>NC_134470.1:46509455-46564740 GCF_964194025.1 Convolutriloba macropyga | reverse complement strand
AACACCCGAGATGGAGAGAAAGAGAACGAGAAAGACAGAGAGTAAAAGAGAGAGAGAGAGAGAGAGAGAAAGAGAGAGAGAGAGAGAGAGAGAGAGAAAGAGAGAATAGAAAGAAAGAGATAGAGAGAGCAAAAAAGCGCTAAATGACAAAAAAATTGGAGAAATAACAAACAGATAGTAAAACGGGAGAAAAGGAGAATAAGGAAAAGAGAACAGAAAGAGAAAGTGCGTGAGAGAGAGAAAGAAAGAGAGGAGAGAAAAGAGCAAACGACAAAAGGGCAGAAAACAAGAATAGGAAATCAGAGTATTTCTTAATTGATATCCTTGATTGTCAAAGGTTGTCATCACTGTCAGCACTCCACAAACAGATGTTCTCGTCTTATGGAATCAATGGAATCATAGGAAAAAAACGAGGAATAAAGGAGGGAAAAAAGCAAAATCCAAACCCCCATTGAAAGAGCAATGCAACCACTGCGAAAAATAATACAAAGCTATATAAAAAAGAAGTCAGCACAGGACAAACAAAGAAGTAAGAGAACACATGTGTCAGAAAAAAAACAAAATCAACAAGGCGAGTGACAATAAAAAAGAGGAATAAATGAAGGCAACGTGTGCCAAGAGTAGTCAATCAGATTTCTTAATTTCACAATTTACGTCTTCCATTATTTTCTATCCGTTTCAGCACTCAAAAGTTAAACGATGCTATTGCAGCACATTTTCTGAATAACATAATGGAACAACAAAAAAACCGTCGCAAGAACGATTGAACAATTCAACAGTTATTTAAGCAAACCTGAAAAAACAAGGAAAAAAGAAAGAAAAAAACCCTTCAAAAAATTTCTAAATCACTGATCCTGATTATCAACCATTGTCATCACTGTTAGCGCTCAGAAAACTGTTGTTTTCATCAGTGCAACAATTGAAGACTTGAAAAAGGATAGAAGAAGAGAGGAGGAGAGAGAGTCCAAATTAAGCTTGGAAGGAACAAAGCAAATCATACAAAGAATCAATAGAAGAAAAAGATAAATAAAGAGGAAGACAAAGCAGAAAAAGGTCGCTGGAAAAAAACACACAGGTATGAAAAAAATGTAGAAAAAAAGAAAATCAGAAAATGAAATCAAAGACGAGAGTAAAGACGAATCAATCAGCATTTTAGAAATCAATTCACAATTTTTTTTTTTGGTTAATTGCCAACGTCAGCGATAAAAATTGATGTTCCCCTCACAGCACAGAAATGGAATAACAGAAAAAAGGAATGCAAAGCACCAGGAGGAATGTTTAACCATACCTACAATTAAGGAAACGTCCTTAAAAAAGCAAGAAAACAGGAGAGACAAAGGGAAACAAAGAAAACAAAAGATCCAAGAGCAGCTAACCTGATTTTACTCACGCTTCGTAATTTTTGTTGAATCACTGGCTGACTAGTTAACAATCTTAATATTGTTATCAAAGCTCACAATTCAAACAAATAACGTCCAGGAACGTGCTTTCAAACATAGGAAGAATATTCAGCTGAAAAGGATAATGAAACAGTTCTACAAAACAATTATACTGCTTGAGAAAATTGCTTTAGATCAATGTACTTTAGACGAGACGAGACCAGACAGGCAGACAAAGAGAACTGAAAGCAAAACAAACTCAAAATCAGAAAAAAGGACCTGAACCAAAACCCGGCATTCAAGTCACCAATGTTTTTTAACAAGAACAGAAAACTGCAAGAACGAATGACAAACTAAACAACAAGCAGAGACAAAGGAAAAGCAAACAAAAGAGAAATGGCGAAAAAATTTTGCACAAAACACTCATATCGCAGACCGAGTAGTCCATTTTAATTATTGTGTTTCACGTCAGAGGCGGGACTGGGACAGGCAGGCAAAGAAGGGGAACTGAAGAAAGAATAAACAAAACATCAGAAAAGAAAGAACGACCAAAAATAAATCAGCCCACCTCAACCACAAATCTTACTTAACTTAATGAAATCGGCGGAAACTGCAAAACCGAAGAACAATTATAGCCTGAGGCAAAGACATAGGAAAGAAGCTTCAACTGAATATGAAAATTGTTCATAAATGGGTAGCTCATCATGTAACACAGATAGGTACAAATGAATAAAACTATCTGAAGCTTGTTCTTCAGAACAACTGAACAAGGTTTTGATAGAGCTACAAAAAGTCAAACTATCACAATGAGCAACAGAAAGGTTGGAACAGATGGGCAGGCAGACAAAAAATACAATTCGTTATCAAAAAATAAAACATTATTAGTACAAAGTAAAAGCAGTAACACTTATTCATTGCAAATTGATACAAAAACCATAGAACAATACATTGTTCATAGATCAGAAACGAGTAGAGTTATACAAAAATGAGATTTTAAGAAATTATCAACAGTTATGTAATACTAAGCTACAGATATCAGAGGAAACCATGAAATTAGCAGGCAAGTTGGAGTGATAACATTGAGCACCAAATAGCAGATCAAATTTTTACTCAGTTTAGCAATCGGGTAAGCATCAAGCTGCAGCAACCAAGAGAACCAAACAAACAGTCACGGACATTATATTAGCAAAATTATTCATTGCAATTTAACAACCGACGTGACAAAAACACTACCAGTGAATTTTCATGAAAATTTTATGAAAATTATTTGAAGAAATTCAAATCTCAATTAAAGTTCAGTAAAAACTCAATTAATAATGAATAGTTCAAAGGCTATACACTCAACCATCATCTTCTCAAAATTCAAGCTTACAATATTGATCAATAACACTGTGCAACAATTGCCTGAACTCAAGTTCTCCACCATAGTTTGCCGGGGACATATTGACGTCATAAATTTTTGAATAAAAAGGAGTTTTTTCTTCAATGAAATTTGACAATATCGCGTCCTTTTAAAAGACCAACCTTTAAAACCTTTTTCTTCAATGAAATTTGACAATATCGCGTCCTTTTAAAAGACCAACCTTTAAAACACATTTTTATCTCAGACACACCTGAAAACCAAAAAAGTATGTAGCTATTTCAATTGGAGGGCTTGCCTTGTTGTCGAAAAGTTTTGTTGAGCCATTATTTCCAACGGTAACCAAAGCAAATTGGTAATGAGATGCCGCCAAAACAAAAAGCGGTTCTTCTGCAAGTGATTGAATTACTCCAAAACCATTTTGCTTTGCAGACGCTGACTGACCAGAGACCAGAAAAAATCTTTTCAGGATTCCTAAAAGACTCTCAAAACGCCAAAACAGAAAATGATTGGCCCATTCCAAGCAAAAGGCCAAAAAAGAAACAAAGGTCTTTCTATTTGACCAGTTGGACTAATGGCGCATGGTATGAAAACAAAATTCTGCGATTCTTCTCCTTAGACAATTATTGAAAGAGTATATCTAAAGACGAATGACAACGATTACTATAGAGAAAGTTCTGTTGTGTTTAAATGGCAAATGGGCATTTTTATTGCCAGAGATCCAAAAAGAAAAGCATCATTCAATCATAATTTTGCCGAAAACCTGTATTTTAAACAATTTTCGGCTATAGCTAAAAATTATTTTCTTAATGATTTTACAATTGAGCAAGCTCTTAGGAGATGGACCATTGGATATCACTTTTGATTAAAAAATTTGGGTGTTTACTGGTTTCTGGATTCAATTGTAAAATCCCAGTGACGAAAAAAAAACTTCTAAAAAAGATATATGGATTGACTCCGTAAAAATTGTTTTTGTTTTGTCCACCAAATAGCCTAATAATAATAGTCCTTTTCCCGGAGTATGAAGGATTTTTTTTCGGTGTTGTAACCTTATACAAATTGTAGTTGTTTTTAGGGAATGAGCAGATGACAGATTTATAAAAGAATTTATATTATTACGAGGGGCAAGTTGTAAAGTGGAACCCCAATAGGCCAGACAGCCAGATTGATGGATTTGAAAACTGAGTTAAGAACTATGTGATAAAAACAATCTGTGTTAGGACCTTAGCTGCAAATCTCCTTGACAGAAAAATACGATGGATCATTCCAGCCACAATTTGTTTCTACAAACTTTGCATTATACGTGAGGCATTGTCATTCTTGCTGGCATCTGGCGCAGCTTGAGATATCAAATCATTAATGAGGAACATTATTGCGAGGTAACGTTTGATACTATTGGAAGGTTATGAATTGGCATGTGTGCAAAATTTTTGCTGGGGGACGCTAAAGGTTGTGCACAAGTTTTTGTTGCATAACTGCTGTGGAAAAAAGCTATGCTCTTTTGTTTCACTTTTTTTCAGATATTTTTCTGAACTCGTCATGCCGCGTATCGGCTCCCTCAGGAGAAATATCAAACATGTCATTAGAATGAGGACCGAAGTTAGGTGCATCATTAGGTTCTCTCTCCTCAGAAAGAGGAGTTAGGATAAGTGTAGACCTGACCAGGGAGTCAGTAATTTTCTGCACCACGAGAGTTCTACAAAAATTGAACAGTTTAAACCCTAAGTTTAATCAGCTGACTCAATTTTTTTTAAATCATCAGGAGATTGTAGAAGAGCACCCGGTGGTAAATGGTTCGGTGGATAGTGTCAGCTCTTGGCCCTCTTCATTGACACACAACTGAACACACGCCGTTATATTCTCATCTCTTACACAGCAGAAGTCCGTTTTACTGCAACCTTGGTTTTTGGCGTGGCATGAAGTCTATCATCCTACAGTCGTCTGGCTGTTCTTGAAATCACCAACAAGGTTGAGAAAAATAATTTAAAAAAATTGAGAAAAAATTCACCAACAAACTATAGCGTTGGTAAAAATGAAGTGTTGGAAAAGCAATTCGTCGTCTTTTGATTGCATTTTCCGCCCCATAGACGTTTCATTTTTTACAGCAGAATTACTCAATTTTCTGATAAACAATAAACATTTTACGCACATGGAAACATCCAATAGCACCATAGTCATCTGTAGAGTCATCAAATTAATGATTTTGGCTCCTTTTTAAAAGAACTCAGCATTGGTTTTAAGTTTTCAAAATCGTGCGTGTTGTTCCTTCTGAAAAAAAATAGTTAAAATGCATCTATAAAAGAAAATGACTTGATTGTTTTTTACTACCAAAAACAAACAAATGATCAAAAACTACGTTCTGTCTAAAAGATACGATGGATCTTTCCAGCCACAACTTTTTTTGACCAACTTTGCATTATATTCGAGGCATTGTCTCTGCTGGAATCTGGCGCAGCTTGAAATATCAAATCAGTAATGAAGAAAATTGAATCGGGGTTCAAAAACTACCTTCTGGGTAAAACAAATTTCAAAATCTTTTAAATGTATGGTCCTCCAATGTATCAAGAAGTTCGTCAATTCGTTTTTCGGAATAGTATAAACATTTTTCACCAAAAACTAAACACGTTGTCACAAGATGTCCAAACATTTTCATAATGGCAGCACAAAACAGACCACAGATCATCGTAAAATAGTAATAAACACCTAATTAGGATAATATTGGAGTTAAAATGCAAAATCATGGGAAAAATTGCATTGAAGAAAACCAGAGAAAACTGAATTGCTAACAAACAGAAGTAAATTAATTGGAGAAAAAAAATTAACTTCATTAAACTTACCATCTTTAGACCTTGTGCAGCATTCACCAATAGGTTACGCACCAGGTACTATCCAATATCACCATTGTCATCTGTAAGGTCATCATAAGCCAAAAAGCTATCTCTTTTGAGAAGGAGCTGACCATTGGCTTTCAGTTTTGCAATTTTTGCTCGGTGTTAGTTTTGAACAAGAGTAGTGAAACGCTTCTATAAGAGGAACCTTCTTTTCTTTTTTTACGACCAAAAACAAACCAATGATTGAAAGACTAGGTTTGTTCTAAAATAAGTAATAAAAGCGTTTAAGTTCGTGGTCCTGGAATGTATCAAGAAAACGTCAATTCGGAGTAGTTCAGAATAAAATGAAAATGAAACCAGTAGGCCCAAAGTGTAAAAACAATTTCGAAATAAAAATAGATTATCATAAAATCATAAGAGAGATTCAAACGCGAAAACAATGTATCAAAGAACTAGAGAAGAAACAACCAGATAGAAGGGAACAACGTCTTTATAGAACAAAAAATTAACGTTCATATGAACTCGCGAGGACATTTAGACCTTGTGTGACTTACCAATCATTTTACGGGTTCCAGTTCATTTTTGTACACTACATTCCAACCATATTCCCAAAAGAGTATAAAGAGAATTTAAACAATGGCACAAAATTGGACATTGCTAAAACTAAGTACAAGCTGCATTTATTTATCGGATAATGAAAACATTACACAGAAATAGACGAATCTTGATAACTCTTTTGACATTTTCTCCGCTTTAAAGGTAAATCCTCCTACTTCATTGAGATTTTAACCGAATCATTATGGTGAGTCCACCCACTGCCGAGACCTCTTTTTTAAGACAAAAAATTTGCCGTCGCAACGTTTGTGGAGACTTTGTTTGTTTTAATTCAAGACTCTTACTTTATAAATGAGATAACTAATTGCAAAGTGATACACTTTTCCGGCTTTTTATCCGGTTGAAAAGCTAATTTTTTTCCATATCACGCAGATTTCAACCGAACTTGTATAATAGTTCTGCCAACTTGTGTGATGATTCGGAAAGAATATTTGTCGCCGCAAAAAAAGTAAACATCAAAGGCATAAGTCGGAGGAAACTCCACATTGCTAATATTCTCCTCAAACCACTGACAACGCCTGATTTTGAAACTGGGGTTATTTGAGAGCCACTCATTCTGAAAAAAATGATTCAGCATTTTTTAGATTTGGGTTTGTGTTAATTCAAGAATCATAGATTATAAAGAGTAAGATAAAGAGCGTTCAAGATGTTTCTCTAAGCGGTCAATTACATTTTTTGGCAAACGAAACATATATAAGAAAAAAGCGCAAAATTAGGAGAAAGCTGCTTGAAGGTTTATCCGTTCCTCAAATGATCAAAATTGAATGCAAGCAAACAATTCAGATGCCTTCCTCAGAACATTTGCGAGCCGTTGCTTTGCGAAAAATTAAACAAAGACACCTATCGTTCTGTTTATTCAATTTGTTCAAGTTTTCATCAGATCACAATCAAAACCTGGAGCTTATAACTGCACTCAAAAAAGCAGTAAACATAATGAAGTCACCTCATTCTGAGGAATTGAAAAAAAAACTTAGCTAAATGAAACTCAATGTTCAAGAGACATTGAGTTGGTCAATTTTTTTTCGGCGGACAAAAAACATATGATGAAAATTAAGGAGGAAATAAGTAGAACGTAAATTGCCTCACAAAGAACAAAACACCAACAATTTGTGATTCCTGCAAAAAACTTTATCGGTTCCCCAATTGACCTGGATTGAGTAAAAAAATAAATCAGATTCTCTCTTTAGGTAATTTAAGAGCTGCTGTTTTGCAAAAAATTGAACAAAATGATCCAAAAATTCTGTTTTTTTTTGTTTAAATATTCAAATTGTTGGGTTATGGGTTTTCGCACGCCGATTAAAACCGTTTTTACCTAAGTAGAAAAATTGATTTCTCAAAATGAGAGAATAACAAGACTGATATTTTACAGTAGAATTTAGAGATTTACAGGAGAGATCTGATTTTTAAATCAAGATGGTGATTCGATTTTGGGGATGAAAAAATGCTCAAAAATCAGCTGTATATATATACCCATTATCAGTGCGAGAAAATCAAGATACAAAACTAATCTTAGTACCATGGTTTACAGTGGGGGTCGCAAGAGTTACCCAATATTGTTTGCTTCTGCAAATTTCCCCGAAATCAGTCGCAGGGGATACAATAGATGGTATACATTTACACTTTCCTAAGAGTTTGTTCGCATTTCCGGTGGTATCACAATCATTCAATACAAGTTGGGAAGATTTCGCATCAAAAAATCTCACTCTAATATTAGTTATCTAGATTCACCAATTGGATTCGAATATTGATTCTAAGCACCATTTCTTGACGATTCATTTATTTAAATTCTCTGATTAAATTCAATTTGTTTTTGTTCTTCTAATCTGGTAAGTTAAACTTTCTTTCTAATTCTCACTAAGTTTAAGACTATAGTTTGACGGATATTCTAACACCCAACTCAGAATTGAGCTGATTGCGTAGAGTCTGTTCCCATCAAAACATTTCTGAATGTTTCCACTTTCGATACGGGAAAAGATTTTGCGAAGATGTCGGCTGCCATTTTGTCAGTAGGAACGTAATGAATTGAAATAGTCCCATCTTCCGTCTTGTTCCGAATGAAGTGAAATTTTGTCTCAATGTGTTTGCTCCTCTTGTCCATGACTGGGTTTTGACACAATTTAATACAACTCTGGTTGTCCTCTCCAAGTGCTATTGGATGTTTCTGTTGGATGCCGAAATCCTCCAGAAGTTGTTTTAGATACAATGCTTTTTGAACTGCTGCTGCCATGCCCTGATATTCTGCTTGTGATGAAGAAAAAGCAACGTTGGCCGGCTTCTTGACACCCCAGCTGAGTGCTGCACCACGTCCGTTGAGCTCGAATTAGTAGCCTTCAAGATTGCTATTGGATGTTTCTGTTGGATGTCGAAATCCTCCAGAAGTTGTTTCAGAAAAAATGCTTTTTGAACTGCTGCTGCCATGCCCTTATATTCTGCTTCTGATGAAGAAAGAGCAATTGTGGCCTGCTTCTTGACACCCCAGCTGAGTGCTGCACCACGTCCGTTGAGCTCGAATTAGTAGCCTTCAAGATTGCTATTGGATGTTTCTGTTGGATGTCGAAATCCTCCAGAAGTTGTTTCAGAAACAATGCTTTTTGAACTGCTGCTGCCATGCCCTTATATTCTGCTTCTGATGAAGAAAGAGCAATTGCGGCCTGCTTCTTGACATCCCAGCTGAGTGCTGCACGACGTCCGTTGAGCTTGAAGTAGTAGCCCGTTGTTGGTTTTCTGTCGTTCACGTCACTAGACCAGATGCATCACTTTCCCCCACTAAATCATAATTAGCTTCTTTTGTGTAAGTAAGTTTTAAACCTTTTGAACTTTGAAGACATCGCAGAAGTCTTTTTCCGCACATCCAGTGTTGATTGGTAGGTGCTTTCATGTGTCTGGACAGAATGTTGACTGTGAACATGATGTCTGGCCTCGTCTGTTTGGCCAGATACAGAAGTGATTCAACCAAGCTTCTGTTGATCCTCTGGTCTACTTCTTTGTCACTGTTTTGTGCTGTCTGAAGTTTCAAATTCAAATCAGCTGGAGTTCTTGAGGTTTTGCATTGATCCATTTGAAGCATTTTTCTATGTAGCGTTCTTGGTGGACTGTGACTTTGCCCTCTTCTCATCTGATTCTTAGAGCCAGTAAACAGTGTAATCTCCCTCTGTCTTCCATGTGAATTGTTGCTTCGATTGCTTTTTTGAAATCGGAGATCTTTGTCATGCTTTTTGACGCCACTATGATGTCGTCAACCCAGACCAAGATGAAAGTGTGACCCTCTATCTCTGCTCTTGCGAACAAGCAACGGTCATTCCTGCTTATGTTGAACCCCTGTCCTAGTAGGAAATTTGCCAGTCCCATATACTAATTGTTAGCTGCCTGTTTCAAACCATAAATTAATTTATTCAGTCGGCATTCTAACTTTTCTAACTTTTCCCCACTTGATCCTTGTTTTACAAACTCCTGTGGCTGTTCCGGATACAGTTCTCCCTCTATTGTTGAGTGCAGAAAAGCCGTCTTGATATCAAACTGGTGCATCCCATGGCCCTGCTTCCCTGATAGTTGAAGTAGAATCCTGAATGTCTCAGGCGCAAATGTGTCAAAGTAGTCTAGTCCTTCCACCTGTTTGAAGCCTTTCGCCAGATAGCGTGTTTTGTATTTGTCCAATTGACCACTGGGTCCCAATTTCATTTTGTAGACCCCTTTGCCCGGTATGACGTCCCTGTCTGTCTGTGGTTTCACTATCTTCCAAGTCTCGTTGTCTTGGAGTGCCTTGACCTCGTCCTTCATTGCCCGGTGCCACTGGTCCCAATCGTCACCTTGTTTGGTTTCGTAGACTGTTTTTGGTTCCGCATAGTCACCCTCAGTAACAGCAAGAAGGGTCCTGACTTCTCCAAAAAATTGCGGAACATTCCTTGCTCGTCTTTCTCGTCTGGGCTCTGCCCTGTCCGCTTGCTCCAGTGCCTCTTCAAAGAAGCCAACTGTCTGTGAGAAGTCCTCTGTTTCACTGTCTTCCAGTGACTCCGAGTCTCTGAGACTCCCTCTGGTTGCAGTAGATTCCTCAACCAGTGCTGCTTCCTCAAAATCTGAGGCATCTCGTCTCAGTGTCGTTTCTTGAGTGTTAACGCTCTCTGCGTCATGCCACTCCTCCTTTGTTGCAGCAGATGTACCCTGCTCCTCTTTGTTGCCATCGTCTTGATGACCATCATCTGGGTGCCAGATCCCCAGTTGCTTTGACCCCTCATCTAGTAGGTCGGGCGTCTCTGTGTTGTCAGGGATTGAGCCCACTTCGGACTCCTTGATGATCACATCTCGAACTGTCACAACCTTGCGTGTGATGGGTACGTACATCAGGTATCCGTTGTCTCCTCAAGTGTAACACACAAACTTTCCTTCCGGTGGGTTCCAGTTAGCTGACATCTCTGTCCCGCTTCCTCATGAAGACTGTGCAACCAAAAATAGATAGTTTACAAATTGAAAGCTTAGGTTTTATACCTCGCATCAGCTCTGCTGAGCATTTTTCTTCTCCTCGTCTTACAGCCAAGTTCCTGATCCTTATTGCATGGAGAGTTGCTGCTCCCCACATCAACTTGGGAAGACCCAAGTCAATGAGCAAGCATCTTGCCATCTCCAGCGGTGTACTGTTGCACCTCTCAGCTAACCCATTCTGTTGTGGCGTCTCTGGCATGGTCTTCTCCTGTAGAATGCCAGCATCTAAACAGTACATCTTGATCTGCTCTGAGAGAAACTCCTTCGCATTGTCTTGTCTCAGCTTCTTGGGCGTCTCCACACTGAGAAAAAACTTCTTCAGGCTGGCCAGTGCTTCACTCTTTGCCTTAAACAAGCCCACAAACACAAATTCCGTGTACTGGTCTGCAAACACAATGCAGATCCGGAACAATAACAATGACTCTACCCTGAATGGTCCATAAAGTCTGTGAACACCCTCTCCAGCTTCGCTTCTGCTTGGGTTTTTGCCGCTCTTGGTACTGGATTATTTGTGATCTTGGCCAATGCGCACATATTACATACTTCATCGAGTTTCCCCCTGTCTCTGGTGTATTCTTGACCACATCTGCTTGATTCAAATGACCCAATCGTCTCTGCCACTTCCTTGCACTGTCACGCTGCTTTAACTCATCTTGAATTCTAGAACGCTGCAGGGTAGGTAAAACAAATTATTTTCTTGTGTTAGTTTTACCCGAGTTCCCTTCTGGAGTTTCATGCAGCTATTTCTTTTCTCGAAAGTGAAGCTATGTCCCCACTACGTGCATCTTGAGAATGATAAGTTGTTTGAAGGATAGTGGGGCACACACAAAATATTTCTGAGTTCGCATTGGATTTCCCCTTTGTATGAGGGTATGCTGATCCTGACACAGCCTCTGCCCATCACTCTGGAAGCCTCTCCGTTGGGATTTCTGACAACTGATTGAATGGGCACAAATTGAGGAACGCATCGGTATTCGTCACTATGTGATCTGTTCAGCCACTGTCCACCAGCATGCCTGCTGTCTTCCACTGGGTAAGAGCTGCCCAGTTTTCTTTGTCTGGTGAAGCCAATGTTGGAACCATTGCCACTGACTCGTGTTTGCCTCCATCTCTTTGTCTCTTGCATGCCCTGTCTAGGTGACCTTTCTCACCACACTTGCTGCATTGTGCTGTCTTCTTCCTCCTGCAGTCCTTGGCAAAGTGTCCGGGGATCCCACACACAAAGCAGTTTCCTTTCCTGGGTCCCTTCTTGAAGTCACGCTTCACTGCCAGTTCCACTGAACCATTTTTTCCCTTGTGCCTCTGTGCTGTGCTCTCAAGGAAGTCTGCAGCCTTTCCCTCAACTCTGTAAAGTTCGTTGCCTGGTTAAAGCTTTCCTGTATAACAAAACTTTCATACCTCATTGGCAGACCATTGAGGACCAAGGCATTGAAGAGGGTCTATGAGACTGCTTCCCCGGGCTTCTTGTAGCCTTGTGAGCAACTCCTGTCCTCTGATGAAGAAGCTATCCAAATCCTCAGCATCCTCGAGCTGCAGTCCAACAAGCTGTGCCACCAAATTTACCACTGTCGGCGTTTCCACACTCTGAAATTTTTCTTGCAAAGGCTTCCAAGCCTTTGCTTCATATCCGATGCCGTCATCTCCCACACAGTCATGTCTCATCAGCATAAGGGTTGTTGCATCTAAAGTCAGTGCCAGATGGAACCACACATTGTTCCCTTTCTCCTTGATGTCTGCAACTTCCTTCTCATATGCATCCTTCAGCACCTTGTGGTTCTTCCTTTCATGATTGCTCGCCCCGTTGGCTAGTGGTTCAGGCTCATTGGGCTGCTCCTCTGAATCAAGTAGTGATTTGTCGAGTCCCTTCGTCTGTATCGTTGCCCCAAATCTTGTGCTCCAGATTGGAAAGTCCTGTGCTTTTCTTGTGTAGGTCAGCAGCTTCACTGTCTGTTGATCCATCGTAGTTTGAGCAGGCAAAACAGTTGTGAAAAGAAAAGGTACTAAGCAGTAAAGGATTATGACTGTCAACAACAAATTAGTTTTTTTTTTGGAAATTACTTTTATGATTTAAAAATTGCTGGGCCCATAACTTGTTGGGTTATGGGTTTTCGCAAGCCGATTAAAACCGTTTTTACCTAAGTAGAAAAATTGATTTCTCAAAATGAGAGAATAACAAGACTGATATTTTACAGTAGAATTTAGAGATTTACAGGAGAGATCTGATTTTTAAATCAAGATGGTGATTCGATTTTGGGGATGAAAAAATGCTCAAAAATCAGCTGTATATATATACCCATTATCAGTGCGAGAAAATCAAGATACAAAACTAATCTTAGTACCATGGTTTACAGTGGGGGTCGCAAGAGTTACCCAATATTGTTTGCTTCTGCAAATTTCCCCGAAATCAGTCGCAGGGGATACAATAGATGGTATACATTTACACTTTCCTAAGAGTTTGTTCGCATTTCCGGTGGTATCACAATCATTCAATACAAGCTGGGAAGATTTCGCATCAAAAAATCTCACTCTAATATTAGTTATCTAGATTCACCAATTGGATTCGAATATTGATTCTAAGCACCATTTCTTGACGATTCATTTATTTAAATTCTCTGATTAAATTCAATTTGTTTTTGTTCTTCTAATCTGGTAAGTTAAACTTTCTTTCTAATTCTCACTAAGTTTAAGACTATAGTTTGACGGATATTCTAACACCCAACTCAGAATTGAGCTGATTGCGTAGAGTCTGTTCCCATCAAAACATTTCTGAATGTTTCCACTTTCGATACGGGAAAAGATTTCGTGAAGATGTCGGCTGCCATTTTGTCAGTAGGAACGTAATGAATTGAAATAGTCCCATCTTCCGTCTTGTTCCGAATGAAGTGAAATTTTGTCTCAATGTGTTTGCTCCTCTTGTCCATGACTGGGTTTTGACACAATTTAATACAACACAAGTCACAGTCAAAACTTGAGCTGATTACTGCACGCTATGAAATGGATCAAGTACAAGGAACTGACTTCTTTCTTAAGATTTGGCACACAGAGACAAAAGACTTAGTTAAATGAGACACAGAAAAAACAAACAACAGAAAGAACACGCAAAATAATCTAACCCGTTGATCAGTGATACACCTGATCGAAAACACTAAGCTGGCCACAACAAACTTTTCTATAGTTGGGGGAAAAAATCTGATTATTGTTGAAAATTCAAAGTAAAAAACATCAAAAATTCTAGGGCTAGCTCAATTCAATAAGGCTTTCCCAGTTTTCCTCTTTTTGTTCTGAATGCAAGTCAATCCTCAAAAAACTTTCGTTTGCATCAAGGCTGGGAACCCAATAACTACAGCGCAGATGAGTTCTTTGGAATTATGCTCTTTTTATTTCATTTGGTCTTCGTTCAAAAGACGCCAGATCAACAACTCAAAGATAAAACAAAAATGAAGAAAAGACAAACCGGTAACAACAAACGATTTTTAGTAAAATTTTATCGTTAGCAATGTAGATGTTATTCGTGCAAATTTTCTGACAAGTGAAGATTGTTAATATGGCAGTTTATAACAAAAATAATCATGAAGAATTTTTATTTCAAAAAACGTGCAGACAACGTACATTAATGCACAAACAAAAGCACACCGGTAGCGCCAATTTTTAGGAAACCAAATTGCTGGCCATTTCTTTTTCCCAAAATACAAAGACATTTTCAAAAAGGACACCCAAGGATCATCAAAAAAGTGATTGAAGTGCGGCATCGAATTTTAACAAGTTTACTGGAATCGAGTTTCAACAAGTCTACAGGAAAAAGGCCAAAATTGGCAAAATACATCAAACAATGCTGACTGCTCAAAATTTGAAACTCAACAGGAAATATATACCTTAACGTATTCAAAAGTTTGAGAAGAAAACATGCTGCGCCGTTTCAAACTTGCATCTCAAAGAATATAAAAGAACGTTTACAAAGACCAATCACGCTCGCAATTATAGCCAACTGTCACACCGGGAACAATGAATAATTGAGTGTAGGATATTATGAAATTGAAATTTTCCGCAAAATTCCTGCAGGTTTTAGTTGTGTTTTGGCTACGTGCAGCCCTTCTTTAGAGCGTTTTTGAAACGTTTAAGCCTTTCTAGGAGGAAAATAAATTTTTTTGGCAAAAAAAAAATTGTATAACTTCCGTGACCTAATTTTAAGACTAAAGTTTTATGAACTGAGTTTTTGTAAAGACTTTGTTTGTTTTAGTTCAAGGTTTTTAGAACAAAATTCAGGCATATTATTCCCCATTGATAAATTCATTTGGCTTTTTATCCGTTTCAAAAGGTGAATTTTTCCAACTCAAGTAGATTTCAACCGAATTCATGCAATGGTTTGGCCAAATTCAGCAACCTTGTCTTTAGACAAAAATTTTGTTGACATAACTAAATTAAACCTGAAAGGCATAAGTAGGAGAAAACTCCACATAGTTAATGTTCTTCTTCACACCACTGACAACGCCGAATTTTGAAACTGGAGTTTTTTGATAGCCATTCGTTCGAAAAATATGATTCAGCATTTTTTAGATTTTGGTTTGTGTTAATTCAAAAATCATAGAATCTAAAAATTAAGATAAAGGATGCCGCGCAGTTTCAATCAAAAAATAACGTTCAAGAGACTCTTCCAGGCGGCCAATTATTTTTTTCGGCGGACAAAAAACTTATAATGAAAATTAGGGAAGAAAAAAGTAGAACGTAAATTGCTTCACAAAGTACAAAACACTGACATTTTCTGATTCCTGCTTAACATTTTCTGTTCCTGATATGACCTGGATTGAATAAAAAAAATCATTCAGATCCTCTCTTTATGTAATTTAAGAGCTGTTTTTTTTGCGAAAAATTGAACAAAAACATTTGCATTCTGTTCGAGCTGTAATCAGCTCATCTACTTGAGCTGATTACTAAACGCTATAAAATGGAGTAATTAAAACAAACTGACTTCCTTCTGAAGAATTGGAGCGAAGATAACAGACTCAGTTAAATGAGACACCAAAAAAGCAAGCAAGAGAAACAACACGCAAAATAACCTAACTCGTTGATCAGTGCTACCACTGATCAAAAACCCTAAACTAGCCACAACAAAGATTGCTATAGCTGGGGCGACACAATCTGATTTTTGTTGAAAAATGAAATACACAAAAAACAAAAGTTCCAGGGCTACCTCACTTCATCCGGGTTTTCACTGTTTTCGGTTTTTTGTTCTGAATGACGGTCAATCTTAAAATAACTTTTGTTTGCATCAAGGCTGGAAACGTGCTAATCACTGCACAGATGGGTTCTTTGGAATTATGCTCTTGTTATGTTTTTAATCTTGGTCCAAAAGACTCAAGATCAACAACTTGAAGATGAAATTAAAATGAAAAACAAAAGAAATACGAGAAAAACCGTCAAAAACAACTTTTTTATTAGTAAAAAAGTATTGTAAGCAATGTAGATTTTACTCATGCAATTTTTTGTGTTGTTCTGACTTAAGATTGGGCAGGACAATTGAAGATTTTTAGGGTGGCAGTTTAATGTTTCAAATCAAAACAAACTTTTACAAAGGAAAAGTTTTATTTTAGAAAACGCGCAGACAACGTACATTAACGCACAAACAAAAGCACACTAGTAACGCCAACTTTTAGGAGACCTAATTGCTGGTCATTGCTTTCCCAAAAAACAAAGACCATTAGAAACAACCAAGAATCCTCAAAGGAGTTATTGGAGTGCGGCACCAAGTTAATAATTTGTGAAGTTCTAATTAGAAATGGTCAAATAATAAAAGTTAAATTAGAAAAGAGTAAGTTTTCAAATGCATTTTCTGACTAACCTTGTGCAATAATGCGTTTAATTGCAATAATACAGTCTTTTTGATTAACTGTTTGCTTCAGTTGAAGGAATTGTGAATCAAGTATAAACGAGTCTACTGGGAAAATTGGCACAAAAAGTCAAAATGCACCAAACAATGCTGACAGCTCAAAATTTGAAACCCAAGAGCAAACATGTTCCTTAACAGTATTCAAATAGTCACGACGAAAACATGCTTCGTTCAAATTATCAGCGCCATTACAAACTGGCATCTAAAAAAACCTAAACGTACGTTTACAAGTTCCGTAGCACCCTCGCAAATCTCGACAGTTTTCACACCCGGAACAATAAAAAATTGGTTCTAGGAGATTGCTGTGAAATTGAAACTTTCCCTCAACTTCCTGCAGTTTGTAACTGTGTCTTAGCTACCTACAGAACTGTTTTAGGTGTCATAACAACGATATTTAACACCAAATTCTCAGAAATGCTGTTCCCAGCGGTAAAAAAAAACCAGGGTGCTTTCAGTGGTCAACAATTTTACGCCTTCGCAAAATAACACTAGAACCATCCGGTGCACCACCAATAAAACAAAAACTTAAGGTGAGATCAAGTCTTTAAACAAGTCGAAAACAGTTCACTCTAGAACAATTTATATCAAAAATATTCTACGGTACCAGATGACCCATGGAGAGGTGTCCATGCACGTGAAGTATTGAACTCTAAAACCTCCAAAAACCCTATACTAAAGTATGCAGTCCCAACTTACGCAATGTGACAGTTATGACACAGCATAAAATGCACATTGCATACGCATTTTAAAGTAATTACTATGACTTTGTAGGCACCGTAACATACCCCAACACTGACCGCGTACAATCCATTTATCGCTAAAAATTTTACCGAAACGTTACAAGAGAAAATTATGCTACACTATGGCTCCCTTGTTGCATTATCTCTGGTGCTTTGGTGTACTATTTGAGTGTAAAGTACATTATAGCGACATAAATCCAGTTTACAAAGAGGCAACATGTACTCTGGGGTGGGTTGTTGGTGAAGGTCGGGATATCGGCAAAATTTTTTGTCATAACTTGAACAAACACTGTTGCAGACATTAAGGGGTGCAAAGTAGAATACAAGAAAAATTAAAAACATCAAACAGTTCAAAAATTGATGAAATCTAGACCGAGAAATACCAAAATCTTTTGTTCTGTAACAGGTTTCTGTATTGGCCGAGTGGCAGACACCCATCGGAAAAAATTTTAGTGAAAACACTATAACAACCATTGAAACTGCCCTACATTTAATTCGGAACCTTGTTTGGGGTCTGTTTGTCCGAGAGAGAGCCACCGTTTCCGCGCAAACCTGATGATTAATGTTGCGCACCAGAGAACAGTTTCATGAGTAATAGGTGAGGGTATGCAGAGGGTAAAAAAACTCTACAATCCACCAACAAAACTAAACGGCACCTATATCAAATTCATCAATGTTTCAGCAAATAATCCAATCACCAAACAAATATGAAATCTAACAATTTCTGCATCAGTTACAAAGAATCAAACATACAGCACCAAAGCCCGATTTCATCGGTAATATGTTAGGGTGTTCAGAAGTGAATAACTCCACAATAAAACAATCAAATTAAACAAAATCTATATTAAAATACACCATGTTCCAGGAACTATTCATATCACCAAACTAAAATAAAATCAAACAATATTCGCAAGAGTTATTAAAGATGGAGTGTACAGTACCAGAGCCAATGTTCATGGATAATATGCCGAGTAATTGAGAGGTGGATAACTACGAATCAAAAACCAAATTAAAACGCACCTATATAAAACTAAGTGTTCTTTAAGAACATACGCAGACCCCAAAACTTAACAGAAAATGAACCACTCTACGGAGAGATAGTCACATTTTAGTGTAAAGTACAAACACCTATATATATATATATATATATATATATATATATATATATATATATACATATATATATATATATATATATACATATATATATATATATATATATATATATACTTACATACATACATACATATATTTATACACATATATATATATATATATATATATATATATATATATATATAAACATATATATATATATATAATATATATATATATATATATATATATATATATATTCATATATGTATATATATATATATATATATATATATATATATATATATATACATATATATATATATATATATATATATATATATACTTACATACATACATACATATATTTATACACACACACACACACATATATATATATATATATGTATACATATATATATATATATATATATATATATATATATATATATATATATATATTAGAGTGTTGGTACTGTACTTTAAAATGTGAAATTCTCCTCGCAGAGTGAGTCAATTTTATTTAGTTTTGGGGTCTGAGATGAACCCTAAAAAAGGCTTCAATTTTTATAGGTGCGTTAACATATATATTTGGCTTTTGACCCATAATTCCACCCAAAGTCAATCAATAATGTATGAATCTGAGATGTTTTCCCAGTTTGTCCAAATTACATACATGACTATGCTATGGGCATTAAAAATAACACGTGCAGAAACCAGGACGTTAAGTTTTCCGCCAAAATCTGTAACAAGCGTCACAAATAGCTAAAACGGGATTCGTGCGTGCTGAGGAAAAATTTAAGGGAGGCTAGTTGAAACACAACGAGCCGTGTAACAAATCAAACTAGAGCTTATGACAAGTTCAACGATCCAATAAAAACCAAAATCCTTTAGGTTAGCGAGGAGATTTTTTTTAATAAAAACCCGGTACCAGTTCAAAATTTCACCTGATACGTGACACAGATCGTCATAATTTTCAACATAAACACTGAAGTACGTGTACACACAACAGTGTACTTCTATCAGTACTTAATATTGGGTATAAAATTTTGTAATTCTAAAATGTCCAAAAAGGAAATTTTCACTTGCATATTCCACTTGGCTTATTCCAGGGAGGGAGTGTGTTGGTCAAAATACAGCCCTATCGGCTTACTTGTTGATTTAGTCGCAGGAAATGTGAATTGACTTTATACAAGTCTAAATAGAAAAAATTGGCACAAAATGCAAAAAAAAACAAACAAGATTGGCTGTTGAATTTTTGATACCCAACAGGTAAAATGGACCTTAACAGCATTCAGATAGACCAGACTAAAAGACATGCTGAGCTCAGATTTTCAGCTCCATCAAAAACTGCAGCTGGAGGGGCTATTAAAATTCAAAATCCGTTAAGTTGTCGAGGAGATAAAGCAAAATCTTTTTTTACCAGTCCAAATTAGCACTTGGTACGTAACGTGGATTGTTAAAATTTTCAATGTAAACATTTCAAAACGTATGCAGCAACAGTGTACTTCCATCGGAACATAATACTGGGTGTAATGGGCAATGATTTTGTACACAAAATGCAAATTTATCAACCTTTGCGGTAAAAGCACTTTTTCGAGTATAATAGAGTAACAATTGAGCGCTTAAACACTAGAAAAATGAAAAAAGGTATGTAAAACGGCACATAATGACAAAGCAATTGAAACATAGCTGGCAGATTGCCAGAAAATAGCCGCAATAGATTCGTAGATCGGCAGTCTAAAAAAAACAGTAAAGACAGACCAAAAATTTCGTCTTTTCATTGAGGGCTGATCTGTTATATTTTGATTGAAAATCTGTATAAATTATTGCTACCTCAATTAGCTGATCTCAGATAACCTTCATTTAGAGTGACACACACCCATTTGACCTTATCTCTTTGAATTAAAGTAATTAAAAGTCAATTTAAAGTGAGGAAGTGATTTTTGAGAGTGAGGTATGTCAAGTTTGACAAAAAATTTAATCACGCGCATGAACAAAAAAAACTTGCTCCACTAAGAGCGAAAAATGACGTCACACATGCAATTCAGTTGAAATTGCATGAACGAATGAACAAAAAGTGGCTGTGACGTCATATGGTTGTAACAAAAATCATGACGACGAAATAAAAAAACATAGCAGGACAAGTCAAAGCATTTTCTTTGACTAAACAGAAAACTAGACGAAGAAGGGACTATGAATGGATTGGGAAAACCATTTGGAAAAAAATCCGATCCAAAAAATCGAAAAAAACTGTAAAAATCGAAGTGAAATTGCCGCATGTGAACAAAAAACCACTAGCGAGAAAGCGAATTTTTGTTCAAACACCGTTTTCTCACTCTACTTTAAATTTAGAGCGAAAAAGTTTCACGCCGCAAAACCAATCGCTTTTTCGCTCCACTTCCTGTTTCGGCGTGACCAGAATCACTACTCCAATTTGACTTCAAAAATCATGAAAATGTGTGAACAGATCTTAAAAAAAAGACAGCGCCCCAATACAATTCAAATTCTTTGAGTTGTATAAAACCAAGAGAAGGCCAACAATAGCCCCAGCTATCGCTGTGCGGCTATTAATCATTGCTTGTGGATTAAAACACTCTTTTTAAATCGGCTGCTCCTGTAATTACCTAAAATTGGGTAACTTCCGGTTTGCGATAAAAATTTGCAACAGACCTTGCTGAACTTCAAAATCATCAGGAACGAATCAATGAGAGGGATTCCTGCTCAACAAGCCAAAGTTTGCGCAAGCCCGTTGGTACTCAAAACGTAAGATAACTTTTCTGCGTCCGCTAGGTGTACATTCCAGTTCAACTCACTACTGCCAATGGACTTTAGTGGTGTTTGAGCGCTAATTATTACTTAATCTGACTAGAGTCAGTGAATCGGTTTATCTATTTAGTGAAAATATGTACGAAACTATTTAATTCAAAACTGGAAGTTCGTGAAGGCTATAACATCACAATTCTTGGTGCCTACTAATTTAGTCAGACTTGATTTAGGCACTGTTAGTCTTAAAAACAATCACTAATTCCTTTTTCTAGAAAACCGTTTTTCAATTACGTTATCAACAGTAAAAATGATATGAAAACTTCTATTTTGCACCAAAAGCTTCAACCATTGGGCTGTACTCATAAAAGAATAGAATCTGAGTGAAACAGTCTTCAAATTTTGTCTAACATTTTTCGATGTCTATCTTGCAAGATCATGTTAAGTTCTTCCATAATAAGAGTCCAAATATGGCAATCTGCAAGATAAGAGTCCTTTGCAAGAATCTTGCGAGCTTTTGAAAGATCAGCGTCGAAGTTCGTCTAGGTTATGTAACTCTAGATGCGTAAATAAAAAAAATCAAGCGAACAAAAATTCGCATTATAAAGACCAACAGCACTTCGTTTGAGAGCAATTAAACATTTATAAAAATAGGCTACGATATGATTAAGAAATAAAGTTTGCACAGAACTCAAAAAGTCTTTTTGTCACCGAGTGCGCTGCAATGAGTTGATTTTATCAGTCTTGTTGGTTATTCAGGCCAATGTTATTGCAACCTTCGAGACTGTTGTGATGAGTGAAACATACCAAAATTGAAACATGAACGCTGAATCTTTTCTCACAATTGAAACATAAACTTTGCCTCTTTTGTCAAGTTACTTCAAAATTAGAGCTGCTCTTTTAACAAAATAATTGATTCGATGAGTGATTCAAAACGTAGTTTTGGTCGTGTTTCCAATGTTTTTGCAACCTTCAAGACTATTGTGATGATCAAAAAACCGCCAAAAATGCAGTACGATTGGATTAAAAAAATTGCCAAAATTTCAATATGAACGGATTCAAAAAACCGCCAATATTGCAACATGAACAAAACTATGAATGTTTTAAAGCATAATTTTGGCATTGTGGCAAGGTTATTGCAACCTTCAAGATTTTTATAATGATTCAAAAAACCGCCAAATTGCAACATGAACTTTGTATCTTTTGTCCAGTAACTTGAAAATTAGATGTGCTCTCTTAACAAAACAATTCACTCGATTAGTGTTTCGAAACTTAGTTTTGGTCATGTTGCCAATGTTATTGCATCCTTCAAGACTATTATGAAGACTAAAAAAACCCATCAAAATTGCAACATGAACGAACTCTTTTGTCCAGTAACTGGAAGCTTAGACTTGCTCTTCAAAAAAAGAATTGACTAGATAGATATTTCAAATCAGATGTTAATGTGTTGATTAATGAAATATATTGTTAGAACGAGCTGAAGTCTATTCATAACCTATATACACACAATTTATGTACAACCATTCGGCGAAGAAAGTTTATATACATTAAGAAAGAGTGTGAGTTCTTGTTAAAATTGAGTTTTGGAAATCACTGTATTAAAAAATTTCTTCAGCGTCAGGTGGACTCAGCCATTTCAAGTGCCGTGAAGGACTTCTATTGGCTGATATCGACATTGTACTTGAATTGGTCGTTTGACCTCTCGGCTAGCCTCGTAGAGTATGAGGGACGAGTTTCAATTGCTTCAGGTAAATAATCTCTTATAATAACTGATCAATACTAAACAAACAGAAAAAAAAACAAAATAAAATAAATTTGCAAGTAAAAAAAAGAAAGAATCGATGTTCTTTGGTGGGGCTCGAACCACCTTCTGCGCATCTGCTGATCGGTTAGGGCACTGGGCCAAACCATCGTGCTTCACTTCACTGTAACTTTTCTTAGAGTTCATCCAAATAGAAAATGTCTTCTGGTTCAAATCAAGTCGTTAAATCTCATCACTTTAAAGACGAAGAATTTCGTTGTTGTTATTGAAAAAGAAAAAGATTTCGTTTAAATTGAAGATAATAGGATTGAGATCTTAAAAAAATGTGTTTTCAACTTCAATTAAAAGAAGTAATGATGTGATAAAAATAGCTACGCTGACCTAAACCGTAAAACCACTGAAACCAAACCGCGCGCAGCACAAAACTATAATAGTAGACTTTTCTGTTGCTTAAATAAATCAGTGGAGTGTTGAGTAAAAAAGAATAAAATGGATGAAAGTTATGGGAGGAAGGCTTTGGTAATCTGTTCAGCCCCGAATTTGCTAAGCGAGCGGCTGGCTGAACAGAAAGAGACAAAGGAGTGAAGTGGAATAAAAGTGAGTTGTATCTGGCCCCGAATTGACTAAGCGAGCGGCTGGCCATATACCCGTAACATGTCTGATAAGTTTAAGAGACGCATGTGTCAGAAATATAAAATGTAGGAAAACATTCGCAAGTTACAACTTCGCGTCATCGAACTGCTGTCGATTCAACTTTTCACTTTCGTTTTCTCATATTTCACCGCTGCGGCATTTTGCTCTGCTGTAATACGTAACGTAAATCTTTTTGAGCTAGCTGTAGGTAACTGACGCTTTAATCGAGATAGAGCATAAATCAAATAGCAAGAATTGAAGAGAGTTGGACTCGAACCGTAGTTGTTGGTACAGAGTTCTTCCAGTTCACCCCCCCCTCACAACTGCGCTGCTGGCTAATAATTTGCTGTTTTTTCGTTTGCTATTTCGTATGATTGTTTTTTTTCTCTGCCCAGATTTCAAAATATAGTTTCACCTCCTTTTTTCCCGGTTTTGTCTTCGTATTCTTGTTGATTATTTTCCCAAGTTTTCCATTGACTTCAGTCCGACTACCGATCTTTGCTGGAAAACGATTAATGATCTTGAAACTAGGGATACGCTGCGGCTCGGTCCTTGTTCTGTCATTCGACAGTATTTTGATCCTATATCTACGCCGAACGTCCATAGTGCGCCAGTTAATCATCATTTTTTTTAGTATTGACGGCGGTCGAGAGTACTTTTGCAAGTGTTTAGCGGGCACTGCCGTTTTTTGTGTATTAGATTTGTTACAGGTTGTATGTTGTGTTTTATTGCCCGACTAATATACCCATTTGCTAGTTTAATCTAAAGTTCTTTACTCATTTGCATGTTTGCCTCTTCATGGAGCTTTTGGACTCTGTAACATCTTGGTTTTCGTAGGCAAATCCTAAGGGTTCTATTTTGGACGTACTGTATTTTATTTATGATTGCTTGGGATTGGTCCCAGAAGGCATTAGAATACTAAAAAAAGTGGTTGGATCAAAGTTTTATATACTAAAAGGAGACTTTCTTCGTTAAGGTTTAGATTGCTAAGTCTCCACAGTTGAATTCACCTGTTGTTTGCTTTCTTTACTAAACTATTGCAGTGACAGTTCCATCTGAGATGAGGAGTGAGAGTGATACACAGAAACTTTAGTGATATTGTTTTTCCAATTGGTAAGCCTATTATTTTTAGGTTGAGTTCAGACTCTTTCTTTGATGGGTTTTTGAAGATCATGTACTGGGTTTTATTAGGATTTATTTTAATTTTCAGGAGTTAATCAAGTCGTTAAATCTCATCACTTTAAAGACGAAGAATTTCGTTGTTGTTATTGAAAAAGAAAAAGATTTCGTTTAAATTGAAGATAATAGGATTGAGATCCAAAAAAAATGTGTTTTCAACTTCAATTAAAAGAAGTAATGATGTGATAAAAATAGCTACGCTGACCTAAACCGTAAAACCACTGAAACCAAACCGCGCGCAGCACAAAACTATAATAGTAGACTTTTCTGTTGCTTAAATAAATCAGTGGAGTGTTGAGTAAAAAAGAATAAAATGGATGAAAGTTATGGGAGGAAGGCTTTGGTAATCTGTTCAGCCCCGAATTTGCTAAGCGAGCGGCTGGCTGAACAGAAAGAGACAAAGGAGTGAAGTGGAACAAAAGTGAGTTGTATCTGGCCCCGAATTGACTAAGCTAGCGGCTGGCCATATACCCGTAACATGTCTGATAAGTTTAAGAGACGCATGTGTCAGAAATATAAAATGTAGGAAAACATTCGCAAGTTAAAACTTCGCGTCATCGAACTGCTGTCGATTCAACTTTTCACTTTCGTTTTCTCATATTTCACCGCTGCGGCATTTTGCTCTGCTGTAATACGTAACGTAAATCTTTTTGAGCTAGCTGTAGGTAACTGACACTTTAATCGAGATAGAGCATAAATCAAATAGCAAGAATTGAAGAGAGTTGGACTCGAACCGTAGTTGTTGGTACAGAGTTCTTCCAGTTCATCCCCCCCCCTCACAACTGCGCTGCTGGCTAATAATTTGCTGTTTTTTCGTTTGCTATTTCGTATGATTGTTTTTTTTCTCTGCCCAGATTTCAAAATATAGTTTCACCTCCTTTTTTCCCGGTTTTGTCTTCGTATTCTTGTTGATTATTTTCCCAAGTTTTCCATTGACTTCAGTCCGACTACCGATCTTTGCTGGAAAACGATTAATGATCTTGAAACTAGGGATACGCTGCGGCTCGGTCCTTGTTCTGTCATTCGACAGTATTTTGATCCTATATCTACGCCGAACGTCCATAGTGCGCCAGTTAATCATCATTTTTTTTAGTATTGACGGCGGTCGAGAGTACTTTTGCAAGTGTTTAGCGGGCACTGCCGTTTTTTGTGTATTAGATTTGTTACAGGTTGTATGTTGTGTTTTATTGCCCGACTAATATACCCATTTGCTAGTTTAATCTAAAGTTCTTTACTCATTTGCATGTTTGCCTCTTCATGGAGCTTTTGGACTCTGTAACATCTTGGTTTTCGTAGGCAAATCCTAAGGGTTCTATTTTGGACGTACTGTATTTTATTTATGATTGCTTGGGATTGGTCCCAGAAGGCATTAGAATACTAAAAAAAGTGGTTGGATCAAAGTTTTATATACTAAAAGGAGACTTTCTTCGTTAAGGTTTAGATTGCTAAGTCTCCACAGTTGAATTCACCTGTTGTTTGCTTTCTTTACTAAACTATTGCAGTGATAGTTCCATCTGAGATGAGGAGTGAGAGTGATACACAGAAACTTTAGTGATATTGTTTTTCCAATTGGTAAGCCTTTTATTTTTAGGTTGAGTTCAGACTCTTTCTTTGATGGGTTTTTGAAGATCATGTACTGGATTTTATTAGGATTTATTTTAATTTTCAGGAGTTCACACCAGCCTATGAGGCTATTCAATAATAATTGCAGAGTGTTTTGAATTAATTGTGTTGAGCGAGATCTGTAGTACAAGCAAAATCGTCAGCAAACTGTGAGATCTGTACCTTCAGTTCTGGCAGTCGGCTAACGTAAATAAGAAAGAGAATGGGAGGAATTACGCTGCCTTGGGGTACTCCGGCTTTCGGGCAAAAGCTGGAACTTACGGTGGAATTTATCTTTACGTATACATTCCTTTGTGACAGGAATGAATTTATCCACTTAATAATTGGAATTTTAGCTCAATTGAATATAATTTGTAGATCAACCCTAGACGCCATACAGCATCAAACGCTTTTTCAACATCCAAGCACATTAAACCAACCATTTCCGACCACTGAAAAGCTTCACTAACGTGCTGAGTGAGTCTGATAAGGTTGTCTGTGGTACAGCGATGTTTCCTGTATGCGTTCCGAGTTTCGCCAAAAACATTTAGACTTTAGCAGTGTTCTAACATAATGTTTTCCACAACAGTTTCACACACTTTGGCGAGGCAATTTGTAAGACTAATGGGTCGATAATTTTCAGCCTTTGAGCAGTCTTTGTCTTGCTTTGGTATAATTTTTATCTGCGATTCCTTCCAATTTACTGGAACATACTAGTTGTTAATTGAGCTAGAAATTAGAAGGCAGGCTAGGGCTTTAAATTCTTTGGTAACTCTCTCAGTAGCTTGCAGCAGATTTTATCAGGACCTGGGCATGACCTTCTCGATTCTCTCAAATTTTCATCAAAATCCTTTGTTGTGAACACAACACAAAGCTGCTCGGTGTCTACAACTGTGCCTAGAACCACTTTAGCTTGAATTTCAATTTTCTCGCAGTGTTCAGCAATTCCTGATGATACTGGTGTGTGATCTTTTATGGTATCCTTTAGCAATTGTTTGAACAGCTCGCTTTTTTCCTGATTGGTGACTGCCTGGGACTCTTTATAGTTTAAATTGGGATAGTCTCCAGTTTTCTGTTTTGACTCGTGATCATTTGTTAGTTCTTTTATTGCTCTCCAAAAACCTTTGTTGCCCTTATTGATTGCACGTTCAAAAATTTTTCTCTTTTTCTTTCTTCTGATTGCCTAATTAATCGTTTGATTTCTTTTTGTAGATAATTTATCTCGGTTCATAGAGACCTAACAACTTCGCCGAAAGCACATTTGAGCTGTCTTTGCTTCCTTCTTTTCAGTTTTATCAACTTTCGTGTCTCAATACTGTAAGGGAACTTGTTTTTGATGAGATAGGAATCTTCCAGCGATTTATGTATTAATTCAAACAGGCTACTGCTAAACTGATTTAGATCATCCTTTCCCCGATACTGCGTAGGCCAAAGAATCTATGATCTATAAGACTTTCTTGTGTTTTCTTTAAATATTCTGAGGTCAATTTTAGATTTCAATTCAAACATTTTGCTTATTTTGAGGTTCAACGTTGTAATTGTGGTTCTATGGTCACTACCTAGATCCTCGGAGACTTCAAAATTTTTAAAATTCGTAAAAACTGTACTATCGCAAAAGTGCAGATCGAGCATATTCCTGCTTTTTCCGTCAACCGATTGGTATGTGTAGTGACCGTTGTTTAGCAATTTAAAATGGCCTTTTTCAATTAGATTTAAAAGCTTCTCGCCGTTTTCGGAATCATAGGAGCAGTTCAGTTCTTGGTGCGGAGAGTTGAAGTCACCACTTACAAAAACATTTGGCATTCTTCTTGAGAAAACTTTTTCCAGTGAAAGTGGTTTTCCAGGTGAATTGTAAACAGATACTATCCAAAAGTCCCCAAAAAGCGGTAGCGTGATGCATATTTTCAGTATTTCTAAGGTTTTCCCTCGGTAATCGTTCTCTTTTTCAACTGGTTCTACTCCCTTTATGACAATTTTGTTCTTTATTAAGATAACAGAACCATGGTGACCGTTGGCATAAGTTTCTGTTGCAACAATATAATTACTGAGAGGGGTTGTGTTCTGCCATTTTTTCACTTCATTTACGCAAATTATATCTATGTCTTTTTCAGCCGAAAATAAAATCAGATCGTTTAAGGAGACTTTCTTTGTTAATGTTTAGATTGCTAAGTCTCCACAGTTGAAATCACCTGTTGTTTGCTTTCTTTACTGAACTATTGCAGTGATCGTTCCATCTGAGACGAGGAGTGAGAGTAATACCCAGAAACTTTAGTGATATTCTTTTTGCAATTGGTACGCCTTTTATTTTTAGGTTGAGTTCAGACTCTTTCTTTGATGGGTTTTTGAAGACCATGTACTGGGTTTTATTAGAATTTATTTTAATTTTCAGGAGCTCACACCAGTCTATGAGGCTATTCAATAATGATTGCAGATTGTTTTGAATTAATTGTGTTGAGCGAGATCTGTAGTACAAGCAAAATCGTCAGCAAACTGTGAGATCTGTACCTTCAGTTCTGGCAGTTGGCTAACGTATATAAGAAAGACAATGGGAGCAATTACGCTGCCTTGGGGTACTCCGGCTTTCGGGCAAAAGCTGGAACTTACGGTGGAATTTATCTTTACGTATACATTCCTTTGTGACAGGAATGAATTTATCCACTTAATAATTGGAATCTTTAGCTCAATTGAATATAATTTGTAGATCAACCCTAGACGCCATACAGTATCAAACGCTTTTTCAACATCCAAGCACATTAAACCAACCATTTCCGACCACTGAAAAGCTTCACTAACGTGCTGAGTGAGTTTGATAAGGTTGTCTGTGGTACAGCGATGTTTCCTGTATGCGTTCCGAGTTTCGCCAAAAACATTTAGACTTTAACAGTGTTCTAAGATAATGTTTTCCAGAACAGTTTCACACACTTTGGCGAGGCAATTTGTAAGACTAATGGGTCGATAATTTTCAGCCTTTGAGCAGTCTTTGTCTTGCTTTGGTATAATTTTTATCTGCGATTCCTTCCAATTTACTGGAACATACTAGTTGTTAATTGAGCTAGAAATTAGAAGGCAGGCTAGGGCTTTAAATTCTTTGGTAACTCTCTCAGTAGCTTGCAGCAGATTTTATCAGGACCTGGGCATGACCTTCTCGATTCTCTCAAATTTTCATCAAAATCCTTTGTTGTGAACACAACACAAAGCTGCTCGGTGTCTACAACTGTGCCTAGAACCACTTTAGCTTGAATTTCAATTTTCTCGCAGTGTTCAGCAATTCCTGATGATACTGGTGTGTGATCTTTTATGGTATCCTTTAGCAATTGTTTGAACAGCTCGCTTTTTTCCTGATTGGTGACTGCCTGGGACTCTTTATAGTTTAAATTGGGATAGTCTCCAGTTTTCTGTTTTGACTCGTGATCATTTGTTAGTTCTTTTATTGCTCTCCAAAAACCTTTGTTGCCCTTATTGATTGCACGTTCAAAAATTTTTCTCTTTTTCTTTCTTCTGATTGCCTAATTAATCGTTTGATTTCTTTTTGTAGATAATTTATCTCGGTTCATAGAGACCTAACAACTTCGCCGAAAGCACATTTGAGCTGTCTTTGCTTCCTTCTTTTCAGTTTTATCAACTTTCGTGTCTCAATACTGTAAGGGAACTTGTTTTTGATGAGATAGGAATCTTCCAGCGATTTATGTATTAATTCAAACAGGCTACTGCTAAACTGATTTAGATCATCCTTTCCCCGATACTGCGTAGGCCAAAGAATCTATGATCTATAAGACTTTCTTGTGTTTTCTTTAAATATTCTGAGGTCAATTTTAGATTTCAATTCAAACATTTTGCTTATTTTGAGGTTCAACGTTGTAATTGTGGTTCTATGGTCACTACCTAGATCCTCGGAGACTTCAAAATTTTTAAAATTCGTAAAAACTGTACTATCGCAAAAGTGCAGATCGAGCATATTCCTGCTTTTTCCGTCAACCGATTGGTATGTGTAGTGACCGTTGTTTAGCAATTTAAAATGGCCTTTTTCAATTAGATTTAAAAGCTTCTCGCCGTTTTCGGAATCATAGGAGCAGTTCAGTTCTTGGTGCGGAGAGTTGAAGTCACCACTTACAAAAACATTTGGCATTCTTCTTGAGAAAACTTTTTCCAGCGAAAGTGGTTTTCCAGGTGAATTGTAAACAGATACTATCCAAAAGTCCCCAAAAAGCGGTAGCGTGATGCATATTTTCAGTATTTCTAAGGTTTTCCCTCGGTAATCGTTCTCTTTTTCAACTGGTTCTACTCGCTTTATGACAATTTTGTTCTTTATTAAGATAACAGAACCATGGTGACCGTTGGCATAAGTTTCTGTTGCAACAATATAATTACTGAGAGGGGTTGTCTTCTGCCATTTTTTCACTTCATTTACGCAAATTATATCTATGTCTTTTTCAGCCGAAAATAAAATCAGATCGTTTATTTTGTTGTTTAGACCTAGACAGTTCCATTGCAAATTTTTAGTTTATCCATTTTGGGTAAAGTTTTGGCTGTTTGCTAGGTTGTTAGATGGCATTGTATTAACAGAGGTGATATTTGTGCTCTTAATGCTCTCGTGTATTCTTTGACCATCAATTTTTTCATTGAAGATGCGTGAGGCGCTGTTAGAGACAATGTTTATTATATCACTGTAGGACATGGTATTGAGAACTGTTCGTATTTTGATCAAAACTTCGGCTACTAAAACAGCTATTTTTTCAGTTTGTGGCGGGAGTTCAGCGTTTTTTTGCGGTTTGAAGGTCTTTGCTACGTCAGAGTATTTATTCTCATTTATCTTTCTTGAAGCCTCAGTTAGCATTTGCTGATAGGCCGGAAAACCGCGATAAAGTGTCGCATGCGCACCACCACAGTTTAAACACTTAGCGTTTTCTTTTTGAACAGTGCATTCTTTAACACTGTGCTCCTGCGAGCAGCGGAGGCATCGAGTGGCGTTTCTGCATTCTTTAGCAGAGTGACCAAATTGTTGGCATTTGAAACATTGCCTTACGTGGGTGGTTCTCGGCTTGCTTCACATCGGTATAACTGCCAACCGATTTTGACACCATGCTTTTGAGCTGCACTAATGTGATTATTGGAATCAGTTAGGACTCGATTTAATTTTGTTGGTGGACCAGTTGCTCGGGCTTGTTATTCGTGTAACTTTGCTGACATTCATTGCGTTGTTGTTTAGGAGCTCAGCTTTTATCTCATCTTCACTAATGCTTTGATAAACATTTACAATTACGAAGCTTGGTTTGGTTTTTAGCTTAGGAAGTGTGTTTCTGACATTCACAGTAGCATTTGGAAAGGCTTGAGTTAGGTTTACGGTCAACATTAGGCATTCTCTAGAAGCGAGGTCCTCAGGTTGGATAAAAAAATTGGTATTGTTCTTCAACTCTCTTATGTGCTTCATTTTGACCACTGGAACGTTTGATCTGATTGCTCCTGCAAACTGTATTTGTGATGGCCTTGGATCAATAGAAACAACTATTGGTCTAACGTTGGTGATTGGAATTTGTGCTTGTTTTCTGAACCTTTTTCTTTTACTTCGCACTTCATTAAAATTGCTTTCATCTTCTGTTGTTTCGTCGGCTGTCATTCTGGCTTCAGCTAAAAGCCTTTCAATTTGGCTAATTTTAAAACTCAGCCTCAAGGAGGCTCTGAATTCTCGAACAATTTTCTAATAAGATTTTGAAGATGAGGGATAAAACTGAGCAAAAAGTAAAGAGTTTGGAGCTTAAGACTTTTGAAGGTTAGAATAAAACTGGAAGAAAAGGTAATAGAAAAGTCGGGATTAAAGAGTCAGGATTTTAAATCTTAAGCAAGTTTTAATGAAAAATCTCTTTTAGTGAAAAAGTTTAAGAACTTCAACAGGGTTTCCTCAGTATCAAGGGTTACTAGCTGTTAGCGTTCATTCTCCTTGTACCGGTAATAACCTGAGGAAGTGTAAGAAAGTAACTTGAATTAGGCATATCATCACAACATAGCTAAAACATTAGGCTGAAGTCTATTCATAACCTAATTTGACTGAGCCTCAATCTGATCAAATCCGATTTTGAATGAGCCAATTTATATCAAGGTAGACGTGTCAGAAAAGTGACACGCGTCAGTAAAAGTAAATTTGAACACGTACAATTTTTTTGCAAAGTTACAAAAATTAGTCAAATCTGAAAGAAAAGTACATTTCATTGTCTTGTGGATTTAATTATACACTCAGATCATTTTTAAAGGTTCGGATGCAAATAATGATTGTAATTGTTTTCTTTTGAGCGAAGCAAAAATAGGTACAGAATTACGAACGAGTGCAAACCTGCAACCAATTTACATGAATCTACATGAGTTTGATGCAATTATGAGCAAGGACCTTCAACTGCATTCGATGTGATATAAACAGTTTGATACTTCCAATATAAAAGGCTTGAAAAAAACAACGTATTATTTAAAACCGAAAGAACTAGAAAAAATTAAATGCGCTATAAACTTTACGGAAATAATAGGCTCACGAAAAGATTCATCTGCAACTGAAAAAAACTAACGGCAAGAGTGTTTTTTCCATAATTTAATCTTGACGTTTTCATTTTGAATTTTTTGCTAATAGGCTGAAAAATTAATTGATCAACAACTTTGCAGATACATTAGTGTCCGAGAATTAGCTTGGAATTAATTTGTCTGTAAATTCTCGTGCAGCTCAACCTAGCGCATAACCTCATCAAATAACCTCATTTACAGATGAGCCTTTTCCATTCCTATTGCTCTTCTAACCTGCCATACTTGTTTCATTTTCCTCTGCCTGCTTACTCTAACATTCGTGTCGCACTTTCGCACTAACAAATTGCCATTTTTGTTCTTTCTCAATTTTTAAAAGAATCCACCTCATTGTTTGACCTTTTGATTTTCTAAATCAGTTAAAATGTAAATCATAGCTCCCCTCGGTTGTTGTACCAAACACTGAGTAAGGTGAATAAGTAGCTTGGGTAACTGCGATTTTAATTCATACATACAATTGATAGCTTGCGCATGCGAGTGGTTTAAAAATATTTAGATAATCAAAAAAAAAATCAGCCATTAAGAAATGCACATGGAACAACCCGCATTCAGATTCTTTGTCTGCTGCCCTAAGTAGTTGCTCATCTTAGTTTAAATTTCTTAACCCACCCAGTTGCTCTCTTGTACCGAAGAAAGCTATCTAATTTTTCACTCTCTGTTAACTCCTTTTAACTCTGTAAATAAAGTAAATTTTAAATCTTCGTCTCCTCAGTCGTTGTAACCATACATCAGGTGTAAGCCCCTTCGTGTTGGGGCACGAAGAACCGTGGGCGATTGAAATTTTTGGTCTAGCAAGTACTCCAAAAACAAACACCAGAAAATCACGGTAGAGTGCCAGACGTATGTTCATGTTACTAGATTTATAAATATATGCTTCATTAGCAGAGTATTATAAAACTACATATTACCGAGCAAATTTTTAGTTTTAGATTTAAGTTAATTATCCTCCAAAATAGCAAAAGCTAAAGGATTGAAATCCGTGATAAAAATATGTAGAAAAGCCGAATCTTCTGTTTGTGCCAGCAATATAGCATGTATTGCTATTGTTACATTGAAACTTGGATACTTTAGCTAACTGTATATAATACTTGACTTAGAAAGTTCTAGCATTTTGTGAAGTGATGTTGATAACTTGCTTTGTTTAATTTGGCTTATTGTTGAGTTTGTGCTTTCACTTTTTTGTTAAAGTTAAAAATGCATTTCCGGTCATCATTTTTAAAATTGATTCAAATTGCTCACCCTTTTGATTTTTCTCCTTTGACAAAAGTAATGGCCTTCAAATCTCTCCACTGTAATTTGTTGAACTTCTCGTTTTTAAAAAAGCTTGGTTTATCAGAGAGAGCATTTTTTCGATGTTTTCTTCTCTAGATACCAAAAATTTGCCCTTTGAGAAGTTTAACCCAATTTGCCTGTTTGGATAGGTGGTCTAAAACGATCATAAAACTACTTTTGACGCTATATTGATCAGTGACTTACTTGGCTTTGCCTCATCTCAACTCTGAAACGCACACCAGTCAATTCTTATATAAAATTTATAAAAAGAATAAAATTATTCCTCTTTGTGAGAATTACGACGAGGAACTCTGAGTTTTAAAATTCCATGATTTCAATTGGTATATCTAAATGTCTTCAAATATTGAATTGCGCATATTGTAAACGCTTATAGTAATACAAAAGATCAACAAGCAGACAAGCCGACGATTTGCTCGTATCGCTCTTTTTTAAACGGTATGATAGTGAACAATTTAAAGCTTTAAGCAGCACTGCGATGAGTAAATTTGATTCAATCTAAATAAAAGTGAGTGGTGTTCAAACTATTGGGGTTCCAGCAAAATGTGAGATTTATATGATGCAGAGAACAGGCGGACTTCTAAAAACGTTTATATTTGTCACAACGCTTTCGTTGTTAACAACTTCTTCGTTATTGAAATTTGGGGTCTTTCCCATTATAGTCCCCCTCAAGTTTAGTGATCTGATAACCCATGGCCCCCAATCACCCTTTTCTTCTTCTCCTCAGCTACTCCGCTTTGTTTAATTGGAGAAATTTTTCAAAATAATTAGAGAACTACTTTAAGGTTTCACTGATTGTAGTCCTGTTTTGTTTCAAATCAGCTTTGCTTTGTCTCATTTCGCCTAAAGATAGTATACATGACTCTGCTTGAACTTGTGACGTTTATCGAGAACCGTTAGAACCGCATTTCAAAGTTACTTCTGCAGATTCACGTAAACTTGCTTAAAACATTCAGCTTGCGCTTTTAAAAAGACGATAGTTTATGGAAGTCAACTACTGGTGATGTATATAGGAAATTCTGGAATTCAACTTTTGACACCGCAAACTTTTGTTTTTTTTCCGTTAATGTCCGCGTTTTAAGCAATAATCGGGCCTTTTCCATCAGTGCCCCCACAGCTTAATGGGTGCATATTAACTGCACCCTCAAACTGCACCCCACGTTTGTGCCAGCATAATAGCGTGTTTTATTTTTGTTACATTGAAACTTGGATACTTTAGCTAACTGTATAATACTTGACTAAGTCAGTTCTAACGTTTTTTGAAGAGATGGTGACAACTGGCTTAGTTCAATTTGGCCATCTTTGAGTTTGTGCTTCCTAATTTTCCTTAGAGTTAAAAAAGTATTTCTGGTTCTATTTTTGTAAATTGAGTCAAGTTTCTCACTGTTTTAAAACATATCTCCAGTCTAATCATTTGTTAAAAGAGCACGTCTAAGTTTCAGGTTACCAGACAAAAGATCCAAAGATGTTCTTGCAATTTTGGTGGCTTTTGAATCGTCATATTTTTGAATCGTACTGTTCTTGAATCGTCATGATTGCAATCACATTGGCAACACTCGCCCTTTTGATTCTTTGCTTTTGGATCTTCTCCGCTCTTCTCAGAAATTAGTTGAACTTCTCGCTTTGAGCAATTTTTTTCATCTTTCTCTGGATACCAAAATATTCTCTTTGAGAAGTCATCGCATTTTGTCTGTTTGGATAGGTGGTCTAAAACAATTAAAAAACTACTTTTGACGCTTCCTTGATCAGTGACTTGAAGTTGCCTCATCTCACCTCTGCCAGTTAACAGTTAATTCATACGTGCAAAAGTAGTTCTTTATCTACTTTTAAGGCCGCCTATTTATATTTTTCAGCATTACACATACAGACCGGGCAGAATTCCAATGATTTAATTGCACTATAATGATTCTGTGGTCCTCTATAACAAATTCTTGGAGAAAAGAAAAATTTGAAATTAAATGGATGTATGCGTTTAGAATTGTTTTGACCCTTTGGATTTGTGGATCTTTTGATCAATTTTTTTGCTAGATCGTACTAATATTTTTTATTTATCATAGGTTTTGGTTGCCAATTAGCCCTCTTCGTGACCATTAAGGGGAACTCCGAGCTTCATAATTCCATGATATTCAAAAATTTTATTTGGTATATCTAAATGGTTTCAAAAATTAAATTTCGCATATAATAAATGCTTATATGAATACAAAAGTTCAACAAGCAGACAAACAGACAATTTGCTCGTATCGTTTTTTTAAACGATATTATAGTGGAACAAGTTTGAGTTTTAAGCAGCACTGCTAAGAGTAAGTTTGATTCAATCTATATAAAAGTGAGTGGTGTTCAAACTGTTGGGGTTCCAGCAAAAGGTGAGATTTATTTGATACAAAGAACGGGCGGACTTCTAAAAACGTTCATATTTTTAACAAAGCTTTTGTTGTTAACAACTTTTTTGTTATTGAAATTTGGGGTCTTTCCCATTATAGCTCCCCAAGCTCGGCGCTCAGGTAATCTATAGCCCCTAATCATCCTTTTGTTCTTCTCCTCAGTGTTCTTGTCCTCAGCTACTCCGCTTTGTTTAGTTGGAGAATTATTTCAAAAATAATTAGAAAACTACATTTAAGGTTTCACTGATTTCTGTCCGGTTTTGTTTCAAGTCAGCTTTGCTTTGTCTCACTTCGCCTAAGCATAGGATACTTGACCCTGCTTGAAGTCACTGAGAACTTATGACGTTTATCGAGAACCGCGAGAACCGCATTTCAAGGTAATTTCTGCAGATTCATGTAAACTTGCTTAAAACATGCTGCTTGCACTTTTAAAAAGAAGATAGTTTATGGAAATTCTCGTGATGTATATAGGAAATTTTGGAATTCATCTTTTGACCCTGTAGACTTTCAGTTTTTTATTCTTTGAATGTGCGTGTTTTACTCAATAATCAGACTTCTTCAGTTAGCGTCCCCCAAGTTTATTGGGTGCATATTAACTGCACCCCCAAACGCACGTGCCATACCTTTACATAACGATTTACTATGTCCTAGCAGATGCTTTGTAATTGGGGGAGGATAACTAACTGGGGGAAAAATGGAGAAGATTGCTTTCATCAATCGGTACATGCAACAGTTTTTGACGGGTGTTCAATAATCTTAATAGAGATTAGCAAATGTCTCATAGTTATGGTATCTCCTCAGTTTTCGCCCCACCCTCCCCGCCCAGTGTGTTATGCATCTCTGTTCAGTTAAAGAGCACGTGCCGTTACACAATGAATCATTGTAAAAATATGGAACGTTTGGCTGGGGGCATAATATTCACACACTAAACTGGGGGGAACGAATGAAAAATATCTGATGTATATTAGAACTAATTATTAATTGATCTTTTCGGTTTGTGCCCCCCGCTTAGTTGTAGCATTTTTTTTGCAACCCCTCGACGCAATTGCTATATTATTACATAATAGATCATTGTGTAGTTACACGTGCTCTGCAATTGTCGGGAACATTACGTACTGGGGGACGAGGCCCAAACAGAAAAGATTCTTGGAATCTTTTCCGTTTGTGCCCCCAGTGCGTTATGCTCCCCCTAATTACAGAGCACGTGTTATTACATGGTAAATCGCTATGTAAAAATATTGCACGTGTTTCTGGGGGGTGCAAATAATATGCACTCGCTAAGCGGGGAGGGGGGGGGGGGGGGGCACAAACGGAAAAGATCCAATTCTTGTGTTAGTTTTAGTCGATCATTAAATTAAGCCTATGTTAGACAAAATTGTAGTCACCAGAGAGACTAATGGCCATGGCATATGAGCACTTGCGCCCGAGTGCTGGGCGCGAGACCCGAGGACGACTAATATTTTGTTCTGACGTATTTAGAGAACCAAATGGTTCGATAAGGTTGATTTTCATTTGAAATTAAAGTTAAGAGTACAATTTTGAAGATTAGTGAACAAGTTTGGTTCTTAATACAGGAGTTAAAATAAACCAAACGTCTCCGTCTCCGATAGCGAAGCATCCGATTATTTATAAAGGTTTAATTCAAGTCTCAAAAAATAGATTTCTAACAATTCTAATTTTCCCCCCAAACTTAGTTTCCTAAATTAGGACACTAAGTTTAGGGCAAACATAGACCTTTACCTCTTTACGTCTTAAATTCAATCGGATCTATACTGTTTTGGCCGCCCCCAGCTTAGCGGGCTTATACCTTTTACGCAAATAATTCAATTTTTCAAACTAAACTCTCTGCCTCGAAGTTTTAGCGACCCATGAAATTGTACCTTGGGTTCTCTAATACACCTTGTACATAAGCGGTCAACAATTAAAGAAGAGAATCAATGATTGACCTATAATTTTAAATTTTCATTCTATAGAAGTTAGCTATCCCGCAGATAATCGAAAAACAAAAATAGAAGAGAAAAAATAAAATAGAAACAAAGAACAAAGAGATCTATTCTGTTCTCCCTCCCCCTCTTAGCGGACATATAAATTTTACATATTATCGTAATATTATTTTTTAACATATTAACGTAATATATGACATAAGACACTGGGGAACCAAGTGTCTTTTATGTTGTCATGTGGTGGAGGCATAAAAGAGGCTGGGGGACCAAAACAGAATAGATCCCATCAAATAACAGAAAAAAATGGAGAAACAGAAACGCGCAGAAAAACCAAAGAGCAAGCAACAGCGGAAACAACAACGGAAACAAACAAGACAACAAGAACAAATGCCAAAAGGAAAAATTGGGAAATTATGATATTTTTCGAATGATATTAGAAACATAGAGCAAAAGTCGTAGGCAATTTCCCGGGGTGAAAACAGTGGCTGCGGCAATTTAAGTATGAGATCCCGGACCCGAGTGTCATATACTTTCATTACTGAATCAGTATGTTTCAATAGTAAATCCACGATTCAGTACTGAATCCTGCTGTATCCACGTACACAAACACAAAAAGTGAGACATTGAATACTTTGAAATATTTTAAGGTCTCCCATATGGTCTGTTTAACCGCTTTTTTTCGGGTATTGTTAATAGTTGAGGTGATTCCTTGACCAGGGCATAATGGTTTCTGTTATTGGAAATGGTGTTCGGGTAGTTATAAACAACAGAGTCTTTCCTCTCACATCAGATAGATTTCTTGTGCGGCATCGAACGTTTTGGTTTGCTTTTTATTTTTTTTTGTAAAAATAGTGTAAGGTTCTATTGCAAAATAATCACTATAATTACTTGGGAAACCAATATATACGTCTCACGAGTTGAGACACCCAGGAAACAATATACTTGAGTTTTTGGTTTTTGCTATGAAAAAGATTTTTGTTATGAAGCTAATATAACGAACATAAATACAGGGCTATACTAGTTTTACGTGGTAGGAGAAACGATTAGCTGCTCATTTTCAAGTGAACAAATTGAGGTTTATCAGCAGAGTATATTCCGAGTTTTTCGATGATTTCCAGATCCAATTCAACTCAAGTCCAGTGATGGAGTCGTTGTTGTAAACTGGTATCGCCAACCGTTGGAACCCTTTCATACACCTGGACCCGGAAATGTGGACAATTTCTAATTGATTCCAACCAAATTCATAAAAACCAAAATAAAATAAGTACCAAGTGAATACCAATACACTTGTTGACAATATTAATAACGCATATAATGCAGTTTTACATGGTAAACTGCCTGTTTTAGAAGCCAATTTCGACATAACTTTGTTTATTTGTTTTTTTTTACTTTTAATCAATCGAAGCATAATCTGACTTTTAATCAATCGACGCATATTCATCAGAAGTTTGAGCGATTTCAGTTTAACACCCATACGTACAGAAAAAAAAACAGATAGAATTTGGTCAATTTTCTCTTAGGAGAATTATATTGAATCCCATTTGTTCAATTTGCTCAATTGTTGAGTCACAATGCAAAATCTTGATTAAAATTATCGAGGCAGTAAGTAAGTTGCACAGATTTCATGGTAGGTTCAATTTGATGCTGCCCAGGTTGAGGTTCCGGACGGAATCAAGTATGTTCAGATCAAAGATAAACGCACGATGGGGACGTCGTGCGTTTCAGAATTACACAATCCTGAAACATCGAAAAAAAAACACGAAAGTCTGAACAAGAACGAGTGAAAGTCTGGACATGAACGCATGAAAGTCTGGACATGATCAAACTATTTTTTTCTGTCGTGATAAAAAACTAAAATCCATCAAAGGACTTATAGCACTCCTACATCAGAGTACCCACTCAAGTGGCAGCCTTTTTTGCTGAAGGCCGAAACACACTTGAGTTCAAAATAAATAGCAAAGTGACGACTGCGACAATAATTGCTCTCAGTCTTTTTCATTGCGTTAAAAACTTATACTTCTGATGTTATAAACTGTAGCTGCATTTGACAAAAAAAAACAATTGATGCCCTACAGCCCAGAGTTTATGATACTTAGCAAAAGACTATTTTGCAACGCTTTTTTTAAAGTTTAGGCAAAGTTTTTGAAAACTTATTATTCAGTTAAAGATTTTGAGGATGCACATACAAAATGAATATGTTAAGCTAATTTCAAGTTTTCAAGTTATGTGTTTTTGCAGTTTGGCTGACTCTGAACGCAGAGAAGTTTGAACAGGAACGCACGGAATCTTGTTAAGGAACGAAAGTTCGATGAACGCACGAAATTCTATACACGAACTCACAAAAGTCTGCTGAAAGCACAAAATCTGGTGAACGCACGACAGTCTGGTAACCGCACGAAAGTCTGAATATGAACGCACAAAAGTCTGGTAAACACTCGAAATTCTGGATATGAACGCACGAAAGTATGAGAAACGCACTAAAGTCTGGGCATGAACGCAAAAAAACTGGTGAACGCTCAAAAGTCTAGACTTAAGATCTTCCCATTTGGACGGTCTGGACATGGACACCTTCCGTCTGAGACGGTCTGGACTTACCGGTTTCCGTCTGGCACCTCAACCTTGGTGCTTACGGAATCCAAAGCAATAGTCCAATTTTTAAAAGATACCTTCCTTTATTATCTCAAGTTTATAGGTAGGCAAGACCACTATTGTAATATATAGATGGTGAAAAATGCTGCTTTTCATAGCCGCGAAGTGAAAGGAGGCTACCATTAATCTCACCGTAGTTTCGGCCTACGACTGGAAGAGAAGTTATGGGGATCGTATCTGTTTAATTGGTGAATTATCACTGAAACGGGATGTAAAAGTCAGTTCCACAAATGAAAACAGGCGTTTAGGGAAATCTCTCTATTGAAAATCAGACGAATAAAGAAATTAAGTTCATCCATTATTTTGAAAGAAAGCGAGAAAAGTAGATATGAAAAACACTTTCGCTGTTTATGGAGTTTTTACACGCGCATGAACTTCAATACAGTTTGTTAGTTTTAACTTAAATGGTTCTTTGCAAATCCATTAACACATAAATATACATCATTTGGAGTACAGAGACTTTATGCAATTTTGAGCATTGTTGGGCATTTTTTTGCTGTTTTGTGGTTTTAGGCGCTTTTTTTTAGCGGTTTCGTGTTCTGTTTCAAAACATCAGCAGTCAACGGGAAATTTTTGGTTACAAGTGTTGCCTCTGATGGAAATGGCCAAATTTTGATTTGATCGGTAACACTTTCAAATTGCTTATCAAAAACTATTTTGAAGCTTTCTCCCTTTTTGTTGAGCCAGTCAGGATAATGTTTTGTATTCATTTGCCTAATTAGAGGTATTCCATTGGAATCATTACTACGAAAAGACAACCGGTTGTTTGATACACCTATATGTTTCACATAGAAACAATACATAAAAATGAACAATATCTAAATATCAAATTTATCTTGAACAGTTGTTAGACGTAGATTGTTCGCCAGAAATTGGTGTGAAGATTTCGATCTTTCGTATCTTTTGCCCGTTTGTTTTCTTTTTTGGTCATCTTTGCATGTCTCAACATTTTTTTTTCTGTCATTCTGTTTGTCATTGATTCTTCATGATATAAACCGCTTCCCGGTTAGCTGGATTTATCATTTTAAGGAATCCCAACATGAGTTTACATAGAAGAAAATTCTCATGTTTTTTAAACCTTATTTTAATCCACCACTTTTTCAGGTTGACCAGTATAAATTGGAAAAGAAAATAGTTTAAGTTCACATGTGTTTGCATGCAGCTCAGGACAAGTTTTGCCTTGATTCGATACCGGAGTCTTCCGTTATGTTTTTACGACTCGAAGAGGAGTATTGATATTCTACAGGTTTTTTTTCAGCAGAAAGCAAGTTTGTTCATGACTTGAATTTTGACTTCTTTCTATTCGAGCTTTTACCTCCGTTTTTGATTGTTGACTTCTGTTTTCGAACATTGGATTTTAACAATAGCTTAGTAACAGTCTGTAATTCAAGGTGAAGAGGTCAATTTGAGAAAATTTGATCCCATTTAGCTACCTACCCCGTCCCCCCCCCCCAAAAAAAAACAAAACTACCCCCCATCCCCCACGTACTTACCCCCCCCCCCAAAAAAAACTACCCCCCCGTACCTAACCCCCCCCCCACGTACCTAACCCCCCCCCACGTACCTACCCCCCAACCCCAACGTACCTACCCCCCCCCCCCCCCCTCCCTCGTACCTACCTACCTACCTACCTACCCCCCCCCCCCCTCGTACCTACCTACCCCCCCCCCCGCAACGTACCTACCCCCCACCCCACCTACCTACACCTCCACCACCACCTACCTGCCCCCAGCTACCAATCCCCCTCCCCCCACCACCACCAGCAGCACCTACCCACACCCCTGAACTGAAAAACTTTTTAACGCTTTTTATGTTATATTGGTCTACTATTTTCGTTATTTCTAGTGCTTTTTTCGATATTCTGATTTTGTCCAAGTTTGTCCAAGTCAGGGTAGAGATTATTTTGCACGACGATTCGAGTCGTTTCCGGTATTCTACCGGCTATGTTTTTTTATGTTTTGGTAACTTCTACTGGTACGTATTTGAATTTGTGTGCGTTGCGTTTTTTTGTGACACTTAGGAAATTCTTTTAATTGGTACGATTTAAAAACAGTTACTCGTTTACTCGTCAGATTTTGGGTCAAGTAAGGGAGAACGTTTCAGCTGATTACACTAAAAATAACTTCTTTAATCAATTAATGAAGTTTAAATTTCAAAACCATTTACTATATGAAGATCAATAGAGTGCCTCTAAGCGGTGTCAAAAAATTGAATTCTATATTTCATTAAGATTAGAGTTTTGAGCTGTTCATCTGTAATATCCAATTTTAATGAAGATGCCCCTAAAGCTTAGAGCCTTAACATTAGATCACAATTACACCCGGAACTTAATCCTTAGAAGTCTAGAAAATAAAGGTTGGCAATCTATCTTTACGCTTTGTTTTTCAATTTCCATTACAACGCAGAGGTATGTCCCAAAATTTCCGCCATAGTAAGAATCCCTCGAAAAATATATACACAAAATGAAAGAAATTAGGGGACAACCTTTGTATCTTATTTTTCGCAAAATGGGTTACGCCGTTTTTGCGAAATTGAGATACTTTAAATTTGTAAAATAGGTGACAATTTTTGTAGAACGTTTCCGCTCGTTTTAAGTATCTATTTTATGCAATAAATTTGTCTCTAAATCGCAATTGAGCGCGTAATTAAAAGCGCGCTTTTTTGAGCATGCAAAAATCATTAAAAGTGTTATAAAATGAGCACGCAAAAGTGACTGAAGCTCTAAAAGCAATTTATAGATAGAATTAATGACGCGACAAAAATGTATTTAGAACTTGGATTTTTTTTGTTTTTTTAAAGGAAGTCATTTCCTATGTCATATACACCCTTTTCCACTCCAGTATCTTTCCAGCAGACACACCAACAGGACGGAGCAAGCCCTCTTAAAATTATTAGACAACTGTAAACCTGTAAATAGACACAAAGATTTAATAGACACCTTTAAACCTGTAAAAAGACGCACAATAATGTTGAATCAAGAATTAATAGACCCTTGTAGGCCTGTAAATAGATGCAAAAAGCGGCCGAGCAATGGAAGGATTTTTCAGAAACAAATGGAATTTTTTCAAAAACAATGGAAATCCAAAACAGATGCTGAATTGACGGATTTTTCAGAGAAAAAAATCTAGACACCTGTAACCCTGTAAATAGACGCAAAGATAATGAGCAAACTCAATTTAACAATTCGTTTGCTGAATACAATTGCAAATCAGTCATTAGTTAAAATTTCGCAAAAAAAAAAACAGTAATAAACTTTTACCGAAGTTTCCCTCTGTCGAATCCTATCTTGTTATGGACAAATAAAAAGAGCTAATAAGTTGGTACAGGACGAAACTTTTTAAATAGAAAAATTTACTTAAAGGCAAGATTTTTTTTGATGAAAGAGCAAATGCAACCATAGAGCATAAAAAAGAAAAAATGAAACTAAGTGATTTTTTGTTAATTGTCGAAATTCAAAAAAATCTTCTCAAAATAATGATGCTTGAATACGAATAGAAGCCTAAAAGATCATGAACAAATAGTGGGGTTCAAGAATATCACCTGATGCTATTTTGTTTTTCCATCACACTGAAAAGAAACAGGCATTTTTCAGAGAATAATCTTTTTGTCAAATTTTCTGAAAAATCACCAAACAAAGGCTTTGGGTAACGCCAATTCCAATTCCCGACCTACAACTCACATCAAATAAAAACATTGTGATAAATTTGAGCCCTATATGGTATATAATTAACCTGTTAACCCTTTTTAGTCACTTAATTCCTGTCAATTAAGAACGCGCATTACATTAGGCTTAATTGCGGATTAAAGATACATTCAGTGCAAAAATTGAATACCTTCAGTGCGAAATAGAGTTAACTTGCGAGCGAAAAAGAGGAACGTACCGCGCAAAAAATAGGATACACTGCTTGTATCGCAAATTTGCGGCCAAAATTTGGACACTTATGCAAACACTTATGCAGACACTTATGAAATCCAAAACAGATGCTGAATTGACGGATTTTTCAAAGAAAAAAATCTAGACACCTGTAACCCTGTAAATAGACGCAAAGATAGTGAGCAAACTCAATTTAACAATTCGTTTGCTGAATACAATTGCAAATCAGTCATTAGTTAAAATTTAGCAAGAAAAAAACAGTAAATTTTTACCGAAGTTTCCCTCTGTCGAATCCTATCTTGTTATGGACAAATAAGAAGAGCTAATAAGTTGGTACAGGACGAAGCTTTTTAAATAGAAAAATTTACTTAAAGGCCAGATTTTTTTGATGAAAGAGCAAATGCAACCATAGAGCATAAAAAAGAAAAAAATAAAACTGGGTGATTTTTTGTTAATTGTCGAATTTCAAAAAAATCTCAAAAAAATGATGCTTGAATACGAATAGAAGCCTAAAAGATCATGAACAAATAGTGGGGTTCAAGAATATCACCTGATGCTATTTTGTTTTTCCATCACACTGAAAAGAAACAGGCATTTTTCAGAAAATAATCTTTTTGTCAAATTTTCTGAAAAATCACCAAACAAAGGCTTTGGGTAATGCCAATTCCAATTCCCGACCTACAACTCACATCAAATAAAAACATTGTGATAAATTTGAGCCCTATATGGTATATAATTAACCTGTTAACCCTTTTTAGTCACTTAATTCCTGTCAATTAAGAACGCGCATTACATTAGGCTTAATTGCGGATTAAAGATACATTCAGTGCAAAAATTGAATACCTTCAGTGCGAAATAGAGTTAACTTGCGAGCGAAAAAGAGGAACATACCGCACAAAAAATAGGATACACTGCTTGTATCGCAAATTTGCGGTCAAAATTTGGACACTTATGCAAACACGGGTTGCGTAATTCCCTTCAATTTTCCTTTTTTTGCACAACTATCTATTTTCCGCAATATTGTTGTATTTTCAATGTATTAACATAGGAAAAACGAAGAAGAGATAAGCAGATCTGGCAAATTTGCCATGGACGATTTGGATATACCTTTGCGGCGTAATGCCAATGAAGATCAAGAATCTGTTTTTCTAGCAGCTTACTTTCAACAATCTGCTGACTAAGTGTGAAACCTGACTGTACGTTTGTGTAATATCAATTCAAAAAGTTTTTTTATTCCGTTAAATTAGACGGCACTATCTTATTTTTGCTCTGACAAATAGCATCCCTTGTTTTTTCCTATGAGAAATTTTTCAAGGTATGATGGGAAAATTACTGGTTTTCATCAGAGTTTCGGGTAGTATTTTAAACCTTTTTGTTGCAGTAATGAAAAGTCATGAAGTCAAAGGAATGTTAAGTTTTTTTGTGAAAAATCAGGTGTGTTTAAATTTGGGAAACATGGTTTAAATTATTGCGCTTGTATCAGCTTTTTTTTCATTTTCAACTGCATTACAACTCATGTGATGCAAATTTACTTGACAGGCAGAAAAGTATTGCAGAAACGTGCCAAAACAGAAAAACATTCATGAACGTTTACACAAAAAGTGATTAGAGTTTTTATTTAGAATGTTTAAAAGTTTTCGAAAAAGGCACCAAGAGTAAACGTAATTTCGGACAATTCAAATGACCCTGTGGTGTAAATTTGTTTTCCACCTCCATTCATTTGCGGACACATGCCAAAGCGTCTTGTCAATATACTAATTGTTGTCTTTAGCGAAATATCTTTCAGAAAATAAGAAAAAGAAAGAACGTCCAAAGCGAAAGTTAGCATTGGTTCCAAGAGCCTTTTATCAATTTTTGTATTATTTGCAGATGAGAGGATAAACTGATGATATCTACAGTTATATCATGTGAATATAAATATTTGGTAGCTGAAAGTTTGATTGGCTTTATCTAAGAAATTATGATTCGAGTCAGATTTTTTGTTTTCACTTTCAGTAAGTAGTTAGTCGTAGATGGAGAAATTACCCGGTGGGTTAGTTGAAAAATGTTCTCCGGGATTGCGGAACACATCTTGATTTAAATTTCAAATTTTGCAACATATGATTTCTCGGGTGGGATCACATGATGAATAACGTGTCAGCACACTATTTTTCAGGAAAAATGACAAACGAGAAAATGACTCTCGGGTCGGCCTTTAAGAGTTTAATGGTGATTTACACGAGTTTTGATTTAAATTGTCATGCAGTAACACACGATTTTTTGTGTTACATTACAAAACATTTCGGGTTTTTAAGCTGATTTTCAGGGTTTTCAGGGAAAAATTGTGTAACTCACGTTATTTACACGCAAAATCACGTATACAGTAATTTTTTGTGGGTCGTTCTTTCCCAGAAGATTGTGTGCTGACATATGATTTTTTATGTGATTCCTTACGAGAATTAAAAGTGTATACAGTAGACATTCACTCGGAATCAGACGTCGAATGTGCGTGAAGAGGGGGCCATGGAAAACTGATCATATCGAACATTTCTTGTGTCCTTTTAGTTGGTGGTGTGGTTAGGGAGGGGGGGATGTAAACAGAATGCAACATTTTTCATTTGATAACAGTTTTTCATCTGCTTTTTGTATATCTGAGCAGTTGGGAATCAGTATTTCTTGTTCCTATCCAAAGACAATGTATCCGATGCCAGAGCCCGTGAATCCTTCTTCACTATTCCGTGTAAACGAAGAATCCGATTCAGATAGTGATGACGATGCGCAGTATTATGAAGCTGATCACGATTTTTATTATGATACCCGGCCAGATCCGCCGATGAAGACTCCTAAATTGAATCTGATGGCGCACCCTGAATTTGCAAGTTAGGAAAATTAGAGCAAGTTTTTTAATTTAGTTTTTTAAAAAGATACCACGGGGAGACCTAAACTTGAGAAAAATAATTTTTGTGCACTTAAAGAAAATTTGTTTTTCCTTTTATTGAGCTAACAATTTGCTGTAACGACTTGGATCTTGTAATCAATAATTCGGATCTTTTCCATTTGTGTCACCCAGTACGTTATGTGCCCCCCCCCCGCTACAGAGCACGCGTCATTACACAGGAAATCATTATGTAAAAATAGTGGGGGGGGCACAAACGGAAAAGATGCAATAATTCTTAAGAGAGAATTTTTCAAATGCTCTGGAACAAAATATGATGGAATTATTCGAAACAAAAGTCTTTTTTCCAAAACTTTAAAATTATTTGGGGGGATAGGAACCTCTACGTCATCATTACTTTTTTGTTAAGCAAATTTGGACCCATCGATACCTTTCCTGAAGATATATATATATATATATATATATATATATATATATATGTGTGTGTGTGTGTGGTATCACTGGAAATCACTTAGAAAATCTGAATAGCTAGTTGAGGAGACAGCTTTAATTGCTCTCGAAGCAATTTTATGCAAAACTTTCATTTGACCGTCTTTTGACTATTCGAGTGACTTTTACGCCCTTGCATTCTTTTGTTTTGCGTGATCAAAATTTCTCTCTCACTCACGATATCAAGCAGCTGAACTCAATTGTCGGCAAATTAATACTAAAAGTCAAATGATAAGTGCGCCAAAACTCTTGCCATTATTTCACTTTAAGTCATAATAGTGGTATATATTAACCTTTAATGAGGTTATTTGAAGCCACCTAGTGACTTTCTTAGTCCCACTCAGGCACCTCCACGCCGACTGAAGAAGGCTGCAATTGATTAGAACTCCCACTGGTCGTTCGAGAGCAATTCATCCGACGTTATTCGGTTGCATTCAATTTTGATTTTCCAGAAAATAGTGCGATGTAAACTTCTTAACATTTTTCACTTTTGCCGCTTCACGTTTCAAACTCGAGGAACTTCAAATTACTTGTAAAATCTAGAAATATTTTTTTAGAACTCTCCGATAAATACGAGGAAAAGGGGTGAAAAGCTTGGACCAGTTTGATTAAAAAACAGATTTGTTATTTTTTGAGAATCCTGTGAAATCACCAGAAAAAAGACAGCGGAATTTTTTTCAAAAAAATAAATTAAATAAGCCTCAAATTTTTAATTTTTACATGACAACTATCCTATCACATTTTTGTTAAACTACGTTTTTGCGGAAACATAGAAAACTGCTTACAATTAAAAACCCTCCAAAACAAAACACTGTTATTTATGAGACATCTTAGATTTTCCAATTCCATTGCATATGGGAAAATAAACTTAAAAGAAAAAAAGGATTACTAACCTCTTGTCATAAAAACAGCTTTTTTAAATCGCTTTGTATAAATTTAGAACATTTATTATATCTCTTTGGATGCAAAACAATCAGGAGGATGGGCAGTAGTTTCTTTTGCAGTAAAAAAACCACATTTCCATTTTGAATTTCGGAGGCAACATTTTGAAGCAATTATTTAAGTTATAAATGTGGAGCATTTTTTTAAAATTTTCTAACACTTTTTTATTTTGTACCTACAAAGCTCAATTGATACATTTGTAGCAATTATAATAACAATCAGCCGATGATTTAGGTGAAAAACAGTGTGTGCATTGCTGTTTGGAGTTTTAAAAATATTCGTATCTTATCTCATCTTTTCGAAAACAAAGTTGCAAATTAATTTGTTTCAAATCTTTTGTATCATATTTGTTGCTAGAATTATTCTCTATTAACAAAAACAGCAGGAAAATCAAAAAAAAATTGCCAAACTTTTTTCACGCAAAAATATAAGATGGTGAAAATTTTTAATGCCAAACAGCAATAGAGAAATAGAGACATTCCATCAACCTAAGCTCATTTTGCATTCATCTGATGATTAAATTCAAGAGATAGTATTGGTGTTTGACGACAAGAAAGTTTTTTTCTATTTCACGTTTATGAGAAAAAAATGGGCAAGATTTGTAATAAACTTTACATATGAAAATTATTGCTCGAGTTATCAAGAGTTAGTTCTTGAGAAGCGATATGAGTGATGAAAACAGCTTTTTTCTCAAGTCGTTGATAGGTAATAATTATAGTACGCAAGGGGTAGTTTAATTGTTTTCTACTGTGATCAATTAATTTTCCATTACCGGCTATGCAATTTGCCAGTTTTTTAAATGAGGAATACAGTCAGCATTTTAATTTACACAATTTCTTCTGAATAAAGGCACGCGAGTTGCCGTTCTGGTGAACAAATTGAAGGCTATTGTTTGAAAAATTTCCAGTTCGTTTCTTGCTTTTACCTGTCTTCAGATTTTATTTTACCAACTTCTGCAAATTTTGTTGATATAAATTTTATGCATTAAGCAGGTTGAATAGAGTTGTATTGATACTTAGAACAAATTTTTTATGAGAGGCCAGTTGTTTAAAAGCAATGTTTAAAAAAATCAGAGGTCAGTTTTTGTCCGAATGCGAACTTCATTTACACCCACCTGCAATACAGTGTACTTTAATGATATTTTTTCTTCTCAACCGGTCTCAAATCTATCGATTTTTCTATGTGCAATTTTCTGTTCTGAAATACAATTAACGGAAAGGATTAACATTATACACAAGAAAATGACTTTTACATTCAACGTATTTGGCAACTCTAGTTTTCTAAATAAACTAGAAAAGAAAAATTCTTTCTTATGGTTGTTGGACTTTTCATTATGCTGGTACCCAATTAAATTTAATGCATAAGTAAAGATACGATTCTTTGGTGGTAGATTTGAATTAATTGAACGCACTGTGGAAACCCACATCACTAATCCTTCATAATTGCTCTCAAACGCAGTTTGTAGCTATTATATTAATAATTATTAATAATTGATTTATATTATTATATTATTGTTGTTTATGCAATTTTTCGCTTGACTGGTTTTTCGTCTGACCTTTTTTGATTTTTCGGTCTTTAAAAGCGGTATGAACAGGTAACTTCTAGAGGTCATTAAGTTGTCTTTAGAGCTTTCTGGCTTACTGGACACAACTGATGCGATTCACCAAAACTGTTTTGAAGACATCAAAATGTCTTAGAGTTTGACCTCTACCACTCACTTGCCCCACTTTCCCAACATCTAACCATAAACCCACCCCATCCCCGTGCGCCGCCCTCTCCCTGTGCCCCACATCTTCATTAGGCCACAACTAGCCTCCCTAAACCGTTAGCCTCCCTACGCCTCCCCGTTGTTGTTTTTGTTCAAATTTCTTGATCTTTTGTTTTGGACTCTCAATTGACATTTGTGTCTTTCATTTTTTGATTTTAGCATGTTCTAGTTTGCTCTATTAATAAAAACTTGAAATCGATAAATTGAAGCTCCTTTGTAAAAATTAGGTTCTCACGAAAAGTAATTAGCTGACTTTTTTAAACAACAAATTGTTTTTCAAAACTTATTCTTTTATTCTTTTTGAGAAACAATGTTCTGATAGAATTTATTAACTGATTATATTAATTAGCCAGCGCAATGAACTACTGTTAAACTTTCTTAGCTGTTCCATCGACCGCAATGAGTTCAACACATCTGACTTTTCAAAAAAAGTGTCTATCAAAAAGTCGGTCAACGTGATGTCGAGGTGGCTAAGGTTGCTTATGCGCAGTTTGTTCTGACTTCTCGATTGACATTTTGAGTCCTTCACTTTTTTACGTTAGCATGTTCTAGTTTGCTCAATCCTACCCCACCCAATCGCTTGACCCCCTCTCGTTCCAGTCAAACGCTTATGGTAGTTTTGCTTTTCCGCTTAATTTTTGTGGGACCGGTTTTTGATTAGGTGAAGCAAGGAACACTGGCTCATTAAAGAGACTCTTAGAGACTGGATTAGAGCCGCTTGATGACTCTCCTTTTGATCCAAGCTCTGTTCCTCGGGTTCCTGCTGTCAACTACCCGCCTGTCATTTACCGTCCAGTTCCAGAGTCGAACGATCGTGGAGGACATGCTTCAAATCAAAGACATGTTCCAAGTCGCTCGGCGTCTTTTTCCTAATTCAAAACGTAGTTCATGTCACTAGTTTGTTTTAAAAACACATTCTAAACATGCAAATGATTTGGGGCCAATTTAAGTGTCTTTATCATATTTGGTGGCCGGTTTTTCACCACTATTCTTTTAACCCCCTATATTTTAACCCCGATTTTTTAACCTCTATTTCATGTAACCCCACAATAATTTAACTATACTGCTTTAACCCGATTCTGAGCTTCCTATAATTGATGATAATTAGTTTTCAATCAATTCTATTTAGTCAGATTAATGGAGATCAATATTGGGGTGAAATGAATGAGGTGTGAATATACTTTTTTACGCCTCAGTCATTTCATCCCGAGATTCATCTGTAAAATCATGGCTCGTAATTGTCAACGAAATAAAGCTAAGGATACAATAGTTAAAAACAAAACTGTAACATAGAACCAAGTAGTTATTTCATCCAGTCCCTAGTGGGGCAATTAAAAGCAGTTGTTATCGGTTCTCGAAAGTTCCAAGTTTTGGCTTGCGGACGACACATTTAAATTATCACATCAAAACCTTTTACCCAATTTACACCCTTCATGTATATAATCTCGGCATTGCTCATGCTTGTTTGTATTGCATCCTTCCAAAAAAAACGAAACAAAAACGTGCAGCCGATTACTTAATGCCTTAGAACTCTTTGTCCCACATATTAAGCCCAATAAGGATTTGCAAGATTTAGAACCTGACCTAATTAATGCCTACCAACACACCATCCGGCTGCAATACTATCGGGCTGCTATACGCTGCTGTGCAAAATCTAAACTTTTAGAATGTCTCATCCATGCGGACAAAAAACCCAAAGTAGAAAAAGTATGAGAACTTGAAAGGAAAGGTGCAGAACTTGATGGAAAATTACAGGGATGAAACTTATATTCATTTTATCAGGGCTATGGCCAGTTTGTTTTTTTTGTGTGTATTCAAATTATTTTTATGTTTAATTAGGTACTTTCGCATTAAATTAAAATTGAAAACATTTTTAAATTTTTGAGTTGGCGCCCTCCTTGCGTCACCACGGAGTTACGTCGAAGCCTCATAATGTGACTCACTAGAAAATGTGATCGCGGGCGTCAACCCTAAAATTGGACCTCTAATTTGAACTCACTTGTGCAATATTTTAGATATGAAGCTTGCACAGCATACCTGCTAGCAAAAATATGAATCTAAATTTCATTGAAAATACTGGTAAACGTGGTCAAGTTTTGTCTTGATTTGCGCATTTATGCCTGCTCAGATAGTAGGTTTTAAAAAGAAAGGTTTTTGAAATTTTTTGATTCAAATCAAAGTGCAACATAAAAGAGGTCAGACTAATCAAGTGTTTATCGATCAAAGGCATTGCGCACTGTTCAATGCCGCACTCTTGAAAGTCAGTAGTTTTGTGCCATATAAGTGCTTTGAACTATAGCTTTGCTCGTTGTTATTTTGGACGCTGAAATGGAAAATTTATTTCGTTTTTAAACCAATTTCGTGCTGAATGAATTGCGGGTTAAATGACTGAGGGTGTTTAATAAATCGTGGTGAAAAGAAGTAGAACAATCTTATTTGTTTTGTATTTAATGGCACTACTGTGTAGGAGCTTTTAAAAAATAGATAAAAAACATTAATTTGTTGAGCGAACATTAATGAAACTTGAGTAAAGAATTGATTTTTATAAAAAAAGAAATTATTTGATGGACATGATTGAACATATACAAGTATATACTTTTTTTTGTTCAAAGACAATTGTCGATTCTTCAATTTCAAACATTTCCAGGCGAGGCCATGCTTGTATAAGGGAAAAGCCATGTACTACAAACAGCCAAACATTTTTTGGCTAGTTATCCGACTGGGTACTTTGATACAATTATTAGAGGTTAATGCGCCATCTTCAAATTTTTTCTGCCTTTGTCTTAATGTTCCCTATAGTCTCTCTTAGATCAATGGCGTGGATCAAAAGCTCCTCGGTGGAGGTTGGTGTCCCTGACGTTCACGTCAACTAGAGCCGGTTCGAGTAGCTTTGACGTTGATGCTCTTGAGTCGATTACAGCCCCAGGGTCTACTGCCTCGAACAATCCCACCGAATAATCTTTTGACCCTCTTCTTAGGGTCAACTTTTTGAGCGATTGCTATTGTTAGTTTTTGGTCCCTGGAGTCGGTCGACCTTTCTCTTTACGATAGAGGCAGGTACCAGTTTCCCAGTTCATTCTTTTTATTGTGCCGGATAAGAGCATCTTAAATGAGTTTGGTTTGAAATGATCTTGTCAGTTCTTAAGTTTGCAATGCTCCAGGATTCGTGCAGTAGTAACTTTGCCTTTTAACTGTTTTTGAGTAAAAACATCATTTTTTAGATCAGAATTCTCCACTTGACTCATATTGTCCGATTGTTGAGTAATAATTGTTCTGGAGCGCATCTTAGAACGTTTGGTTTTTAATATTTACTTTGTCTTTTGTGCTGGGGCGACACAAGACGATTATTTTCTGGTCAAAAATTAAGACGATGTCTTTTTGGTATTCTGTTTTTTAAGAACAATTAGGAATTATATTTCAATCTCCACTGTTTAGTACTAGCTAAGTGGGTGTCCCAATCAACTTGGTTCGACGATTTTGAGAGGGCGTACGGCTTCGAAACAATTTGATGCATTGTTTTTAGATTAAAGGTTAATCGCTTTTAGATAAACAGGCAACCATGTTTATCGGAATTAATAGCTCTTTCGGTTTTATTCCGAACTAAGGTTTGCTTAATCTATTAAAAACATTCTCTCAGGTTTTTGAAACGTTGCAATGAAAAGTTATATGTTATACAATACTGGATTTGGCTTGCTATGTTTTTCTGGTTGCTGGTTTGACTAAATGGGCTCGAATTTCATCCTTGAACGTGGTTACTGATTTAATATTCGTTTGTAAATATCCTATGTAGTTCAGTTATAATTATTAATAGTGGCCTCAGCTTCTCAGCCGGCAATATTTTTTACCACTAGAAGAGGAGTATTGGCTTTCTTAAGGCTTTTTTTTGCCGGAAGTACCATTCGTTCAGACGGCACTTTGACCTAAAAGCGAAAGAGAGTGAAATAGCCGTGTGAACTAGTTTTACCGAGCGGGGGAAGTTTTTTTGATTTTGCGCTTCGATCAGTGATTGATTTTTCCGCTTTGAGAAGTGTTTTTTGATAAAATGCCGTAAATATATATATATATATATATATATATATATATTTATATATATATATATATATATATATATATATATATATATATATATATATACTTATATATGTATATATATATATATATATATATACATATATAAGTAAATATATATAT
>NC_134470.1:46352333-46509255 GCF_964194025.1 Convolutriloba macropyga | reverse complement strand
TTTGAGAGTCTAATATTGCGTTTTATATTCTATGTTAGAATATCGATCAAACTATAGTCTTAAACTTAGTGAGAATTAGAAAGAAAGTTTGACTTACCAGATTAGAATGACAAGCAATATGACTTCGATCAAAGAAAATTATTTAAATGAATCGTCAAGAAATGGTGCTTAGAATCAATATTCGGTTAAAATTGGTGAATCTAGATAACTATTATTAGAGTTAGATTAATTGATGTAAAATCTTCCCAGCATGTATTAAATGATGATGATATCTCCGGAAGTGTGAATGAATTCTTAGAAAAGTGCAAATGCATTCCATTTATGGTTCCCTTTGCGACTGATTTGCAGAAGCAAACCATACTGGGTAACCTCTGCGACCCCCACTATAAATCACGGTACTAAGATTAGTTTTTGTATCTTGACTTTTTCACACTGATTATGGGTATATATACAGCTGATTTTTGAGTCCCTTTTCATCCCCAAATTCAAATCACCATCTTGATCTAATAATCAGATCTCTCCTGTAAATCTCTAAATTCTGCTGTAAAATATTATTTTGTTATTCTCTCATTTTTGAGAAATTAGTTCTTTTACTTAGTTAAAAACGCTTTTTATTCCGCTTGCGAAAGTCCATAACCCAACATGCTATATCAGCACATAATTCTCAATTACGTAATATGTTTTTTGATTTGTATTTAAATAGTTTTTTTTTTCATTTTTGGATCTTCAAGCGGATTTTTTGTTCAAAAATTTGAAAAGTCAGGGCACATGGAAATTTATCTTTGATTTTTCATGGATCAAATGACTCGTTAAAACGTGAAGTATTTTTGTTCTATAGAATTGCACACATGATTGCACAATTTTGGCAGTTTTTTGTCTATATGTTCTCAGTTTTTTTGTTTGTTTTTGGATTTATGTACTTGAAAAAAAACCTTTTTGTGCTGTTCAGGGATCCTGATTTTCATTAGTAGCAATTGAATAATTTTGTAGCGTTCAGTATTTGATAATATGCAAAGATTTTTTCATAAGTGCAGTTTTGAAAACTTTTGACAATTTTATTGCGGAATATTTTATTGTTTCCAATCTTTAAACTAATTTTACATTTTAATCTATGAAGAATGTTAGTTATATAATTTTATGCCAAATAAGGAAGCAAAATTATTTCTCAATTTCCTCTTTAAAATCTGATTTTTAACTTTCAAAAATCAAAAACTAGTCTTTGTTTTTTCATGTGTTTTTACAGTGTTTTCAAGTGTTTTTACCAGTTGTTAAACATTATGATTTCAGCCTTTTTGTTAAATTGTTGTTTTGTTTGCAATTGATTTATTTGATTTGACAGTGTGGCACATTCCTGCAGGCTCTCTATATTACAAAAAGTACAATTTTTTGCTACCAAGGCGTCTCTTTCTATGAAATTTGACAAAAGATTGGCCATTTTACACAATTTTTTTTCTTCATTTTTTCACTTTTTCGATAAGAGAGATGCTTGTGAGCTCAATAAATCATTGCTGATATTTTATAGTTAGGTTACGAGATTTGCTTGCCTGCAAACACTTTTTTCATTTGTATGACTACTTGTATTATATGAAAAGTCGATTGAATTTTCCTCTTTTTTAATTTTAATTTATTTTTCGCTGAAGTGATTCGTTCTGCAAGGAGATATTAGCAACTTGAAAAACCACTTTTTTGGAGGATATGATATATTGTCGTTTCCGGAATGCTTCCGGCTATGTTTTTTACTTCGTCCAACTAAAATATTTTCGCTTTGCCTTAGTTAACAGCTTGTTCAACATTTCGCGTGAAATCTTTTTGACTTCTCTTGGCTAGTTTCATCTTCTCCACTATGGGAATTAACGGCGGCTATTCTCCGTAATTCTGCAGGGTATATTTTTACATGGAGCATAGAGTTCCAACTGAACTCATGTGTTCATTTATTTCTCTATTCTGATTCAAAATTTTCGGGGAAAGGATGCCCATTTCAGACTGCTGCTGCCTCCACCTCATTACAGTCGTAACCCCTAACTATTGGCGCCACCAGCGCTCACCCCACCCCCTCTTCTTCTTTCTCTCCCTCCCCCATGCTCAACTCAGTCCTGCCCAGTAATTTAAGCTACGGTATTCTTTGAGACATACATTTCTGCTGCTGGTATATAGGGAGCAGGGTTTGTCCAAACCCCCTGACGTAGTTGCTCTCGTGACACCACTCTGGGTTGACGTATCAGGATCAAGCAAAAAAATTCTCCACTTGACAAAGAAATTAAACGGATTGTTCTGAAGGGCTTTTTATTAAGCTTGGTTAGTAATATTTATTTCGTTTTTTGGACTGAGGAGAGACGTTGCTTTGCTGGCGAAAAAAAAATAGATGTATTCTTGGTATCCTGTAATTTAGAACATCTGGATATGATTTTTAAAACTCTTACCAGACTTAGTTCTAGCTAACTTCTTTGTCCCGATCAAATTTTAAAAGGGCTTATGGAATTGAAGCATTTTGGCCTGTGCGGTTCATCGTTGTATTATTAAACGTTGATCGCTTATAGATATAGAAGCAAACCTGTTTTCCCGAATTAATAGCTTTTGCAGTTTTTATTCTATATTCGGTTCTTGTTTAGTCTACTCCAAACATTCTCTGAGGTTTTGTTTCCGCAACGTCCCGAAAATTTAAACATTGAAATTCTTGAAACTAAAGGCTTTTCGTTATACAATTCTGGAGTGTTCATCTGTTACTCCAATCAGAATCAAAACTGTTCAAAATTTGGGAAAAGGAGGCCGGGTCCCGACTGCTGCTGCCTCAAATGTGTTTGTCCCCACGTCTCAGAGGAGGTACCAAAATCAAACAGGTTTCGGCAACCAGAACGAAATTAATGCACAGAGGTATGCAACTATTCACATTAAACATATTGCGGCAGGTTTATTAAGTTGCTGGGGCATTACTTATTTTTTGAATTGATTTACTTTAATGAATACTCACAAAGGCCATTAAATTGCGATATATTTTCTATGCTCATAAAAGTTTATCCGGAAAGCTTTCAAAGAGCTTTTTAGGAGCCTCAAATACAATGAGATCAAAATCGCCACAGACACATGAACCCAAATTTGGCCAAATTTTGATTTTGTTTTTAATAGCCGCCCTCATCTTCTCAGCCGGCTATTATAGCGCTCCTATTTTTTTACGACTCGAAGAGGAGTATTGGAGAAGTCCTTTCTTTTTAATCAATTTTATTGGAGTGATTTTTGAAGCGGGAAATGAAACGCGTGAAAAAATTTGGAGTGATTTTGGCGCTGAACAAAAGTGAAGAGTGGAGCGAAAAGAGAGTGGTTTTTGTTCATACCGCTGTTTTTGAGAGAGCAAGAAATTGATGTGTGAAAAAATTTTCTCTAAGCGAGCGAAATTTTTTTGTTCACGTGCGGCATTTTAATGCAGTTTTTTTTCATTTAATTTGGTTAAGAGGTTTGGTTATAATTTCTTTTAATTTTAGGCTGGTTTCGGTAGTGGTTTGAAGGTTTCTGGAAACTAATCTGAATTTTATGATAGTTCGGAGGTTTTTAATTTATTTTTTCTGATTTTCGGGCTAATTTTTGCCTTTTTTTGACGATTATTTTGTTTTACTGGCTCAAATGGGTATTGAAGAAACCCTTTCTACTTGAGCAATTTTATGATAACAATTGGTTACAGTTTTGTGGGTAAGAATCATTTTTTTGTTGAGAAATATGACAAAAAAATGGCGAAAATTGGAACTATTTTTCTTAATTTTTTGCAGTTTTTCGTTTTTTTTTCTCCTGTTTTAGCTAAGTTTATTTGCCTATTATGACTTGCCTATTTGTTTGCGAGCATCTGGATACACTATTGGCTGAAGGGAATTTTTCTTTGGACTTATATGTTTTTGAAATATTAAACAATTTAGTAACTTTTTCCAGTTTCTCAGTGAAAGTTGTTTTTAATTTGTTTTATTTTTCATAATTTCAGCATAAAGTATTTTTTCAAAACTCACATAAGTGGTTTTTGCATGTACTAGTTGACTTGATGAAGTTATTTTGGCAGAGATAGTTTGTTCGGGATCTATATTTATAACAAAATTTGATCAGATTTTTTATCATATTTTAACAGATTTGATTTTATTGTTTTTACTTTTTTGTTTCATGACTTTGTTTCAAGATAATCACAAATTAGTGAGGGCACGTTTTGTTTGATGAGTAGTTGGATGGCGTTTAAATGGATTTTCAATTCGAGTCGTTTCCGGAATTCTTCCGGCTATGTTTTTTTTTACTTCGTCGAACTTTTTTTTCGCTTTACCAATTTGCCGCTTTTTCGACATTTTGCGTGAAATCTTTTTGACTTCACTAGGCTAGTTTCTCTTCTCTCATTCTGCTAAAAGTGAATTTGAACATCAGTTGCTCAGCAAAGCGATTCAAAATGAACTACGAAATGCCATCAAAATAAATCGGACTTAAAAAATGTTTTTGTACAAAAATCTTTTTTTTTTCAATATTTTCTATTCTTTCAATCCCAATCATGCTCATCGGAATCAACGGCGGCTATTTTCGGGCAATCTGCCAGGTATGTTTCTTTTTGGTATAAAACACGAAACTTATCTTTCATAAAACTGATTGAGAAAATTTTCCTCTTTCAGAAGAAAACTGATTGAGAAATAAAGAACAATACATTCAGGCTCGGTAATGTACAAGGACATATTGATGAGACCACTCTCATTCTCACTCTTTCAGCAACTTTTTGCCAACTAGAGGATAGAGCGTAAAGTTTCAAACAGTGAGACAAAAAATCGTCTTTATAAAATCTTTATAAAAAAGTCGTCTTGATAAAATTTTTGAAGCCACTATCCAGAGAGTTCTCTCAACCAGAACACAAAGTGTATAATATACAAATTGAAGCAACTGTTCAGATGCTCCTACCGAGATAATTGATTTTTTCAGCTTAATACCGCAACGGTTTTGAAACAATAGCTGACTAGTCTCATAGGCAATCGAATCTTTAAAACAAAAGACGAAAAAGTGCTTTGCATTTTCGCATCACCAGTTTCATCTGCTCAATTTATAGGACAGAATCACAATATTTTGAAGAAATTTTGGCGATATGCCAGTGGAACATCAAAAGTGTGAATGTGTTACTACCTGGGTCGAGAAAATTTCCAAAAATTATGCGCTGAAAAGCGCTCAATTTTCAAAAAAATTCAGCGCAAAAACCTTACATAATATTGCGCTGATATGCGCTGAAATGTGCTGAAACTTAGTAAGAAATGCGCTGAAATCCTCTGAAATTTCAAAAAGTTCAGCTCTTTTCTTTCACTCCGCGGCTCGAACCCCGATCATTGGGTCTCATCTATCAATTAATCCACTGCGCTATTGAGAACTGAAATGCTTCCCATTTAATTTGAATTTATAGTAATAAAACGTTTGAGATGAAAAGCGCTGAAATTATGTAAGAGATGCGCTGAAAAAAGTGCTGAAACTTATGTAAGAAATGTGCAGAAAATGCGCTGAAATCATGTAAGAAATGCGGTGAAGATGCGCTGAATTTTAGATAGAAATGCACTGAAAAGGTGCTGAAAGTTATGTACGAAATGAGATGAAAATGCAGTGAAATTATGTGAGAAATGCACTGAAGGTGCGCTGAAATTTTAAAGTTTCAGCGCCATCTCGAAGTTTCAGCGCATTTCAGCGCATTCAGCGCATGTTTTACATAATTTCAGCGCATTCAGTGCATTTCTTACAAAAAGATGGGCTGAAACGGCGCTGACATCTCGACCCGGGTATTACCAGTGTCTAGTTAATTACTCTTAAACGAAGTTCATAGCAATTATTGTTAACGTGTGTGTCTTTTTTAATGCAAATTTTTTGCTTGACAATTTTGCGCTTTTCTTCTAGAACATTCTTTGATTTCTCAAGTGACTTTTTCACGCTTTCATTCTTCGTTTTTGAGTGATCGCTATTGCTCCGAAGTAAAGCTAATATGAAATCGATTGCAGAATAGGAGAGTTAAGTGATCTGTAGCGCAGTGGTTAGTGATTGTGGATGTGGATCGTGAGGGCAGTGGTTCGAATCACGTCGTGGACAGGATTTTTGCACCCATAAAGAAAAATTGATCTAGGCTACAGCCCCTGAATTAAATTGCCTCGCCTGTCGTTCAAGAGCAATTCTTCCGACATTTGTCGGTTTATGATTTTATATTTACTTGAGGGCACACAAATAGTTGACAAATTAAGCACAGGCAAGAATCATGCAAATCAATCAAAGCCACCAATATTTGAACAATGAGTTTCAACTGCATAGTTCTCACAGTTTAGTTGTTTTTAAAGTACTTTTATATATCAATTGAGAATTGACCTCTCTCTGTATTCTGATTTCTCAATTTGGTCTTCTCTGTATTCTGATTTCAGTTTCACAAAAAAACAATATAAATAATCTGTCTGGAACTAGGAATAAATCAAATCTGCTGATTAGAGGAGCAGCAAAATTTAGTCTCTTCAACTGTTTTTAATCTCCTGATTTTTCAAATTACTTAAAAATATCACAATTGGATCAATTTGAGCTTTATCAATTTACATCAAACAGAGAAAATGAAAAAGACAACAAAGTGAAAAACGCAAAAATATCAATAAATTCATGCAAAATTCTCACAGGGAAGCCAAAATTAATTGCCTTTGTTTTCATTTGAGAATATCAAAGCGGAGAAGCAATAAAGTAAAGATTTTATCATCGTTGAGGCCTTTTTCAAAGCGTAGACGTCGATTAGACGCTGAAGGTATATTTTGTAAAAGATGGCCATCATTTCAAAATCTAAAAAAAATTTCACTGCATCCCTATACCAAAAAGGACCTCGTCTTTGAAAGAAAACTCAAATACAAATTAAGACAAAATTCGGACAGAAAAAAGCAAAAGAAAACGAACAACACAACTTTCTAGACAAAATTGAAAGTTGTTGTTCGAATTTACTTACTTTTAACAAATAAGTTTTCTATTGAAATCAATATCAAATTTTATCTTAAGGTTAAGCATATAATGCAAAAATTTTCAAACACGGGATAAACAGGTAGCGCTCGGAGGGTATTAAGTTCTCCTAAAGCTCTAAGCCCTACTATACTCTCAGAATGCGACTTACCAAAAACAGTTTCGAGGAGACAATTTTATGGTGTGAATGGCGGTTCTTAATCTCGAAAATTTGACCCGCCTCAGTCACCCCCAACACTTGTCCTCCCTTCTCCAAACTGTCGATCTGAACGCCACTCTCAACGAGCCTTCAAAACTCTACCATCCATCGCTTGCCCCACCTCCCACTCACACACACACACACACACACACACACACACACACACACACACACACTCCTGTCATCCCCTAATGCTACCATACCTATGCCTCAGCTGGCTAATACCGAGGCCAACCGCTCGCCTATCTTTTTTCGCCCGTTAGTCGGTTATGTTTGATTTTTGTGGTTTTTCCTGTGTAAACCTTTTGTCAGATTAATTTGACATCTCGTCCGATGCCAGTCATTTCAGAGCAAAACCTGTGGCAGTGGTTAATTCCATTTCTTAAAAAAATCTTTTAATCAAATTGGAGGTTTTTCGACAAAACACGGTTTCTGTAACAAAACACCATAGCCGACAATTTTCTTACGTAAAGTTCCGTAACGCTTTTTGCCGTTACCAAAAAACTCTGAAATGTGCGTTCGTACATAATGTTCCAGCCCTTCTCAACCACATCTTTGACTTAATTGTCCACCAAATGCAGAACAGATAGAAAATTTTCAATAAATCACTTATGCTCGAAAATAATTGGTGTATCAAATAAAAATCTCTTTATGCTTCAACCACTGTACAAACTATACAAAAACACATTAAGGATACTATGAAACAATACAAACAACAAAATCAAAAAAAATCAACAAGCATTACTTGCGACCAAAACTCATTGTTCATCTATTTCTTTTTAAAAATATAATGAGAAAAGTCAAATTAGCATTAGATAAAAACTAAACTAAGCCAAATGACTTGAATTTAAATTGGAAACACAAAGAAAATACGCAAACACTGATAAACACTTAATTTTAAAGTAATGAAAACCATTAGCTATCAACAGAAATCGTTCACTGGCTTCACTTATTCTTGCATACAAAATTATTGAGACCTGTCAGTAACCAGAATGTCATGCGACTATAAAAATAAAGGGCGAAAATCAAAAAAATCAATTCAGTTTTGCGAAGAAACGGTGTGAACCCCTAAAAAATCACAATCTTTTCAGTAAAATATAAGTTGAATATAAAAGAATGAAATCAATTGCACCTTATTTTAGCACCATTTAAAATTATATGTGACATGTCATTATAATTGTGCGAAGGACAAGACAGATGATAGGACAAGACAGTACAAAAGAACCTCAAAAGAACCTGAAAATCGTCGAAAATTGCAAAAAGGTTGTTAGAAATGTTGTTATCAACTCTAAAATCCGTTGTTAAAATAAAGAAAGAGCAAAGAAGACTCACCTATATTTCACATGACAAAGAATGAGGCCAATGTCTTTGCTGATTCAATGCTAAAAGTTGACAGAATTAGGATTGAGCGGCAAATTTCAAAAACCGTTAGTCTTTAAAACAAATTTTTAAAACCGTAAAACATAACAACCGTGAGAATTCAAAAAAAGTAAATTGGAAACCTTTTTTGAACTGAAAATGTTATTGAGACTAAGTAAAAAAGCTACGGAAGACAGATAGAACTAGAAACTTCACAAACAATTTTACACAAACGGCGTTGAAGCAAAAAAAATATGATTTTCGCTGAAATCATCTTGTGTGTTCATTGGCGTTCAATTGCACGTGATTTTGTCGCGTCGGTATTTGAGTTTGGAGCTGAGATCTTTATGTTTTGTAAATAGCATAAAAACAAAGACAAGACTGTTTCATAAAAAAATTAAAAAGCTCGCCATTCTAAACCAAATAATTTGTAAAGTAAAAATTTCCGTTACCTGGCCGAAACTGGTAATGATCTTGCAGCTTCTCCATTTAAACCAAAAACGCTCCAATTGTTAACCATATGAATAATTTGAGCAAAAGGCCAATATAACAAAAAAGATGCGTTTTCTGTAATTATCGAGTTATATTACCGGAAAACCATTATGTATGAACTGAAACTTTAGACAATTTCTGAAGTAACTCCCTCGATACCGAATTAATCAGTTGTTAAATATTTTAATAATCTATGAAGTATAAAATTCCACAACCTGACCAAAGCTGGTACTGATCATGCTGCTTCTCCATTTAAACCCAAATTGATCCAAAGATTAACCACATAGATAAAATGATCGAAAGGTGAATATAACAAAAAAGTTACCTTTTGTGTAGTTATCGAGTTGTATTACCGGGAAAACCATTTGGATGAACTGGAATTTTAGATGGTTTGTTAAATATCTCCCTCGATGCCGAAATAGCCAGTTGTTTAAATAGAGCCTGTGTTAAGATTAAAAAAATATGAGTAAAACAATTTAGGAAAAACAATTTGTCGTAGCCATAAAGAGCACGATTGTTTCGCTCACAAAAAAAGTATATTCTAAATCCTAATTTGAAAAAATGGGACCTCTTATCATTCGAAGTTTTAAACGAAATTAAACTTGCTGCAATTTGATGAAAAAATTTCAAAAATTTTTTAAAAAGGACTATCACAAAATACAATCCGATAGTTCAACGAAGGGACAAAAGCGTGCGTTGTTATAGCTGCCCAGCTGTTGAAACACACGAATGTTCTAAAACATTGTGTAAAAGTATTTTTGTAAATGACAGTCTTAATAAATAAAAAATTAGTTATGCATTTTTCTGTGAATATCGGTTTCTATTAGCAAAAGAATGTTATTTACGATAAATTTTCTGAGGATTTGGAGGTACAATAAGCGCGCATATCAGAGAAAACGAGAGTTGTATCAGCAGTTTTTACATCTGCATTGCCGATCAAACAGTATGAAGTAGGCCAAATAGGCATAATTGAAGGCAATTTTTCTTGAAAAAGTAATGCAGAATTATCAAAAATTTAGCTAAAAATATAGCCAAAAAACCATTTACCAAATGCATTTGATTTTTAACCGCAAAGCCGATGACAGCATTGTTAACAATTTTATGTTGGTTACGGACTTTTGCAAGCGGAATAAAAGCGGTTTGATTAAAGTAAAATTGATTAAGTTCTCAAAAATGAGAGAAAAAAAGATATTTTATAGTCGATTTCAGAGATTTACAGAGGAGATCTGATTATTCGATCAAGACAATGAAGTGGATTTGAGAAGAAAAGGACCCAAAAATTAGCTGTGTATATACCCAATACTAGTACAAAGTTTCAAGATATAATATTAATCTTAGCACCAAAATCTATAGATGGGTTAGCAAGGGTTACCAAATAGGCTCTACTTCTGCAAAATTCCTAAAAACCAGACGCAGGGGATAAGAAATATGGTATTCAATTTTCTATGACTTCATTCAAATTTCCGATAGTATCATAATCATTCAATGCATGCTGGGAAGACATTATTATGTACATCAATTAATCTATCTCTAATAATAACTATCTAGAATCATCTGTTTGAACCGATTAAAGATTCACAGCGCCTTTTTTTGAAGATTCCGTTGTTTCAATTTTGTAACTTGAATCCCTTCCCTCTTTTTTGATTGACTGGTAAGTTTAAATTTCTAATATTTCTAAACACTTCGTCAAAACTGTTTTTAATGTTTCCAACTTCGATACGGGCAAGGATTTCGTAAAGATGTTTGCTGCCATTATGTCAGTACGAACGTATTGAAATGAAATAGTCCCATTTTCCGTCTAGTCCGGAATGAAGTGATTTTTTTTCGATACGTTTGCTCCTCTTGTGCATGGTTTTGTTTTGGCATAGTCTGGTAAAACTCTGGTTGTCCGCTCCAATTGCTATTGGATGTTTCTTTTGGATGCCGAAAACCTGTAGATGTTGCTTCAAGCAGCGTGCTTCTTGAACTGCTGCTGCCACACCCTGGCATTGTGCCTCTGATGAGGACGAAACTGTTGCTAGCTTCTTGACACATCTGCTGAGTGCTGCGCAACGACCGTTAAACTTGAAATAGTAGACCGTCGTTGATTTTCTTTCGTCCACATCACTATATTTATCTGCATCGCTTTCACCACTAAATCATAATTAGCCTCATTTTTGTTAGAAAGTTAAAACCTCTTGAGCCTTGGAGATATTTATGAAGTCATTTTCGGCATAGCCAGTTTTGATTGGTAGGTCAATAGCTTCACTGTCTATTGATCCATCGTAGAATGAGCAGGCAGAACAGTTGTAAAGAAAAGGTACTGAGCAGAAAACTATTGTGATTGTCAACAACCAAGTAGCTTTGTTTTATTTGAAATTTTTTATGACGTTGAAAAGTGCTGGGGTCATATCCTGTTGCTTTTGCGCTTTTGCAACAGAAATAAAAGCGTTATTAATTAAGTAAAAAAGATTAATGCCTGAAAAATGTGATAAGAATAGAATGATAATTTACAGTAGATTTTAGAGATCTACAGGAGAGATCTGATTAATAGATCAAGATGTTTCGGATTGGGGAAGACAAAGAACTCAAAAATTAAGCTGTATAAATACCCATTATCAGTTCGAAAAAGTCAGGATACAAAACTAATGGTTATCGCACGGCCAATATGGTCTGCTTCTGCAATCAGTCATGGGATAAAATATATAGAATGCATTTGCGGTTTTCTAAAGTTTCATTAACACTTCCGGTGGCATAACGATCAATTAATACATGCTCGGAAGATTTTGCATCAAAAATCTAACTCTAATAATAACTATCTAGAGTATCAGTTTGAACCGAGTATTGGTTCACAACACCAATTCATGGCGATTCGTTGATATCAATTTAATGAACTGAATCAATTTGCTCTTATCCAATTAACTGGTAGGTTAATTTTTTTAATAGTTGTAAGTAAATTTCAGACTATAGTCTGGATCGAAAATCTAACAAACAGGATAAAGTTGGCCAAATAAGCACATTTGAAATCAATTTTTATGAAAAAAATGCAGTATTTTTAAAAATTTAGCTAAACATATAGCCGAAACAGTTCGAAACAATTCGTTCACCAACTCTTTTTGATCTTTGATGAAAAACCAATGCCACTGCCGTTAACAATTTTATGAACTTTTTAGCAAAAATTGATCAAATTCAAACAAAAATTTCGAAAATTATAAAGAAAACAACGAACAACAAGCTTACGTTCACAAAACTTTAAACCTCCGTAACTCTTCGAAAAAAGTTCACGAACACTGGCGTCGACTACTTTGGGCCATTCTATGTTACTGTCCGCTGTACTACTGAGAAAAGGTGGGGCTTCCTCTTCACCTGTCTCACTACTCGCGCTGACCATGTCGAGATAGTTACATCTATGGACACCAGCTTTCGTGTCATGGGAGTTGAGCGGTTTGTGTCACGTAGGGGTACACCTGCCATGATTTGGTCCGACAATGGTACTAACTTTATTGGAGCGGAGAAAGAACTCCGAGAAAGTATTGAAAAAGGGAACGTTGTCAACACTGCAGCCGAGCTCGCTCACAAAGGTGTAAAGTGGAGGTTCAATCCACCCAGCGCACCACATGTAGGTGGTATTTGGGAGAGGTTGGTACGCAGTTTCAAGCGCGTGTTGTATACTGTTCTTGGCACGCGTCGCTTCACGGAAGATGTACTGCATACTAGCTTCTGTCTCGTGGAGAAAGCCCTCAATTCACGTCCTTTAACGCCCGTAAGCGCTGATGCGTGCGATTTGAGCGCTATAACGCCTAACCACTTTCTTTTAGGAGAATACTCTACCGGTATTCCGTCTACTGTCGGCAATAATGAATTTGACCATCGTAAACTTTACGTCCGTGCTCAGTCGAACGCTAATGCGGTCTGGTCCCGTTGGATCAGAGAGTATGTACCGATGCTGAACCGACGCTCTAAGTGGCAGACGCCTGCCGAGCAACACATTAAGACCGGTGACTTGGTTTGGATAGTTGAGAAAACCAACCGTAGGGGTTACTACCCAACCGCTCGGGTTGTGGAACTCCGTTACGGCTCCGATAGCGTCGCGCGCTCCACCGTTTTACGTACGTCGACCGGTTCACTCGTCCGCCCGCTTGTAAAACTTGTACCAGTTTTCCCAACATCTTCTTCCGGGCCGGAAGATGTTACGTAGTAAATGAACGAATTATTAGCCAATCAGAATCGAGTATTCAAATGCGTACAGAAATCGTTCTAAATTAATAAAATACGTTCTAATATACGTAGAAAGTTCCGAAAAAGTTCATTTAACCTAATTTTATGTAAATATAACCACTATATGTATCGATTAAGCTGGTTTTCGGCTTAATATTTTTAGGTTTTCTAGACAGTTGTCAATTGAATTCGAACTGATTTGACGTCAATGACATCAGACAAAAAACCAGTAAAAGAGCATCAAAGAAACCTTGCCGCCAAAATTTCACTTGTTGTCTTGATCATATTAATGCTAAAACGTTGTTCCTTTGTACGTCTTAATGATCACACGTTACTTATACGTTGCTTACAGTTGAATACGTTTTGATTGAATAAATTGAAGCTTTCGGAAGAGTGTTTTCACCTTCAATACAACCCTGTACGATGAATAATTATATCGATTGGCGAAAATTGACTGAACAAAAAAAACTCAGTTGAGCATATAGTTCCTCCCCCACTAAAGTCGGTCGGAACAATAATAATCATCATTAACGTGATTTGTTTCAGCAGCGGAATCACCACACGTGAACGGCCTCCAAATCTGTCAATGCGAGGTCTTACCCATCAGTTTGGGCAACAATCTTTGTCGTCATCTACTGCGCAGTCAGAAATCAACAATGAAGCCATTGGAAGGAACTATGCTGCAAACAACATATCAGATATAAATATAACACCGACAAACAGAAACGCAAACCCCATATCAGGTAGAATTCAAACACCACCAAACAGAAACGGGTCTTTGAAGTTCACTTCTGCGCCCTTAGAGATATCTATTGACAATTCGCCAGGTGGTTACGCGACACCTACCAATTCGCCCATACGAATGCGACACCCTAACCAGTACCCTAGAGGGCAATCAACGTCCAACTTCAGCAGGAGATTCTAGTTTTTAAAAAATATTTTAAACAATTCTGTCTATTTTTGTGTTCGCTTATTAGACCAAATGTTCCTTAGCAGAGCGTTGCCTTCTTTTTAACATCATATAGAAAATAATTTAAGATGGCTCTTCGATGGCATCTTCATTTTTTAAAGGCTTCAGAAAATTTAAATAATGTTGCGGTATGTTAACTTTTCTTTACGTAAATTCAAAACTAGAAAGAATTTAAGTTCGGAACCAACTTATGGCGGTGCTGATGATTATCAATTTTGATGAGTGGCTTCGAATACCTCACATTTTCTATTTTCTCCCAAGCAAAAGCGAAAGAGGATTTTCATCAACAAAGCCATTACTCTTTGGTCAACTTTTGAAGGAACAAAACTTATGCAACTAGCAACAAAGAAAGCTACTTACATCACTGATGATGTTCAAACTGATAAAATACTCAATTCAGTTTTACGAGAATATTTCACAACTGGGGGAATATTTCATAAAAACGAGAACTAAGAGCTAAAAGGAACCATGCATACAGCATATTTATTTTTTTTATAAGTATTTATCATATTTGTCATAAGTATTTTTAATAGCCGCCCTCATCTTCTCAGCCGGCTATTATAGCGCTCTTATTTTTATTACGACTCGAATAGGAGTATTGGAGTATTTTTTCAATCACTTTAGTTGGAGTGAATTTTGAAGCAGGAAATGAAACGCGTGAAAAATTTTGTTGGGTGGGTGCTGAACAAAAGTGAAGAGGGGAGCGAAAAGAGAGTGGTTTTTTGTTCATTCCGCTGTTTTCGAGAAAGGGAGAAATTGAGGTGTGAAAAAAATTTCTGTAAGCGAGCGAAATTTTGTGTTCACGTGCGGGTTTTTAAAACCGTTTTTTTTGTTAATTTTTTAGGTTTAGAAGTCTTATTATGATATTGTGTAATTTTTAGTAATTTTTAAGGTTGCTTTAATAGTGGTTTGTAGGTTTTTGGTCATTAATAAGAATCTTATACCATTTTGCTGGTTTTTCAGCTCTTTTGCTGAATTTTATGCGAATTTTAGCAATTTTTTGCGTTTTGTCTTGTTATATTGCTTTGTATGGGCTTCGAATAGACGCATGTTAGTTACTGAGTCTTTGGATACCAAGTGATTACATTTTCTTAGGTTTTAAACAATTTTTTTGTTAGGAAAAATGACAATAAACTGAAACATTTTTAATTACTCTTTTTTATTTTTTTTTGCTGTTTTCCGCTTTTTTTCTAAACTTAGAGAAGTTTCTTAGCCTATTCCGTTTTCCTATTGTTTTGGAAAATTTTTTAGTTTTCCTTTTGCTTCATTTAACGTTTCTTGGCTCTATGCGCTCTTGTGAAATCAAAAAAGCTTATTTTTTTCTAAGATTTCATTCAAGTTGTTTTTATATGCTCTTTGTGTTCTTCAAGTTTTTATTTCATCTTCTGATTCTGCTTTTTGCTACTTTTTAGTTTTCTAGCTTCTGATAGGAACTTTTCTAGAGGTTTTATTGGAATATATTCAGAGCACTTTTCAATGACAGATATTACTAACTTTTCTCAATCTCTTTACTTTTTTTAATCAATTTTATTGGAGTGATTTTTGAAGCGGCAAATGAAACGCGTAAAAAAACTTGGAGTGATTTTAGCGCTAAAAAAATCAGAAGAGTCGAGCGAACAAGGAGTGGTTTTTGTTCATTCAGCTGTTTTTGAGAGAGCGAGAAACTGATGTCTGAAAAATTTTTCTCTAAGCGTGCGATTTTTTTTCACGTGCGGCTTTTAAATGCAGTTTTTTCCATCTTTTGCTGGTTATGAAGTTTAATCATGATATTGTATTAGTTTTAGACTTGTTGTGATAGGAATTGAAGTGTTCAAGTATTTAATTTGAGTTTACTGCTATTTTGGAGGATTTTGATCAGTTTTGCTGATTTTTAGACAAATTTAATGGTTTCTTGCCTGTTTTTTTGTTTTAATGCTTTAAGTAGGAATCGAATAGAAGCCTGTTACTTATGATGTTTTCGGTTATCAAATGACTAAAGTTCTCTTGGTATCAGTTATTGTTTTCTTGGGAAAATTGGTAGAAAAATTGAGAAAATTTAACCCATTTTTCTTATTTTTGAAGTTTTTCTCTTTTTTTTTTTAAATCTGAGAAGAAGTTTCTTAGCCTATTATGACTTGCCCATTATTTGCGATCTTTCCATTGCTCCAAGTGCAAAGGAACTTTACTCGGTTTTGTGCTTCCTTGTACTATTTAAAAAAACTCATTAAGTTTTTCTAGTTTTTTTTGTTCAAAATTTTTTTTGTGTTCGAATGCCGTTTCTATTCTTCCTTATTTTTTATGGCATTTGTGGAAGTTCAGGGTTCACAATAGTTGTTCTATTTATTAAGTCATAAGTATGGGCAATTTTATCCTTCGAGTCGTTTCCGGAATTCTTCCGGCTGTGTTTTTTTTTTACTTCGTCGAACAAAAAAATGTTTCGCTTTACCTCATTTTGCCGCTTTTTAAACATTTTGCGTGAAATCATTTTGACTTCTCTAGGCTAGTTTCTCTCTCCTATTTTTCTGCTGAAAGTGTTTTTGAGCATCATTTGCTCAGCAAAGCAATTCAAAGTGAACAGAGTCAGTATAAAAATTGAAGTCAAAAATAGAAACGGGATAAACCCATAAAGCCCAATTTTAGATGCTCGCTATTTGAACGTCGTTCCTATAAGTATTAGTTACCTCTCTCTAATGCTTATTGGTATTGATAGTAGCCCCTGTAGCCTCTCTCTAAGAAAGAGAAGTATGTTCAACGAAGAAATGCCGTCAAAATAAATCGGACTTAAAAAATGTTTTTGTACAAAAATCCTTTTTTCTTTCAATCCCAATCATGCTTATTGGAATCAGCGGCGGCTATTTTCTGGCAATCTGCCGGGTATGTTTTCTATTTCATCCAAGTATCTAAGTGTCTACCTTATCTCAGGCAAAATTTTAGGGTTTTCGAAGCCTATATAGAAGCTGGAGTCTAAACTAAATAAATTCGCTGAAAACGAAATTTAGAACATATTGCTCTCATAATACAAAACTAAATTCCCTAAAAATGGAACAACTAAATGAAAAAAATTTTGTACATAAAGACAAGAAAAACAATATTAGTCTCTTAGCACGCGATTCACCCAAACTGTTGAGGAGAGTAGTAAGATAATAGGGTACTAAGATAGGGGGGGTTATCCTTCGAATTAATACGTGTGATAATAGGGGGTTAACCTTGGCGGCGCTACATGTAAAACATTTGACTACGGCCGTGCATGGGTGATACATGTAAACTAGCTTTCTTCTGGATACATGTAGGTGGAAATGTGCGTTTATGTGGCTAGAGTCATTTTTGAGTGAGCGTTTATAAAATCATATGGCTACCATTGCTACAGTTGATTTGAAGAGTATTCACGAAACTTACAAGAAAATCGAAAAAGAATATTCACAATACGGTGAACAATTTTTATACTTTTTAGCTACTTGTCTGCATTTGGATCCTGAGATTGATTTACAGATAGCTTTGAAACTACGACCTTATGGTGGTTTGATTGGTATCGACAATTCAGCCCTCGACAAATATTTTAAATCATTCAAAATTCTGAGACTTCATGCGATACTTCACGACCCTTCCGGTTTTTTATATGAATATAGTGAAAAGGGTCCAGGCTATTCTTACGTATTACCTTGTTCAGTGACAAATGAGTACCTTGGTCATGTGAGTGGAAATGCTTTTTGTTTATACGTAAAATCCCTCAAAAATAGTTTATTCAGATTGCTGGAATGTTGAAATCCGGAGCGGTTGTTCTTGATTTTGAAGGCTTTTGGATTAAAAAATCTGGGTTTATAATAAAAAGAACTTGCGGTACCTACCGAAAATTACAACGATATAATTTCGTTTTTACCTCCAAACTCATTGAACATACAATCTTCGAGTGAGCAAAGATCTTTCCTTTGGGTATCTAAGTTCCTTCATGGTCTTTCGTGGGAGACCGGAGAGTACCCTTATCATTATTTGCAACAGATTTTCAAGGTATAGTTCTTCGATTTCCCTTTTCTGATTTTTACGCAAAAGGATTAGAAAAAACGGAAACTTTACGGCAGCTGTTACAGAGGAACGTTATCAACTTGCAAACTTTGTTCTGCCCAAAATTTGAACACTTGAAATTATATCGGGAGACACCTGCTTGTAAATTACATGCATTGAGTTGCCCAAAACGACAGAGAAGCAAGCATTGTGCAAATAAGAAGGCAAAACTCTTTTACCAGTGGCTGACGAACGAATCGTCGGTTCGAGAAACCAGCTCCGTCTCTACTGCAAGTGAATTTGTCTCCAAATTTGACAGTTTACAGTTGCATAAAACCTGAAAATCAGTTAACGGTTACTCATATCAAGGAAGAAAAAATTGACACAAGAGGCCAAACAGTTTTGAGAAAACAGCAGATTGTGTGTGCTGGTGCTGAAATAGAAGCATTCAAAAAGTATCTTTCTCTACTGGAGTACTTTCAATTGTACCATGTCTTTACAAGAGAAAATGAAAAGGTTGAAACTAACCCCTTTACCTACGCCCAAGCGTGCAGTACCAGTTCTGATGTCTCTGGACGATGAGACTCTTCCCGGTGACATCAAGCAGCTGATTAAAGAGAACAATGTAGAGTCTATTGTTTTCAGAGACAAACAAGATTCGATGAATGCAAACTATACAATCACTTACAAACAAAGAGACGAAGACCCTGGATATGTTTCTTATGAAATTTTTATTGTTAAATAATTATGTAAAAATTCTTGGAAAGCAATTCATTTTTTGAATAATATTATTTCAAAATGAGTCAAACCGAAGATCAATTAGATTCGGGCGGAGGCATTACTGACTTGGTTTTTGACGCCGAGCACCATGAAAGACTTTTTTGGAGGTTTTGCAATTCGAGATTGCCTCGATCAGAGGTTGTATGCTTCACACAAATCATTATAATAATTTTCCTTATATCTGTATCTCTCGCCAAGTTGGTTTTTTTCAGTCTTGACTGTGAAGAATCCACATTTTGGTTTTCACTTCTCTCTAGTACAGTTGGATACGCTATCCCAAATCCAAAGTTATGAATAAAATTATTCCTACCACTGACCGGTTGTTCATGGCTGTTTGCGGGCCATCTTGTTGCGGGAAAACTGAGCTCATTTTCAAAATGTTATTAGTTGGCACATTTGTTCCAGAGTTTCAAACAACTTATTATTTTTATCAGCATGATCAGCCAAAATTCCAATCGTTAGAGAAGAAACTGAATATAGATTTTAAAAAATTCTCCAATTTTGAGCTCATTTCAGAGTTAGAGAACTGCCATCTTGTGTTCGATGATTCATGTGAAGAAATTTTTAATGACAAAGAATTTTCCAAATTAGCAACCGCACGGCGACATAGAAACATCAGTGTAATTTATGTTAAACACAATTTGTTCCAGCAAAGCAGATGGTCCAGAACAATTGATCTAAACACAACACATATCATATTGTTTAAATCACCACGTGACAAACAACAGATTAGTTTTATTGGTCGGCAGTTGAATAATGCACAATTTCTAAAAGAAAGCTATGAGCTCGCCACCAAAGAACCGTTTGGTCATTTATTAATTGATTTGGATCCCAAAACATCAGACGTCTTGCGCTACTGTTCAAATATTGTTCCTCCAGGACCATCAATTTTTTTTTATCTGCCATCAACTAAAGCTGTTATCACAAGTCTGAGCGATGAGAGAGAAAGAAGTTTGTATGCTGGGGCGGCTGCTAGAGATATCGGATACAAAACTAAAAGAGAAGATCGAGAGAGCTCCAAATGATTTCATTAAATTCCTTTGCGAATGTTTGCTCAACATTTTCAACGGTAATGTTCCAATAAGAAAAAGTTTTGTAGAAGGATATGAAAAATCATTCAGAAAACTTTTGTCTAGACAAACAAGTTTGAAAGAAAAGAGGGAACTTTTTGCTAGAGAAACAGATTTTGTCAAAACTGTTGGTTTTGCTTGTCATCGTTATTTGACAAAATCGTAATGCACACGGAAGAATTCAATTTAATTCCAAAACGAATGTTTGCTTCACATCAATCGGTAAAAAAAGAAGTTTTGGACAATCCCCTTTTTATAAACAGAAAGCTGCACAACTGTCTCTTTTGCAAAGAAACCAGTCGAACTCAATGGAAAAACCAGAGAAAGCACTTGAACCAGTTGAAACAGCAAACAAAGCGATTGAAACAGCAGAAGAGGAAAAAGAAAAAACAGAACCCATGAGCGAAGACAGTGAGATTGAGCCGGTAGTGAAAAAACAAAGAAAAAGCGAAGATTTTGATTCCATATTGTTAGAGCTAGAATTTATGAATAAAATCAAATCAAAAGATCAAAAATCATATTTGACTTGATTAACCAATCTGAAACAGTAACCATACAGTCAAATGACGTTATTCACGTTAATAAAGAAACACTGGGGATTAGAGCTTCAACATTTCTGTACAATCTACAGCAACCAACTAAAAAAATTGACATTGCAAAATACTCAAAAATTTTAATTGCTCTTAATATCTCACCTCATCTTGTTGCAAATACACATGCCAAGCAGATCTTGGAAGTCTTGTCTGAAAGTGAACAAGAGTTTTTCCCAATTAGAGAACAACTCAGTCGACAACAGCTCTTCTCCAGTAGAGAACAACCCAGTGGCTCAAAACCAACCCAAAAAAGATATACAGAGGAAACGGACCAAACGACAGACAAAGAAGAGACCAGTCAGAAGATGTGGTCTTTTTTTTCCTGAAGTAAAAAAATTGGATCAGTTTTATTTAAAAGGACCAGCTTCGTATGGAAGCATAAAGCGACTGCAGACTCAAAGCAAGCTCCCTATAGAAAAAGTCCAGTCCTATTTGGAGACAAAGCCGTCTTTCACAAAGTACCGTTCAATTCGATTAAAATTTCCCAGGCTTAAAGTTTTTGTAAAAGACATCAACAAAATTTGGTCTCTGGATTTGGCACACGTTGATAAACTGGCAAAATATAACCGCAATATAAAGTATCTTCTAGTAGCGGTTGATTGTTTGTCAAGATTTTTACGAGTGGAACCATTGAAAACAAAGTATGCAACAGAAGCAGCTGAAGCATTCAAAAAGATGATCAAAAACACACAGCCCGAAAAAGTATGGGTTGACGATGGTACAGAATTTTTTGGAGCATTCAAACAATTGTGTACCAAACGTGGAACTCATTTATATAGTACTTACAGCGAAAAAAAGTCAGCTTTTGCAGAGAGGAACATTAGATCTCTCAAAACGATAATTCATCGGTATCTTGAAGAAAAGTGGACCTATAGCTACATTGACCAATTAGACCAATTTGTGAAAACAATCAATTCAAGAGTCAATCGAGTAACTAAAATTGCTCCTAACAAAGTTACAAAAAAAGATGTGCCACGACTAGTGTCATTGACAGCACAAACAAGCTCAACTCAGAAGCCCAAGTTCTACATTGGAGACTTTGTGAGGGCAGTTAAAAAAGATAAAGCATTCAGGAAAAGTTACAAGCAATCGTTCACAGACGAAGTCTTCGAAATAACGGGAATACCAACATTAAGCCCACCAACATACTCCTTAGTCGACGCAGACCAAGAACCAATTCAAGGAAAATTTTACCAACCAGAATTACAACTTCTCAGGCTCCCTGTCGTTGAAAATGTCGAACAACCGGTTTGAAGACGAGTTTACAGTTCATATTGTTTCATCTGCTTCAATGGAAATATTTGATTTAAACACACTTGCATCATTTCGGATTTTTTTAAATGACGAAATTCAACTTGCTGGTGATTGGAGAGTGGCGCTAAGTGAAATCATATTCCCAACAAAAATAGAAAACATAGTAAACGGAAATCTAATTGTGTACAACTTAAAAGACTATGAAGATTCCCAAAAGATGTCTTCGGGAGCCAATGTTATTTCTAGGCCTTACAGTGGACAACAATTTAGTTTTATGCCAGGAACCTTTGATACAGTGGCACAACTTCTTGCTACAATTAAGCGCACAATTAGATTGCCCCATTTTTCATTCAAAGAGTTGAAGAGCTCTGGAAAATATGAAATTTTATTTGGCAAGTATGAGGGAATTACATTTCCCAGCGAGGAAATTCCGAGCATTATTGGATTTAAGGGTATTCCTGACGGCAATGGAAAACATATTGGGTACAAAATGATTCCTAATGCGAACAAATTTTTGAAAAGTGATGATACAAAAGCATATTATGGGGAAATCCCAGCTGACCTTTGTGCTGGAAAGCATCTAATTTTCATCTACACCAACATAATTGAATATCAATACGTCGGTGACACAAAGGCTCCCCTTTTGCGAGTCATTGATTCAAAACAACGTATGAAAAACGGTAGTGTTTGTGAGCTTGAACCATCTCATCGGATAGTTTTTACAAATTTAGACTATAAGAAGCTCCTAACCAACACAATTCAATCGATTTCAATTGAACTGAAAACAGAAACAGGACAATTAGATCCTTTTTCTGGAACTGGAAATGTTATTCTAACACTACAATTCAATAAATTTTCCTTATAAAATGGATTCTTATTATGCTAATCAAGCAACGTCTTTGCCCCACTTCTCTGGACTTTATCGCCAAAGAGGAAGTGGTTTTGGAGCCCTAGCTGCAGGCATTGGAAGTGTTGCGCTGCCTTTAGCGCGTCGTTTTATTTTTCCTACCGCGAAGCGTATCGGTAAAGAGCTCTTGAAACAAAGTGTTCCAGAGATTTTGGATGTAGTCGGAAGCAAAAAATCTCCTAAACAGGCATTTGAAAATACAATATCAAAAACTGTCAAAAAACAGACAGGGTGATCTCGACGAAATACTTCACGTCAGAGGAAGTCAATACGAGTCAAGCCGCCACAGAAAGCAATCAACAAACGCAAAAAAAACCATTTCAACGCACAGAGCACCAAAATAGAGTCGGTCAGATTTTTTTGCCAGAGTGAACGATGATCGCTAATTATTACCATCAGAAGCAACTCACAGTTCTTTGGATTTATTCGAAAAACCTTCTCTCTTAGTAACATTTGATGGTAGCTTTTGTCAAAAGTTGGGCCCAGTCTACAGTCCAAATGGACCCATGTTAGAATTTGAAGTCGGCGGTGACCGAAATAATTTTATTGACTTACAGAAAATTTTCTTGGAAGTGAAATGTAAAATTTTCCAGTCATCAGAAGCTGATTTGAGATATGACGCAGGAGCAGCAACAGATGTTACAAAGACAGATGCTCCCTTTTTTTGCAATAATGTGTTACATTCACTCTTCTCTGACTGTACAGTGTCTGCTAATGGACTAAAAATTTCAAATGCTATCGGAAACTATGCTCATAAAAGTTTTATTGAAACAGAATTTTCACATAACAAAGACGCAAAAAACACCTGGTTGGCATGTCAGGGCTACTCCTACGAAGAAAATCCAGGAGCGCTGTCAACTGTGGAAGTGAACAGAAGGAAAGCCTTAGTAAGGCAATCAGCTGAGTGCACATTCTACGGTAAAGTTGCAGTGGACTTTTTCACCTGTGACAGACATTTGCTAAGTAGTGTGACACTTCGCATTGCATTTAGACGGTCAATAGATGATTTTGTTATATTGTCTGACAATGCAGCCAAGCACTACAAAGTAAAAATTGTCGAACCTAATTTGTATGTGCGCAAGATGACATTGAACGATGATGTTGTATCGGCTATTGAAAAAACTTTATTAACAATTCCAGCTTCGTATACTTACCTGGAGACTCTAACAAAAACATTTCTGGCGTCAACGGGTCTCCACAGTTGGAAACAAGAAAATATTTTTGCCAGAGAACCAATTCGCAGACTAGCAATTTGTCCGAACACTAACGAAGCGTTTCTTGGTAACAACAGACAAAATCCATTTAATTTCCGCAAATTCGACCTTGAGCAGATCTATATTTATCGAAACGGTTTACCTGTGGCAGACAGTCCGATATCAACAAGTGATGACAAACGTCTTTACTTTAATACAATATCGGATTTAGCTTACATCGACAACGGTCATGGATTAAGTTTGACAGATTACCCAAACCATTTCATAATGGTTTTTGATTTGACCAGCACCCAACAAGCATCCCACGATTTTGTTCATCCTGAGCTTACAAATTCGTCAATTTCCATTGAGTTGAAATTTTCTGCGGCCTTACCGAACAATATAGAGATATTCATTGTTGGCGAAAAAGCTAGTACAATTTTTGTTGATAGTGCAAGAAGAGTATCAAAGAATCATATTCTGACAAATTTATGATGGATGAAGATGATATAAATGATTTAATCCAAGGCTGCAAAACTCTTAAATATAAACTCCATGGTGTCTTTGCGGCCAACAACTTTCCGGAAAAAATGAACAGAAACAGCTTCCTTATTGTTAATGCAGCAACTGCTGAAAATATTGGCACACACTGGTTACTGTTATGCAGAAAAACAATCAACTTTCATTTGCCGATCCCCTTGGTCAGCCCATTTCATCGTACAAATATCTATATCAAAGAATCATCTCTGTTGCCAACAATCACAACATCTATCAACTCTTGGAGAATCAACCAATTCAAAGGGCAAACTCTAAACTTTGTGGAATTTTTTGTATTTTTATTGCTCGTTTTTGTTTTCAATGCTCAAAAACTTGTAAATATTAACGATAATGAATTGATTCGTTTTCGCTTTTCATATGATGTTCTAACCTTACTAACTTGAAAAATCTTTTTTTTTCGAAACTTTACTTTTTCTTCATACAAAAGCGAACACTCAATAAATCAGAATCAATATTCAATTTTCCATATCCACTCATAAAAATATCCATAATTTGACAAAAAGCACCAGAATGAGGACCATACAAAATTGTTTCAACTCTTCGTAAAGTTTCACTATTAACAAAATCAGTTTGAGTTTGTTTTGATGGAGGCCGGACATTGTAGATAGTCTTTTGAGCAACTACTGGCATCTTGGCACTCTGTTTGGTATTGACAATTGTTTGTTTTGTAGAGCTGCTTTTCGATAAATTGTTGTTGTTAGCAAAAGCTGGCATTCGTTTGCGCACTGACTGTGCATCGATTTTTTCCGCGGAACTGTTGAATTCGATTGCTAATATAAGCTTTGAAAACACATCCCCATTAGTCTCCAAATTTGGTGCAGTGCAAAACAAGAATTTGAAAGCTGTATAAAAGCAAGGCACAGGAAAGCTCCGATATAGTTTCAATGTTTCGTTTTCAGAAGTAGTTGTATCAATCAGAACGTGATAATGGCTATTTACTAAATTGCAAAATTTTGAATCAAAATGTGCACACACTGCATAAAAATTTCCAATAGAAAAGCTAGGTTTTTCTTCCACAATGAGAAATTTGAACTCTTTCTGAAATTGTTTAAAGTAATTTGGAGAACGCTCAAACATCGCTTCCACCATCGTTGTTGACAAGTTGTTTTTGAATTTTTGGTTTCTTCGCTATTGGTGGCTTTGCTGCAGACTGCCGATCAGCCACTGAGTTCTGTATTTTGCTAGCTGAGCTGACCAAATTTTCAAACTCTCCAAGAGTTGACGAAATTCTCTGTTCAAACTCGTAATCGTCTGTTGCTTTTTTGAACAATTTCAGAAATACATATGTCCCTGTCCTTTCATAGGTTTTCAGCGTTGCCCTGATTAAGCGCTTATCGGTTTTGGAAATATCGAAATAACACTCTCCAAACTCTGTGTCTTTAGTGGACGTGAAAGGCATAGTGTGCAGCTTGTCTTATTACTTTCAAGTGTTATATTGTGTAAAATTCCAATACAATGGGGGCGGCAAGTTAAACTGCCTAATTAAATCCAAATGATTTGTGAATACAGACTGAAGTACGCCTATGGCGTACTTGAGTCTGTCTGTTGATCACATTTTGCATAATTAACTTCAGCTGTGACCTTAGATAAGACAAAAAACATATGTGACCCTAGGTGTAAACTTGACGTCATTGGGGAGTGCAGTGTACACTTTTTATTGAAATTATATGCAGACCATATGTTTTGAGGAAACATATGTGACCCTAGGTGTGTACTTGACGTCATTGGGGAGTGCAGTGTACACTGTTTATTGAAATTATATGCAGACCATATGTTTTGAGAAAACAGATGTGACCCTAGGTATGTATTTGGACCAGCAGTGCAGTGTACACTGTTTATTGGAATTATATGCGGACCATATGTTTATAACTTGGAACAGATGTGACCCTGGGTGTGTGATATAATTAGAAGCACATGTGAACCTACAGCAGTAAGGAAATTCTGATATGAATATTCTGTACAATGAAATGCTAATAATAAAATACGTTATAGATAAGAAGTTTGCATTTACACACTATAAAGTGTATCAACCCGTGTATATAACAAAATTTAGAGCATATAACAGAGCATATATACTACCAAAATTAAAACCAAATGTGCCCCAGATATAAATTCTTGAATTACACGTTGTGCAAAACAACTTTTAAGATATTTATTCATTTTCTTTAAACCTTGCGTTCAGTGCACTTTGCTTTCCTTCATGAGTTCGTTACCAGACAAACACCTACCAACCGTCAAATTGGTTTTAATTTTTTTCTCAAAATTTGTACAAAAAATTATGTCCGTTCAAATATTTGCTGAATCTGTAATTTCGTTGGAGCGAACATTGGTTTATCAGACAGTGTTCGAAAATTTTGTTGTGCTGATTCAACAGAAGAGACAAAATATTGTTTGGCAATTTTACCAGCACTGTTTGTTACCTACGCTTTTCATTAACACAATTGCTTCTTTACCAGAGAAGACAGAACCAGCAGAATGCAGTTTATTACATCAGGGGGACATTTACCTCCGAAAACTTTGCCAACATTTCAACATCTGGGCATGGAGTCATTAACTGATGACGTTAAACGAATTTTGTTTCGTTACGATTGCGACTGTGTGCCTCTGTTTGAAAACCAGCTACGGGCTTATCAAGCTTGCGAAAATTTAGCTGACATGTCGGGCATAGAGTCATCACCTTGCTCCCCAGAAAATCAATCGCAATTGGATTCAGCCAGCTTGCCAGTAACACCAGCAGTTGATCCGAGTCCCAGCTTGACACCGACATCTAGTCCATCTCGCTTTGCGGGAATTCACAAGAAAAATTCTACGGCTCTGTTCAATGAAAACCAGTTTGATACAGCGTTACTGTCAGCTACACAATTTCAGACACCAGAACCAGCACGTGTTTTGGTGTCACAGACACGCCAAAGATTTGCAATGCACCAAAGAAACTGCTACCTGAGAATTCTTTAATGGACCTATTTGACTAACTTGAAAATAAAACTTGATGAATCACCACAAAACTCTTTTATATAGTGAGATGCTAACTTGAATTTGTTTCAATAATGTGTGATTTCATTTTCTTGAATTTCGATTTTGAATTTCGCGCTCAAAAATTACATTCGTGCTTCAGTTTGGTGACCTTACTCATTTCCGAGTTATTTACTTATTATCAAAGTTCTGCTAGAATTTGAAATTCGTCAAAACTATTAGAAATGGTCTATTCAAGCAACTTCTCTTCCGCTACGTTAAAGCTGAATTGATCTTTTTATATCTGTTTTTACAGTTTTAAATCTGCTGAGCCAAAGAAATAAAAATTTTGCTACCGATCAAGTTCGAACATGTTCAGAAAAGATTTTCATTGTGACGTAAGCATGCAAATTCGTTTCATAACAAAAACTCAACTACCACAACTACTATGACGTGGCAACTAATACCACAACTATTATAATTGTCATGTAATTACTAATTAATGATTTGATTGACAGAAAAGCAAACTTTTTTCTGTTTATTTTTGAGCAATTTTTTCAAATGGGTCCTATGTTTTTTGGCACGAGGAGCATTTTTGCTCATCACACTTAACAACGTAGGGCAACTCTAACCACCCGTATCTGAAAATACATAAAATTGCTCTTTTTATTACAATTTTGAAAATTATCATGTTTTTCCAGCTTCTCAAAAAACGTTTCTTGAAAAAAACGATGACCAACAATACTCGTTAGGTTTCCTTATGGTGGTGTATTTTGGCAAACGATTACTATTGAGAGTTGAAAACACATCTTTTTTCTCTTATAACTAACAAAATTTAAATTAAAGGTACCCGCCAAAACCGACCAATCAGATTGCAGCATTTTGAAATTTTGAATTTCGCGCTCAAAAATTACATTCGTGCTTCAGTTTGGTGACCCTACTCATTTCTGAGTTATTTACTTGTTATCAAAGTTCTGCTAGAATTTGAAATTCGTCAAAACTATTAGAAATGGTCTATTCCTGCAATTTCTGTTCCGCTACGTTAAAGCTGAATTGATCTTTTTATATCTGTTTTTACAGTTTTAAATCTGCTGAGCCAAAGAAATAAAAATTAGCTACTGATCAAGTTCGAACATGTTCAGAAAAGATTTTCATTATGACGTGAGCATACAAATTCGTTTCATAACAAAAACTCAACTACCACAACTACTATGACGTGGCGTCATTTTTCAATATTATATCTAGAAATACTCTTCTCAATCTACCAAATTTTTGCTAACTTTGTACATAAAATTTAGAGATATAACCATATGTGAGAGTATGCGGTATTGACGCTAATGACATGCTAACTCCATGCCACAGCTGTAGCATGGATTGAATTCCAAATTCATTTCATAAGTTGTAGAAATGTTCAAAAATGAGAAATATTCAAAGAAAATTTTCGACAAAAGGCATTTCAAATGTCAAATTTTGACACTTAATTCAGTAGATGCGCTCTTTCGCGTCTACTAGAATTACCTCCCATTTGTTACTTGTGGATCAATTGAAATAAAAAGAGCATGTTTGTTAAAAAAAAACAAAAAAGAACAAAAAAAAATCTTTGACACTTGACCTCTGACCTTTGACCCCAAAAAAGAGGGTTCAAAAAAATACTTGGGATGAAACTGATTGTTCAGTAAGCCTCAGCATACTCTAAAGTACAAAACATCTCATCACACTCGTCAAATTTTACCCACTCGTTATGGAGATAATTAGCACCTAATTAGCGACTAATTAAGGGTTAATTAACCTAATTACTAATTACTGAAAAAAAATTCAAGTTTTTTCAACGGTTTTGTAATCACTGCTTGATGCCTGGCATTATTGCTCATAAGCACCATCATCAAAAAATGGCTCCCTCACCGATTTTCAAAACATCTGGCAATTAGTGTCACATTAACATCTGGCATTAATTAGCATATGAAGTACCGTAAGGAAAAATGTTAGATCGGTTTTCTTTACATTTTTGGACTTATTGGGTCCTCAGTGCAAATTTATCTCATAACAGCTGTCATCAAAAAAAGCCTCAGAAAAAAGACACATGTTTATGTCATGTAAATGTCATGTAATTGCTAATTAATGGCTTGATTGACAGAAAAACAAACTTTTTTTCTGTTTATTTTTGAGCAATTTTTTTAAATGGGTCCTATGTTTTTTGGCACGGGGAGCATTTTTGCTCATCACACTTAAAAACGTAGGGCAACTCTAACCACCTGTATCTGAAAATACATGAAATTGCGCTTTTTATTACAATTTTGAAAATTATCATGTTTTTCCAGCTTCTCAAAAAACGTTTTTTGAAAAAAACGATGACCAACAATACACGTTAGGTTTCCTTATGGTGGTGTATTTTGGCAAACGATTACTACTGAGAGTCGAAAACACATCTTTTTTCTCTTATAAATAACAAAATTTAGAATTAAAGGTACCCGCCAAAACCGACCAATCAGATTGCAGCATTTTGAAATTTTGAATTTCGCGCTCAAAAATTACATTCGTGCTTCATTTTAGTGACCTTACTCATTTCCGAGTTATTTACTTGTTATCAAAGTTCTGCTAGAATTTGAAATTCGTCAAAACTATTAGAAATGGTCTATTCATGCAACTTCTGTTCCGCTACGTTTAGCACTCGTGGAAACCGCTCAAAACATCAACATAAATTTCATCCAGACGATGTTGGGCTCCCTGTGTACAACTGCTCCCTATGTGCGTTCAATTCACGGAAACTGTCTGAACTGGAGCAGCATATGCGAACTTTTCACTCGAAGTTACAAACTGGTGCCGATCGTGCTCCATGGGATTCAATGATGCGCACCTGTTTGCGCAGCATGTGAACTCCCTTCACTCGCTGCCTGTATTTGGACCTGAATACCAACCGAAAGAGGCTACATCGGAGACAGCATTCAATGGAATTGTCAATAATACAGCTGGCCGAGATCTTGAGAGCTTCATGCTCAATCAAAATCTGCAATTGCAACGCTAATTGAGCAACGGCTGAGCCAAGGACCACAGAAAGTTTAATTTGCGGTAAAAGTACAGTTATTGAAGCTGCATCAAGATGAAAACTCAACCGGAACGGAGGAGCGCATTGAAATTTATGCCAACTCTCTCGTGTCGCCCATTTACGTAGAGGGTCTCACAGACGAGTTGTACTGGAGTATGGTGGAGAAAATGATGGCCGTCTTGTCTACGTTTGCTTCATCTGGAAGTGGTTGGGTTGTTGAAAAAATAATCAAACTTGACGTCAAATTTGCCCGCTACCGACCAATTCGCGGCTCATGCTATCTTGCCTTACCCCATAAGCTTGCAAACTGTCGCGGATTACTCAATATTCGAAACCACGACGATGCCAATTGTTTCAATTATTGTTTCGTTGCAGCGTATCATGCGCATCATGGAATCAGTCTTGATAGAGATGACAGGAACTATCATATTGATAAAACATCCCCAGCAACATATCAAAAACAGAACATTCACCAACCTGTAGGCGAATTTGAAATGCCAATGGGATTTGAGCAAATGAAAGCCTTTGAAACCCTCAATAATGTGGCAATCAACTTCTTTGGTTACGATAAAGGAAAACTTTACCCTCTACGAGTCTCCTCTTTTGAATCAGATTTTGTTATGGATCTTTTACTTCTTTATGATGCCGATATTTATCACTATGTTCACATTACTGACCTTGTGAAAGTTGTTTGTAAAGTTAGAGACCTGAAATTCAGATTTGGTTATCGCATTTGTCGTAATTGTTTCTGGCTGTGTCGTGATGGACTGGAAAGCTATAATATTCATACTGAAAATTGTAATCTAAATGCCCCTGCAGTTATTCAAATGCCATCACCAGATAAAAATGAATACAAGTTCTCAAATTTTTCAGCCTCGTGGTTTGTTCCTCTGGTCATTTATTTTGACTTTGAATCTTTTCTCCTACCTGTCGCTGGATGTGATGCAGCAACTGACCAATCGTCAACACGCGTGATTGAAAAGCACAAGCCATGTGGATTTGCTTTGGCAGTTGTTGATCATCACTCAAATGTTCCCTATTTCCATCATGTGGACAGCTCAGAAAATTGTATGGGCAATTTTGTCCGAATGCTGCATTCGTTAGCAAGGGACATACATGAACGCAAAAAGCAGTTTCCTTTCTACAACGGAAATCGTAGAAATTTGGACAAAAGTAGCGCTACACACTGTTGGATATGCGAAGAACCATTTGACAGCGAGCTTGACCCTGAAGAGTCATTTTAGTGGCCAATTCTTGGGCTGGGCACACGAAAAGTGGAATCGAGCGAGACTATATGTCAATTTTACGCCTGTGGTCGGTCATAACATACAAAACTATGACTTACATCATATTTGTCTGGCTCTGAGCGACTGTGAGTCTACCACAACGATAAAAGTCATTCCGTCAACAGATGAGAAATACATATCAATGACATTCCGAGTTCTGATTGATACTATTACAACTCAAGAAGGAAGAACACAAAAAAATTACGAGGATTTAAGATTCATCGATTCGTACAAAAAGATGAACAGTTCGCTGGAAAAACTGGTGGAAATTTTGCCTGACACACATTTCGATATCATGAAAGCAATGTTCCACTCGGTTTCCGAATTAAACGCACACTTACTCAAACAAAAAGGATATTATCCTTATTCTTATGTATGTGATCGTACAAAGTTTTCTGAGGAATGTCTACCACCCCTCTCAGAATGGCGCAACACATTAGAAGGCGGAAAATTGGCTGTTAGTGAAGAAAATTTAAGTCAGGCGAACCAGATGTGGAAGTTACTGGGGTGCAAAACTTTACAAGACTATCATGACGCATACCTTAAACTGGACTGTGCATTATTAACCTGTGTATGTGAGTTTCACCGTGAACTTAGCTTTCGCACATACAAACTCGAATGCATGCATTTCTACACTCTCCCTAATATGGCAAAAGAAGCGTCACTAAAAATATGCAAGGCAAACATTGAGCTGATGAGAAAACGAGAACATTTGGACATGATTGAACCAGCAATACGAGGAGGAGTAACATCTGTTTACGAGGAGCGTCATTTTGTTGCAAATAATAAGTACTTATCAGAATACAAGCCCTCTGAGGTGTCAACTTTTGCGCTCTGTGTAGACGCAAATAATCTCTATGGAGGTGTCATGCAGATGGACATGCTACCAGTGGGGGAATTCGCCTTCAACGTAGAAATAACCCTTAACGAAATCTTCAATACCCCTAACGACGCTTCAGTTGGTTATTTTCTTGAAGTAGACTTAAATTACCCTGTTCACTTACACGATGACCACCGAGACTTTCCCCTTGCCCCTACCAAAGAAATTGTTCAAGATGAGTGGTTGGGCGAATATCAACTGGAGCTAAAAGAACAACACAGATTACCCAGCTCGAAGGTTAAAAAATTGCTTCAGACGCTGTTCGACCAAAAGAACTATGTATTGCATTACAAACTTCTCAAATTATATGTTAGTCTTGGGTTAATTGTTGCGAAAGTACACCGTGTCCTACAGTTCAAACAAGCGAATTGGTTAGCACCCTATATTTCACTGAACAGTAATAAACGTCAAGCCACTAGCAATAAATTCGAAGAAAACTTTTATAAGCTCATGAACAATGCAGTATATGGTAAGAATTGTGAATCTAAACGCAGACGAAGTAAGCTTACCATTGCGCGGGATGCTGATCAAGTTCTGAGTTCCATTTCAAAGTTCGAGTTTGATCGGTTCATGATATTCGGAGATAACCTGGCCGCTTTGTCTTTCCACGCCAGAAAGATTTATTGGAATACCCCAACAATAATTGGAGCAACTATACTTGATCTGGCCAGGTATCAAATGTAGAATTCCCATTACTACACAATTCGCGCCCATTTTGATTGTCGTTTGTTATATAGTGACACGGATAGTTTACTATATAAAATCCGGAGTACAGACTTTTATGAGGAATTAGAAAGAAAGCCAGCTTCAGTTGTTAGCGAATTCGATTTCTCCAATTATCCGAACGATCACTATTTAAACAGTTCAGAAAATAAACGGGTAGTCCTCAAGTTTAGGGACGAATTTGCGGGAGATTTTATTACGGAGTTTGTATGTTTAAAGCCGAAATTATACTCAATACTCTAAAAAAGTAAGTATTCTTTGTTTATTCTAAAGCATGTTAGTTCTATCTTTAAATTACAAAGGTTGTTAGTAGGCTTCTGAATGGTATTAGTTTTATTATTATATACATAGGGGGTTAGCAAACATTTAAAAATTTGATTAAAGGCTTTCTTTTCTCTTTAGGTTGTCGAAAATTTTCGGCTAAAGTAGTAACAAAGGCCGCTCAACAACGTCTCCGGCATGATGATTTCTTGAGCACACTGATGACAGGGAACGTGTTTCGCACTGAAAACACACGAATGATGTCCGATCATCATGTATTGGAAAGTGTTACTACCAACAAAATATGCCTTTCAGCGTTTGATAACAAACGGTATATTCTACCCTGCGGTACAAAAACTCTACCCTTCGGACATTATGAGACCGTTGATTGTGGTGTCGATGAAATTTATTGGGGTAGTGATGATATTCAGTGGGATAATGACAGTTACTCAAACTTACTTCTCAGCTCTAGTCCAGAATGGGATAATGATTTTGTAGTATCTCAAACTTCCTCAACAGTCGCTCTCTCAGTGCCAGCCTCCACCACCAGCCCTTGGGAAACTTCCGGCCCGGGTTTAGTAGTAACTGAGCAGATAACTGATTCTGATATTGACAGTGACGATATTGCAGATATTGACGCCAGTTCCAGTGAAAGCTCCTCTTCTGACAACCCCTTCATAAACTTTGAAGCTGAAGAAGCAAGCGCAGCGAAGAAGAACCAGCACGCAAAATAAGACGGCGCTAATGCCAATTTAATTGCATGCCATTTTGGTGAAACTGCGTGTAGTAATACACAGTGTATATAGTAATTTTGTTTTGAGTGTTTAGTTTGGTTTCAATTCAATCTTTTCTTACAAATCTAACAAACCGGAGAAAGGCGCAAAAGGAAAGGAATAAACGCGGAAGAAAGCTAGTTTACATGTATAACCCATGCACGGCCGTAGTCAAATGTTTTACATGTAGCGCCGCCAAGGATAACCCCCTATTATTACACGTATTAATTCGAAGGATAACCCCCCCCTATCTTAGTACCCTATTATCTTACTACTGAGGAGACATAAGTTCAAAGTATGAGAGGCGGTCACCCCCATCATCCCACTTGTTCACGACTCCCCCGTCCACCCTAAGCCAACTGCTCGCCGGTAGTTTGAGAAAAAATGTCACGACGTTAGTCTGTTTCTGTTCTTGGAATCATTCAAGTCTTTTAAATTTTTGACTATCAAAAGCAGACGCACTGCAATTCAAAGCAGAATACTTATACGTGTTGAGACTGCTGCAAAGAGTACATCTGCAGAGAACCTGTCAAAACCTTTTGTCGGACAAAAAAAACCTAGATTTAAAAAGTATCAAAATAAGTTGAATTTTGAATGCAAGCACTGACATGATGGGCGACTAACTTGAGCAAAGTACTCCATAGAAGAAGATATAAACTAGTTTTTTTTTCAATTAGAAAAAACCCTCCCGGGTCGAGGTGTCACCGCTAAAAATCGCTAAAAGATGTAAGATTTGCGGTGAATTTGAGTAAAAGTGTAAGATTTGCGTTCAATGCGATGAATGCGGTGAAAAAAACTTTTAAGCGGTGAATTTTTTATTTCAGCGCTTAAGCGGTGAAAGAAAATTTTTCACCGCTACCAGCAGAATGCGGTGAAAAATAATTTTTCACCGCTAAAATCGCAAATCTTACAAATATTCAACGCTTATCTTATATTCACAGGAAATATCATTTAAGTAAGTGACAGATGGTGCAGTGGATTACGAAGTTGGTGACACGCATGAGGTAGAAGTTCGAACCCTAGTACGGCAGTTCCTTTTTTGTAAGAATTCCGTTGAAAGCGGTGAAAAAATTTTTTCACCGCAAAATTCAACGCAATTCTTACAAAAATTCACCGCTTTCAGCGCATTCAACGCTAAAAGATGCGGGCGCTTTGCGGTGAAAAAGTTTTTTTTCACCGCTATTCACCGCTAATCTTACATTATTTTTTGTCAAAACCTCGACCCGGGCTATTTGGTCACCCTCCAATCATGCCACTCCAACAGTAGTCAATGACAAAGGACAGAATCAAGCAAAAAGTCCTTCGGGTTAAATTTAAGTTGAAAAAGGCAAAAACTTCTTAAACAATTGCCAGAAACTTTATTGAGAGCAGCTAACAGTCGAATCTCAACATTTCCAGAAATGGGCCAAGTTAGCGTTGTACGAATTGCTTTCAAAAGACTGGTGTCGTGCAACAATCAAGTCAGAAAAAAACTTGAAAAAACATTGACTTTTGTCCTTATCGCAACCAAAACGAGTTGGTTGTTCCCGCAACTTAAAACTGATAAAAAAACATAACAAACTAAACTGCCTAGAGCAATGTAATTGAATCCTTATCTACATTCTCTTACATTTTAAGGTTTACCCCTCGTTCAAAGAACAAAACCTTCTTTCCCCAAAACAATTTTGAGGACAAAGGTCTCCCCTGTTACTGGCAAAAAGTTTCATATGACACAAAAAAGACACAGAAAAGACACCGAAAAGACACAGAAAAGACACCAAAAAGACACAGAAAAGACACAGAAAAGAAAAGACAAGCAGTTTTTTTCAGCGACGAAGCCAAGATTGGGTTACAGACGTTACCCAGCAAAGACGATTTTTTTTTGGAAATTGGGTTTCAGACGTCACCCCGACGAGAGGTTCTAATTTTTTTTACTGGTTTCAGACGTCACCAGCAGAAGTCCGCCTGAGGTCTCAGACGTTACCTCTGATGTCCTGTTCCCCGGTTAGAGACATCAAAAATCTCTACTTTTTTTTCGACAAAAAGCCTCCAAAAAAATGATATTTGACCACCAAAAAAATCTTTTTTTTGTTACTATAACACCTCGATTGATAAACCTTGACTAGTTTTATTATTTTCAAAGCGAGTAAAGGCAATTTTCTCACTTTTAAAGAAAAATCTGCGAAAAAAACACAAAAAACAGAACATTTTTTTTGAATTTAGAAAATTCAAAAAACACAACTTAGTTTTCGGACTACTTATCCGTTTCAATTGCGGAAAAAAACCATTAAATCACTCTTTAGAATTGGTTTGTAATAAAACAGAAAGCTATTTGCATCGATATATCCAACCAGTATCATATAAATAAGAAATGTCAGAAAAATTTTTTTGAAATCAGAAAATTCAAAAAACACAATTTAGTTTACTGACTACATATCCGTTTGAATTGCGGAAAAATTTATTAAACCACTCTTTTGAATTGGTTTGTAATCAAGCAGAAAGCTATTTGCATCGATATATGCAATCAGTGCCGTATAAATAAGAAATGTCAGAAAAAATTTTTTGAATTCAGAAAATTCAAAAAGCACACTATAGTTTTCCGACTAAATATCCGTTTCAATTGCATTGCGGATTAAACCATTAAACCACCCTCTTGAAGTGGTTTGTAATCAAACAGAAGGCTATTTCCATCGGTTTATCAAATCAGTATCATATCAATAAGAAATGTCAGAAAAAAATTTTTGAATTCAGAAAATTCGAAAAACACAATTTCGTTTTCTGAATCCATATCCGTTTCAATTGAGGATTAAACCATAAAAACACTGAGGATTAAACCATTAACACTGAGGATTAAACCACTGAGGATTAAACCACTGAGGATTAAACCTTTGAGGATTAAACCATTAAACCATAAAAACCATCAAACAGAAAGCCATTTTCATCGATTTATCTAATCAGTATCATATAAATGAGAAATGTCAGATAAAGTTTTTTGAATTCAGAAAATTCAAAAAACACAAGTTAATTTTCTGATTACATATTCATTTGAATTGCCAAATAAACCACTAAACAAACCCCTAAAACAAGTCATTGTCAGTCGCCCTTATAGTATCAACTGTATAGGGAAGTAAATAGAAAGTCATTAGGCTCCACACCAAATATCAAAACTTTCATTTGACCAAAAAAACTACCATTTTATTTTTTTTGGAAAAAACCTCCAAAACATCATTTTTGCAGAAATCCTCGGTCTCGGACGTTGCCGTCTGCGAAGTCCCTTTATCCCTATTGGTTTCAGACGTTACCATCAGCAGAAGAGGAGTTTTCGAAGAAAATTGGTTCCTGTAGTCACCAGAAAATGTGATGTATTTTTTCTACTTTCAATTTTTTTGAAAGGCAGATCTCAGACGTTATCTGTCGGAAAAAGCTTTTAGAGTTTAGTACAGTCAATGCATTTTATAAATAACGAAGACAGAGTTAAAAAGAGCAGATAAAATCACACAGTTTTAAAGAAAACGGAAAAGTTTTTGCAAAACCGGAAAAAAGACAATACACCAAAGATACAATACACCCGAAAAAAGACAATACACCAAAGAGTTCTAAAGATTTCTACAATATGACTCTTCTCTGCAAATTTTCTAGCATTCAGTAGCCCTTCTGTGGCCCTTGTTGCCTAAACGCATCGCATTTTCACAAATTTATTATCTTTAGCCGTCACAACAACAATAAACTCCTAGAAAAACAACAGGTTTCAAAGTTTTTATTATTTATTAGGTATTTATTAATCATAGTGTTCGGTTAGGGTTCGGGAGCTAAGGAAAATTTTCTTTGCTAGTTTTATAGGCTTTCTTTTTGGTAATTTATTCCTATTTGAGAGAAACAGACGAGTGTTTTGAATTTTCAAGAAAAAAGAGTTTACTGTAACAATTATTTGAGTTCTGGTCTAATATTGGTTCAACTGCATAATTGAAGCAAAACACAAGTTTTCTGTCAACCACAGTAGCCAGACACATTAGTTAAAACAGTTAAAGCCAGCTATTTAACCAAAACTTGTGTTTATTCAACAAAAAACAAGCAATTATTTAGGTCTGTTGAACGAGAGTCGATTAAAGCGCGCGAACGTTCGGAAAAGCTTTTAGGTTTTTAACGCAAAAGGCTAGATTTAGCACACAAAACACATTCGAGGACATCACTTTTTGAAAAAAGTTGCGTCGCTGGTCTTTTTAACAAGAAAAAACTAGGATCATTAGCGTTCAAACATTAGGCAACTTTTTTACATCAAAAAATTTGCGTCGCTCCGGTTCTCAAAGCCGTTTTTCACCTTCAGTAACGAGCTTCCTCGCCAACATCATCAACAATCAGCTACAACAGAGCAGCAGCCACCAATATGTCGAAGCAGAACAGCGCTAAATGTCAGTTTGCCATCAATATGTTCAAAGCGACAGAATTGTCAATGAAGAAACTGCTCGATCTCCTTGAGAAAACTGTGGAGCAGAAAAAGAGTTTACAATCATTGTCTTTGATGATCAACAAAATCAAAGGCCAGGAAAGAGAGCTCAAGAAACTCTCAGAGGAAGTGATGAGACAGCAGCCACATCAAAGCACTGTATCATCTATATTGAATAGGCAAACAGCACTAATAACTCGCCTCTATGAACTGGAACTGCGAGTCGATCTATTGGACGACGATGGCCAGCTCAGTCAGTCTTCCAGTCGCATTAGAAATGATGTCAGCATGATCTCCAGCAGAAGTAACCTGTCTCGACAATCAACACCTGCGCCCAGTGACGACAAGAAACGAATCCAGCAATCAGCGCGATATAGAAGAAAAGCAGACCAGTAGTAACATCTTCAATCAGCCGCCCCCAATACCACCACGGCCGAGACAACCATCATTGTTTCTACAAACATCTAATGAACCAGGACTTCAAATTCAGCTTGTGCTTGAAGCCCATCAAAGAAATCGTAAAAAGGAAGTTCATGAAAGTCTTCTAAAATCGAAAAATAACCTTGAAAACCAAACAAACGCTCCGAATCCTTTTCCCTGCTTTGACAAAGATATCAGGCAAGAATTCACATCTCCAACAAGATCAGGGAAACTCGAAATTGCCTCCAACCTGGTAAATAGAGATGTCTGCGATATTGAAACAGCTCAAATCAACTTGAGTGACAACTTTGACACGTCGCAGAACCTTTTGCCTCCAATCCAGAATTTGAACCTTTCAGGCAATCACTCACTTTCAAACCCCTTCAATTTGGCAGATCCAACTATTCAATTACAGGCAGATGGTCTATTTGCCCAAAACTCGGTATTGGAGAAAAAATTTAATTTAAACTTGCCAAATCAAAGCAATAATCAGGATTCAAATGCCAACAGAAATCCTCTATACCGTAATTTTCCCAATCTGCAACAGAATTTTGGACCTTCTCAAATTCAAATAGAAACAAATGGATACCTCGATAGTCAACTGTTGAACTGTGATCTGCAAAAACTCCCCTGCTTAGCCACAGTGGCAAACAGAACCTCGCATCTTCCAAGCAGAACTGATAAAATAGTCGCGGAAAAGAATTGCCTACAATCCAATCATTGTATTAATCCTATAACTGGGGTACATTCCGCAGGTTTCCCTCTAATTACTGTGCCCCTGATGGAACAACAGCATCAAAATACCGTCTTAAATCCTGCAGCTCCTAATTTTCTGCCAAACCAGGTAGCTCCACAATCAAACGGAATTGCGGCTCCTCTGCAATTTCCACAACCTGTTAACAGTCAACACGGCCTTGCCAGCACTTTTCCAGTTAAACAATGTGTGACACAACCCAGTCAGTTGTGTAACAACCAGTTTATTCATGGCTCAAAAGCTCCATCGAACTTTCAAGCTCCAGTAACTTCCACGATCCATGCCCCAATTTGCATTAATCAACCGCTTAATCCTGTTGGACAAAATCAGTTAAGCCAGCCTTTAATTAACCAGAGTTTACTGCCCACTGTCAATCAACACATAAGCTCAGTATGCTCGAACCCTAATGTAACACAGGAAAAAGGAAATGTTGATTTCAAACATTCAATCAAATTGCCGCCTTTGAAACTTCAGAATTTCAATGGTGACCCTATCCACTTTCACGAGTGGATCAATAACTTCAACACGATGATTCACAACAACCCGTCCATTACAGACACGCATCGTATAACCTACTTGCAGAATTCTGTAAGTGGGAAAGCAAAGGACTTGATTCAAGCTTATTCCTGCGATCCATCTTATTATCAGACAGAACTGAATGAAATAATCCGACATTTCGGTGATCGTACGATAATTGTTAATACGTTCATTAACCAGCTCGAAAACTGGCAAATGAACTTCCAAAACAAGCAAAGCTTCATAGCCTTTTCCTCATTTTTGAAAAGACTTGTGCAAGCCTTCCAATACCTTGGCTTTACAGCAGACCTCCAGTCTACAACACTCATTAAGAAAGTCAAAGAAAAAACACCACATCATTTGGGTCTGAAATGGACAGAACATTGTTTTACCGATCTCAGCTCAGACCCGACTCTTGTGGACTTTCAACAATGGTTAGAGCTCCAAACTCAAATCTACGACAAAGTGAGTCGGGAAAGCAATCAAAGAACCATCAGTTCTCAAGCCTCAAAATTTGTCAACTCCAACAACCTGCAAACCAAGCCATACAATAGCAATCTCCCATTGTCAGTCAACAACGCCTCAGCGGAAAACAGTAGAAAACATTGGAAATTTGCGCCTCAGCAAAAACAACCGTCAACTTCACAAAACGTTCCGAATAAAACTTTTAACAAAAAACGATCTTGTGGGAAGTGCAAACAAGAACACAGCATTGCCACATGCCCTGAGTCTGAGTATTAGTTGTGCTCACCAGGTGATCGATACAACCTTGTCAGCCAAAACAGTTGGTTTACAAACTGCTTGAGCAACAAACACCACAAACAATCGTGCCCATCGCAAAAACGATGTCAGGTTTGCAGTGGATTCCTCCACACAACTCTTCATGATCGTGCCAAGCAAATCAAACACCCTACCGCAGTATTTTCTACTGAAGTTGTTTCTGGTAGCAATCCAACAGCTTCGTCTAGTAGTAAAAATTTAAGTCAAAATTCGAATACATCTTCTCAACAGAAAAGTCAAACAAACAAAGACCCAACAGCCGTTATGGCCAAACATTCAACAACCAAAGCCAGCAAAACGTGCAACGACGTAATTTGAACGGCAATGCAATTAACCAATCGTTCAGCATTAACCAATGCTCAGAAAAACCAAAGAATTGGTATGAGAAATTGCAGCTTATTCCTGTTTCATTACTAGAGGGGAATAAAGCATTCGATACCTACGCCCTCATAGACCCCGGTAGCCAATTCAGCTTTGTATTGGACGCCATAGCTGAATTTTTTGAGCTTCCCCGTGAAACTCATCAGTCAGTACCACTACAATTTCTCAATACAGAGAACAGCATGTCCATCTCAAGAATTGTTGAGCCAGTCACAATAACTCAATATAAGTCAACTGAAATATCGTTTGAACTCTCTCGAACGTTCAGCACCCCGTCTCTGAACGTCGCAGCTGCAAAAACTTTTGAACTTAATCAAATTTGTGATGCCTTCAACAGTTTGCGCCACATACATTTCCCAAATATTGCCGATGGCAAATTCGGCGCCCTCCTCGGTGTTAACGCATTCGCATTCACCTACCCTACACATGTTATACCTGGCAATCAAAATCAACCGTTTGGTGTGAAAACTAAACTTGGTTGGACCCTCGCTGGTGAATATGAGAATTGTATCTCAGCCACCACTCAACAGCCCGCAAGTCAGCAGAAGAAATTTATTTTCCATGTGTCAAGAAACAGAACAGATGAACCCGGATTTGACGAACTTGTTCAACAGTTCTGGAGTATTGAAGCAGATGGCATTCAGAAGGACCGTGAACAAGTTTAAACAAAGCAAGAAGAACAGTTTCTTGATATTTTGAAGAACTCCAACAATCACAATGGTGAGAGATATGAAATCAAACTGCCCTGGAAATCAGAAATAAAGTTGGAAAACAACTTCTATTCCGCACTGAACCAAGTCAAAAACCTCAACACACGCCTTCAGCGTAAACCTTCGTTGCAAGAAGAATACAATAAGACTCTCCTGACACACCTCGAGAAAAACTATGTCAAACCGGTGGAAATGCAAGATCCTCAACCAGACAGAATTTGGTACCTGCCACACCATCCTGTGGAAAATATCAATAAGCTCGGAAAAGTCCACCGAGTTGCAAATGCCGCATCAAAATTCCGCGAGCAATCGCTTAATTCAAACCATCTTACTGGACCAGATCTCCCTAATAACCTTTTAGGTGTCCTTATGAGATTTCGAGAACATCCCGTGGCGGTCCTTGCGGACATCCAATGCATGTTTATGCAAATCGCCATCCATCAGTTTGATCTATCTGCTCTTCGATTTCTCTGGTTAGCAGACAATCAGATACAACAGTACCAATTTACCATTTACCAGACTCATCTTTGGATCAAATTGCTCGCCTTCGTGCGCAATATATGTTCTTAACCATTGTGCCAAAGAGAAAAGTCAACAATTCCCAGAAGCCCTCAAAGCCGTCAGACTGCATTTTTACATGGATGACTACATCCAATCACATGCAGCAGAAGAAGACGCTTGTAAGGCAGTTCTTGAAACAAAATATTGTCTGCAAACAGGTGGGTTTCGACTCACAAAATTCGTTTCAAACAGCTCTCTAGTTCTAAACCAAATCCCTCCAGAAGACAAAGACAACCAGACAGATATTGTTAGAGTTCTTGGTGTTAAATGGAAAATTGAGAAAAACTGCTTTTTTATGAAACCTCTCACTAATTTCCCAAAATATGCCTCAGCATACACTCAATGTAAGATCTTTAGTCTTGTCTCCTCGATCTTCGACCCAATAGGGGTAATGTCGCCATCAACGATCCGTTTCAAAATAGTTCTTCAAGAACTGTGGAAACTTGGAAAAAAATGGGACGAACAAATTACTCCTCAAGTAGTTAAGCCTTTTCAAAAGAATTTGGACTTATACTTCTCTTCACCAGACGTGACATTGAACAGAACTCTGAATAAGAGTTGCCATTCATCAGAAAGTGAAAATGAAATCCATATATTTGTCGACGCCTCAGTTGTAGCAGTTGCAGCCGTTGCATACTTGAAAACAGTTCCTAACTTAGGCACTGATGTCGAAACTTGTTACTTAATAGGCAAATGCAAAGTTGCCCCAATTAAACAAATCAGCATACCCAAATTAGAGTTGGAAGCCGCAGTCATAGGAGTGCGCCTTCTTTCAACCATCATGATTACTCGCTCTACAATCTGGACAGATAGTCAAGTAGTACTTGATTGGTCATCGACAACCAAGAAGCAACCTGCCTTTGTTGTGAATCGCCTCAAAGAAATCCTTGCATCAACTGGTGCTTACCAATGGAAACACGTTACTACCAAAGAAAATTCAGCTGACCACGGGACTCGTGGTCTCAATCCAGACGAAATTCCAGCCAAGTGGCTAACAACGCCAGCATTTCTTTCCAAAAGACAGCTCACCGCTGCAGAAAACTCTTCAAAGTATGTGTTAGCGACGCATGAATTTTCACGCAATTTGTCGAAGCAAATAATCGACCCGACACGGTTCTCAACTTGGAACAAGTTGCTCCTGACTTTAGCAACAGTCTTCAATTTGGTCTTTCGGATCAAAAAGCAAAGGCCTAAAGATCAGCAGTATATAACAGAAGACGTCATTCTTGCAAGAAATCGGCTGATCAAAATGTCGCAGCAAAATTTCTTCTTCTCAACAATCCAAGCCCTGGAACGTGGTTCCAGGACAGATTCAAAAAGATTCAAAAATCCGCTCGCTCAACCCAATGTTGGACAACAATGGAATCCTTCGGTCATGCGGAAGATTACAATTTGCGCCAGATAACCTCGAAGTCGAGAAATTTCCGATTATACTGCAGGCAAAAGACAAGATAGCGAGACTCTATATAGAGCATGCACACAACATTTGCGTTCACCAAGAAACAGAGCCAGTGAAAGCCTTTGTGAAGCAAAGATACCACATAATTGGACTCAGAAAAAACTTTTGAGTATAAAGTACAGATGTTTTCTCTGCAGACGATTTGCCGCTCAAAACATTCAACCCGTCATGGCTCCCCTGCCTGCCTCCCGTTTCCCGACAGACTCTACCCAGTATCCTTTCGCGAACAGCGGAGTCGATTTTTTTGGACCCTTTTATATAAAAGATGACAAAGGACAGATTGAAAAACACTACGGCCTCATCTTCACTTGCCTGGTTACTAGGTGTGTCCATCTAGAAGCTTGTCCCGATCTCAACACTGACACTTTTTTAAACGCCTATCGACGTTTTGTAAGCCGCAGATGCCAGCCAACAACAATGCTCAGCGACAATGGCAAGACATTTATTGGTGCATCTGAGGAACTAAAAAGATCTGTGAAACGTCTCGACAACGACAAAATCTACAAAGCAATGGCAGCAACGAACACAACCTGGAAGTTCAATCCTCCCTATAGACCTCATTTTGGCGGTATTTGGGAACGCTTGATCCAGACCGCGAAAAGAACTCTAGTGATCATTCTAGGCTCCAGAAGACTGTCGCTTGATGTGTTCAGGACAATTTTGGTCGAGACCGAAGCTATATTGAACTCCAGACCACTAATGATTGTCGCTGACATTCCAGAAAATGAAATGCCTCTCACGCCAAACCATTTTCTGATCAACAGACCATTCAACTCTCTCCCACCAGGAAAGTTCGACAGCCAAGAACCCGCCAGTTTCAAGTCTTGGAAGAATGTGCAGCATATGGTCAACCATTTCTGGAAACGACTCGTCAAGGAGTATCTTCCAACACTGTTAAAGAGGTCCAAATGTAGCGATAGTAACCAAACACCACTCAGAGTCAACGACATCGTTTGGATTCTGAAGGATATGACTCCACGTGGAATTTGGCCCCTTGGACGTGTTCTCGAAATCTACCCTGGACGAGATGGACAACACCGTGTGGTGAAGGTGAAAACGGCTTACGGCACCTACGTTCGCCCGGTCTCCGCCTTCGCACGCGTTTTGGTTGATTAGCCCAATTTTTTCTTGACCTTTTTTCGAAACGGTTTTCTAGGCAACTTGGGTTACACCCTCTTCGACGATCTGGTCAAACGTCTGTGATGTGTTAGTTGGCCTCCTCTTTCCCCTGGAGCATGTCGTGCAACAATCAAGTCAAAAGTAAAACTTGAAAAAACATTGACTTTTGTCCTTATCGCAACCAAAACGAGTTGGTTGTTCCCGCAACTTAAAACTGATAAAAAAACTTAACAAACTAAACTGCCTAGAACAATGTAATTGAATCCTTATCTACATTCTCTTACAACTGGAGAGATGAAAGGGTTACCTTCTGCAGTAGAATTTAAACTTTGTGAAAACTCTGGCCTTACTGGGTGAATGCGTACAAATTTGGCCCTCCAATATCTCGAAATTTTACGTCAGCAGTTTCGTTGAAGCGTATACTTAGAGAATAGTAGAGCTCTAAGAGCAATAAACAGACAAGAGAGTTTTGCCAGTAAATCTTGTTTTTTGGACAAGAAAGGAAATCGTCAAAAATCGAACAAACGATGGAAAAGGAAGCACACTTCTAAGCACATTATATGCAATTCTATAGACGAGGAGGAGATTTTAAATCGAGATAAAGTCGGTGACCGCATTCATTTCGAGCCGAATTCGAGCACAGATATAGTTCCAGTCAATTTTGAGGGAAAAAATAAAGCAAGCGAAATTCTTTGCATACCAAATATTGGTCAAGGACAGTGTTTTCGTACCTGATATTAGTCGATGGCGGTCTTTTCATGAGTCCAGGCTTAGACTACGATTCCGTTAATGTAGTCTGTAGTGACAGAGGGCAGTTAAGAAAATTCTCACAAGGTTTATTGAGAGTAATCAGCGAGGCCCTGAACGTTCAAAAGCAAATAGCACACAACGCGATTCAAAGCATCCGTTCGGTACCGCGCAGAAACGAATAAAAATTAACATAGCCGGCAGATTGCCGGAATAGCTGCGAAATAAACTTGCGTTCCGTATAATATAGATACAGATGTTAAGTTAAAAAAGTTATTGGCGCCGCTCAAAAAGCTACGTAAAAACATACTGCAATAAATTAATGAAGGATGTAAAAACTCACTCCTCAGAAGCCTTTTTATTAGGGACTTTTTATATACATATGAGTTCCTTTGAAATAAACCAAATTCAACTAAAGTTTCAAAGTGCAAAAGTCAATTTATTGAGTGAGGTAAGTCAAATATAATCAAAATCTATCAACGCAAATGACCTAAAAACGTTGGCTAAGGAGAATGAGAAATGACGTCACGCGCGCAAACTCCGTTAGTGAGAGGAAGAAGCCATTCAGAAAATTTGACATTTTTAGCTCTGCTCTAAACAAATGTAAAACGAAAAAAGAGCGTCAGATGACGAATTGAAAAACATAGCCGGAAGAATTCCGGAAGCGACTCGAAGCGTCAGGAATTCACAAAAAAACCGTAATTGTAGCTGAGGCCATTACCTTTTGTACTAAACCAAAAACTCATTACCTCCCCAGGTCTGATTTAAAAATTGGTGAAATTTGAACCACTTTCACCAAGAGAAACAAAATGCAGCAAAATCTTTTATTGAAAACGTTTGGTAACAATGAAAAAGTCCGAAAAAATAAGGATGGTCAGAATACTGATAGGCTGAAAAAACTGACAGGGATACCAATTGCCCTCAAATAATTTGTGATTCTAATCTCAAAAACATAGCGAAAGCATACGGAACATTATAATAATAACTCAGAATTTATGTTAATTTTTTTTTAAAAGGTAGGCTCAAATTTAAGAATCAGAAAACCACTACAATTTAGTTTCTGATCACTGCAATTAGGACAAAAACAACATGTACTTCTTCCTTGTTGTATATATGCTAGACAAGTTGATTTCATACGAATTCAAATACTATCGTAGAAAAGACATAAGCAAGAGAATGATATTCAACGGCAAAAAATCATTTAAAAACAATTCCAAGGCCGGAAGAAAATTACAATAAATAGTAATAAGTAAAAAATTTGGAAAAGGAAGCAAACTCTCAGAGAGGCTTTATTTTGAATGAAATCAATTGCAAACCAATAAAATGACAAAAATCTAAGAAAAAGTTGAAATCATTCAATTTTTAATAACTGAAAAAATCAATATAACAAGTATAAAAGTAGGTGCCAGGACAAATAAATAATTATACAAACTGGAATGTGAAAAATTTGGACACAATGTAAGGAACGCCGTAACGAGGACTAATTCTTAGCTTGAAGGTTGAAAAACAAATTGAAAAAAACAAGAAAAACGAATACTTTTTTTCCTTGTTCAGCATTCGAGACATAGAAAAGTCAACCAAGACAAAGATGCATCTTCCTGATCAGAATTAAAAAAAGAAAACACAGAAATCAAACAAAGAAAACATTGAAGCATTTTGTATAAAAAAGGTCGAAAAATTATTAAGACCGTTTTTATCAAAAAAATATTTATAATTATTGCCAAAAACTCAACGCTAAAAAATGATTGAGTTTTTAGTGAAACAAAATTAAAGTCTTTTATGTTGCACAAAAAGACTATTTAGACTATTTCTATTAATTAAGACCTAAATACAGACAAAAAAAAGACAGAAAAGTTTGAAAAAAAAACTACCCAAATCGGATTAGCATATACAAAATTTTAAAACAAAACAACATCGAGGTAGAAAGAGGCGTTGAGTATACAAATTATCAAAGCGAAGTCGGCATATTGAAAAATTTCTGACAAAAAGACGGCTGAAAGATCTAAAAATGAGAAAAATAATAGAAAAAAGGCCAAAAATCAACCAAGAAATCAAAAAATATGTGTCAATTTTGAATTTGAAACACATATTCAGGCTCTGCAAAACAATGTGGTAGCAATTTTTAAAGTTTACATTTCAATACAACATCAAATTAAAGTCATTTCTACAAAAAACCAAATTACAAGCAAAACAACTGAGCCACTTAGACGCAAAAATGGCTAAAAACGTATATCTATGTGCCATTCAGTCACTAACGATTTTTCAATGTCAAAAAATTAGTCACTAAAGGCAGCGCATGATCAAAAAACTTCTCTTGCTCAGACAGAAGAAATTAGTTCACAAGGCCAGTTTTCTCACTTTCGCTTTTAGGTCAAAACAGTGTTTGAACAACTATTACTTCCAGTAAAAAAAACCTTAAGAAAGCCAATACTCCTCTTCGAGTCGTAAAAACAGGAGCACCGCAATATAGTTTCTCAGCTATAAAGCTTCGCAGCTATAAACAAAGGCAGCAAATTGTTGGAAAAGTTGCGAAAGAAATAAATACGCGTTCAGTCTACAAGTTGAAAAAGTTATCGAAGCCACGCAAAAGTCTATTCAGCAAAAACTTAATTAAGCTCAAAAATTTTTCCATTGAGGTCTTTTAATTAGAGACCTTTAGTACACATATGAGTTTCTCTGACCTTAAACTACTAAAATAAAAGCCAAAATAATAAATTGTAAAAGTCATTTAATTGAGTGAGGTAAGTCACTTTAGAACAAAATCTAATCACGCAAATGACCAAAAAGTTTTACGTCACGCGCTCAATTGCCGTTAGTGAGATGAAGAAGTCAATCAGAAAATTTGAATTTCAACTTTTCTGTGTGGACAAATGTAAAACAAAAAAAGTGCGTCAAACAAAGAAAAAAAATAGCCACAAGAAATCGAGAAGCGACTCGAAATCGTATACCTCAAAAATTGATTTGTTTTTAACTCCTTGCAGGACGCATCAACGCAGAAAACAATACAGAATGAATTAACACAAAAAATTGGAAAATTCCGATTTAATTTTTAAGTACTACAAGCACACATCTCGATTTTTTCAGAAAAGAAAATCTTTAAAATTTCTCAAATTTTTGTCAAATTGCATAGAAAGAGACATCTTCGCAAGAAAACCTGCATTCTTTGCTGTTAAAAAATCTACAGGCAGAAAATTTTATTTCAAAAACCAATGGATTCAAAATAACGATACAATGGGCAAAAATTGCAAAAAGTATAAAATATCAGCAAAATATTTGAAAACTTTTCAAATTAATCACCAAAAAGACAAAAAAGATTATACAGGCAAACGATAACGTTTAAAATCAAAATTGTGATCCCACCACTATTCGTGAAAAAACATAATATAGAAAGTCATTATCAGTCAGAACGAGAGTGGAGAGAAACAACAACACACGAAAAGAAAAAGTTTTCATGTTTTTCTAGGTTAAAATTCAAATTAAAAATTATGAAGTAGAATAACATTTTTATTTCCTTATTTAGCATAAAAACTATATAACTATCCTCTTGCATAGTTTTAAAGGTAGAGACACAGTTCAAAGATTGGAAACGCTGAAATATCGCAATAAAGTGGTCAAAAAGTTTTCAAAATTGCAATTAAGACTTTGTTGCAGAATATCAAAGACTGCACGCCACAAAATTTTTCAAATAAAAGTAAAAGAAAATTAAGGTCCCCGAGAGGGCACTAAAAGAATTTTTCTAATTAATCCAAAAAAAACAGAAAAATGGGACAAAAAACTGCCAAAATCGGGCAAGCTTGTATACAATTCGATTAAACAAAAACAGCCCACGTTATAAAGAGGCATTCAATGTATGAAATATCGAAAGTAAATAGCAACGTGCATTGATTTTTGAAAAAAAAATCAGCTCAGCTTTAAGATGCAAAAATGAGACAATTAATTTAAAAGTCAAAATTAAATTTAAATTTAAAACTGGGAAATATGTGCTCAATTTGGATATACAACGCATTATTAGACTCACAAAATCGTTTTTGTATCAATTTCAGAGGTTCAAGTTTTAATACAGCCTCTATTAAAATTTTCTACGAAATAAATTGATTTAAAAGCAAAAAATTGGGCTAATTGTACCAATAAAGGATAAAAATGTTTATCTATATGTGGCATTCTCTTAATAATTCAAAATATTAACAAGTGACAGACAAACTCATAAAATGGCTTCATAAATGGAAAACCGAATAGGTTAAAATGACGGTAAAAACCGAAAAGTATTAATCTCTAAGAAAGCTTTGTAAAACTGCTAAAAGCAATTTCCAAAATTTTAATCTGAGAAAAAATTGATTAGATTCTTTTGTACGTCAGTCAGTCAACCAATTCTTTGACGGAGAAGGAATAAACAACAGCTAAATATGAAAAACAAACAACTGAAAAAAATGGAAAAATGTTTAAGCTATTTGGTAAACTGCCCTGTATAGCTTTCAAGTTAATTCACAGCCACTGTTCGCCAAAAATTTTTAATACTTTTTTCTGCTAGATCAGTCACTCATCCAAAACGCAGAAAACATCCAACGACAATTGGAAACAAACAAGAACAAAAATATCTGAAAAATTCCTAATTTCTTCAAGCACAACTCTGCAATGCTTTAAAAAAGAACAACAAAAAAATTGCTAGAAAAACTTAAAACAAGTCAAACCGTTGAAAATAGCTGAAAACTAGAACTAGAAGGCTGTTATTTGCTTCAGATGACCAAAAATAGTTCGGTCAAGCCAAACACTACTAGTTTGGATAATTGTGAAAAACACATTTGACTAAAATTAAAACAACGCTGACTGTTTTGAAAAAGCTGCTCGTGATCATTAAATTTTACTCGCTCAGTAAGTTTTTTCATTTTTTGCTGCTTTTAAAAAGCATATGAACCAAAAAACTCCCTGAGCTCTCTCCTCCTCAATTTGATCAGTTATTTGACCTGAACACTTAGTTTCCATATCCGGCATTGACTTCTACATTCTGTTTTAAAAACACCCCAAAAATTATTGACAAAAATTAAGAAAATTTATTTATTTAGCAAAAGAAGCTATTACACAGTCATCTTTCTGTTCAAATTAAATTTCAAAAAAGAATACTGATCCGGGAAATTAAAATGCTGCAATCGTCAAAACATGAAATTTATATAAAAAATTTTTAAAAATTGTAATTAAGAAATAAAATTTCATTAAATTTCAAAGATTAAACGTCAATCAATTTTCGGTAACACAAAATTAATTTTCTGGCTGCTCACAGAAAAACTTTTTCTACTAATTTAAAATCAAAAAATTAAAAAAAAACAATGAAAAATAGAACAAAGTCCAAAAAAAGGATTAGCATGTGTACAATTTTATAAATCAAAAAAGAGCACACGTTCAAAAGAGTCGTTCAAAGCACAGATTGCCAAACATTGCCATATAGTCTAATTTTCCAGAAAAAATCAAATCAATGATCCAAAAGTGAAGAAATTGCAAAAACTGAAAAATTAACTAAAAAATGGGGAAATATATGCCCAATTACACTTGAAAAGAATTATTAACCCCTTCATCACTTTGTGGTATTAATTTCAGAAATTTAAACTTTAATGCAGCATCGATTAAAAACTATTTCTACAAAATACCAATTGACAAAAAAAACAGTTATAAGGAAGAAAAATGGCTACAAACGGTTACTTATACGCACCGTCCTCTCAAAAACAGTTCTCGAAGTGAAAAAGTCATTCACTCAACGCAGCGCATGATCAAAAAATTCATTTGGCTAACGAAAATTTTGTTCACCATGACAGCTTTTCTGACTTTCAATTTTACGTCAAAATGCCGCATGCACAAAACTACTTCCCGTAAAAAAAAACAAAAAAAACGATAGAAAACGAAAAACGACTTCTCCACTTCGAGTCTTAAAACTCTCAAACCCCATATCGCCTCAGAGAAATTTTTTCACCAATACAGCTTCTCTCACTTTCGCTTTCAGCTCAAACTGCCGCATAAACTAAACTACTTTCTGTAAAGAACTAGGAGACCGAAAGGAAACCAATACTCGTCTTCGGGTCCTAAAAACCTTAAGAAAACCAATATTCCACTTCGAGTAGTAAATAACCAAGAGTACAATATTTGTCCGCTCAGCGTACAGCTTCGCCGCTATTATGAACCTTTGTTATAGTAATACAGAAAAAACATTTTGTTTTCAATGTCAAAGAACAAAACGCAGACGAGTAGAGAGTTTGCTGACAGGTAATCATCAAAATAATTTAAAACAGACTTAAGATTTTTAAGCATTTGCAGTTCAAAATCACCATCTCAATAATAAGGCTAATGAGTTTTTATTAGGCTCTGCAAAACTTTGTGGTATCAATTTCGGAAAGTTACATATTAATTAAGCATCGATTGACCCAATTGCAAGAAAAATGGCTACAAACGGTTTTTTAAAAGCCGCGTTCTCTCAAAAATCTTTTGAAGTGAAAAAGTTATTCACTAAACGCAGCGTACGCTCAGAAAAATCTTCTGGCTCACGAAAAATTTGTTCACCATGACAGCTTTTCTAACTTTCACTTTATAGGTCAGAATGCCGCTTGCACGATTCTACTTCTTGTAAAAAAAGAAAGAGCGGTAGAAATCCAATACTCTTTTTCGAGTCGTAAAAACAACAAGAAAACTAATAATAGAGTCGTAAATAACCAAGAGTACAGCAGTATAGCTCCGCTCAGCGTACAGCTTCGCAGCTATAAAAAACATTTGTTATAATCATACAGAAAACCATTCTGTTTTCACTGTCATAAAGAAGAAAAACCGTCGTAAATAACCAAGAGTACATCAGTATATCTCCGCTCAGCGTACAGCTTCGCAGCTATAGAAAACATTTGTTATAATCATACAGAAAACCATTTTGTTTTCACTGTGATAAAAATTGAGCCAAGAAAAACGGCTACAAACGGTTATTTATAAGCCCCGTTCTCTCAAAATTAGTTTTCGAAGTGAAAAAGTCATTCACTCAACGCAGAGCATGATCAGAAAATTCATCTGGCTTAAAAATTTGTTCACCATGACAACTTTTCTCACTTTCAATTTTACGTCAAAATGCCGCATGCACAATACTAGTTCCTGTAAAAAAACAAGAGACCGATTGAAAACCAATACTCCTTTTCGAGTCGTAAAAACCTTAAGAAAACTAATACTCCCCATCAATTCGTAAATAACTAAGAGTACCGCAGAATAGCTCCGCTCACAGTACTGCTTCGCAGGTATAAAAAACATTTATAATCATACAGAAAACCATTTTGTTTTCATTGTCATAAAGAACAAAATGCAGACGAGAAAGTTTGTTGACAGAAGGTAATCATCAAATTATTTTTTATACAGATTTAACGATTTTTAAGCGTTTTCAAATCACAATCAGCATCTTAATAAAAAAGTTAATGGGTTTTTTGAACTTTTAATATGAATTTCCTTCAAGCGATCTTTTAAGTTGGAATTTTTTTTAAAAAATCTGGTGTAAAATCTGGATAAAAACTATTCACTCTCGCGGAATGCGGAAAACTATCTAGTTCCGTCTTTCATAAGTACGAAAATAAAGTACAGCGAAAGGTTACTAAAATATTTAGTTCAACGCTTGTTTCGTCGCACTTTAAAACTTCTCTGCTAAACTTGAATTTCCAATTCTATGTACAATAATGAGCTTTTTACAAATCGTAACTATTTACAGCATCATTGACAATCTTATGTTAGACATTTACAAGAATTTAATTATTTAATTTGCCATCACATGTATTTTATTTTAGTTCATGTGAGCTAAGGGATCCTATTCAATCACCGAACTTAAAAGATTTTCATCAAATAGAAGAGCGCAAGGGTGAGAGTGGCAATCCCTTTAGAGTGAGTGGAGGAATGGTTGACTAAGAAAGGGTAGAAGAAGTCGTAAGGGATGTTTGTCCTGATAGGAGGGATCTCTTTGATGGCACCCTTCACGTCCTCTGACACGTCGATGAAGTTCACAACCATTTGACCTTGTACATCCATCGTCTCAGTGGACACGCAACGCACTCCACACTAAATATTAATCAGCTTTTAATTACAATCGTACATACATTTTGCATAGGCGAATCTAGCAATACGAGCGAAACTGCCATTAATAATGTCTTATAAGTCTACTTTCCATTAATATCATTCATAAATGGATTAAAACGAAACTGAAAAACAGGACGAGACTCACTCTCTTTTGTAGACTGTAGACTTCATTGCACTTCATATTAACGGTTGCGATCATCCATCAAAAAAACAGTAGTACATTATACCAAAAAACAGTCTTTAGTCAGTCCAGTCTTATTTCTAATTCGGGTTCAAGACTTTTTTTCCACCTCTCAAATTAAGTTACATTTAAACACTCAATTTTATAAAAGATTGCCCAAGGCTTTTTTCCATCCCAATTCTTAATTTGTACATAAACCCGTTGTTCTCCCTGTCGTACCCCCCCCCCCCTCCCCTCCCCCCACCCACAATCTTTTTCACCTATATTCCACTCACTTTGCTCTCCACAATTCAGAAAACTTACCCCACACGAAAAACATAGCCGGCAGATTGCCGGAATAGCTGCGAAAGAATAGACCTGCGTGCCATATAATAGAGATAGAAACAGATACAGATCTAAATTGAAAAAAAATCGACGCCGCTCAAAAAACTAGGTAAAAAACATTCAGCGATAAAATTAATTAAGCTTGTTGAAATTCATTCCGCAGAAGCCTTTTATCAGGGACCTTTACTGTACAAATGAGTTCCTTTGACCTTAAACAAATTCAAATTAAACTTAAGTTTTAAAGTGCAAAAGTCATTTTATTGAGTGAGGTAAGTCACGTATGATCAAAATCTAATCACGCAAATAACCTAAAAACTTTTGCTAAAACGAGTGAGAAATGACGTCACGCGCGCAAATGCCGATAGTGAGAGGAAGAAGTCATTCAGAAAATTTACTTTTTCAGCTTTGCTGTGTGAACAAATGTAAAACGAAAAAAGAGCGTCAGACGACGTAACAAAAAACATAGCAGGACAAGTCCTGACGTACAATTCAAAGAATTTTCATTGACTACACAGAAAAACTAGACCTAGAAAGGACTATCAGTGAATTGAGAAAACCATTTTTAAAAAAAAAATCAGAACAAAAAAATAAGAAAAACAGAAAATCAATATCAAAATGCCGCATGTGAACAAAAAAACCACTAGCGAGAAAGGAAAATTAAAATTTAAACAAAAAACTAGGCCTAGAATGAGCTGCAAATGGATTGGGAAAACCATTTAGAAAAGAATCCGATCCAAAAAATCGAAAAAACAGTAAAAATCAGAGTGAAACTGCCGCATGTGAACAAAAAACCACTACCGAGAAACCGAATTTTTGTTCAAACACCGTATTCTCACTCTACTTTAAAATTAGAGCGAAAAAAAATTCACGCCGCAAAACCACTCGCTTTTTCGCTCCATTTCCTGTTTCGGCGAGACCAAAATCACTACTCCAATTTGACTTCAAAAATCATGAAAATGTGTGAACAGATCTTAAAAAAAAGACAGCGCCCCAATACAATTCAAATTCTTTGAATTGTAAAAAACCAAGAGCACCGCAATATAGCTACGCTCAGCTTACAGCTTCGCAGCTATAAAAAGATATGACAAAGAAGTACATACATTGAAGCGATAGGATGCTGACGTTCGGTCAATTTTCGCACCAACAATCTTGGCTTGTGGCGATTGAAGACTCCCAATGTTGGCATAGAATATGCGCAGCTTGAGCACAGCACAAAAAGAGCAGGTATTTGGCTAAAGCAAAAAAAATAATTATCTCAATATTAGACAAATTGGAGCTCTTCCCTTTAACCACACACATCATTGGAGCATTTTATTAAAACAATAGTTGCCCGCAGTATAATTCCATATCAAGAATTTTTCCCGATGGAGCCGGCGAGTGTCGGGTCGTTAACGGTTAGTATCAGCCAATATAAATCAAGTATTGGGGAAAGAACTGACAGTAACTTGATAAAAGCCCTTTTAAACTAAGTGACTTCGTGAGAACATAAACATACCCGGCAGATTGCCGGAAAATAGCCGCCGTTGATTCCAATAAGCATGATTGGGATTGAAATAACAGAAGATATTGAAAAAAAAAATTTTTGTACAAAAACATTTTTTAAGTCCGATTTATTTTGATGGCATTTCGTGGTTGAACATACTTCTGTTTCTTAGAGAGAGGCTACAGGGGCTACCATCAATAACAATAAGCATTAGAGATGGTAACTAAGACTTATAGGAACGACGTTCAAATAGCGGGCATCTAAAATTGGGCTTTATGGGTTTATCCCGTTTCTATTTCTGACATCCATTTTTGTACTAACTCTGTTCATTTTGAATTGCTTTGCTGAGCAACTGATGTTCAAAATCACTTTTAGCAGAATGAGAGAAGAGAGGAACTAGCCTAGAGAAGTCAAAAAGATTTCACGCAAAATGTTGAAAAGGCGGCAAAATGAGGTAAAGCGAAACATTTTTTTATTCGACGAAGTAAAAAAACATAGCAGGACAAGTCCTGACGTACAATTCAAAGAATTTTCATTGACTACACAGAAGAATTAGACCTAGAAAGGACTATCAGTGAATTGAGAAAACCATTTTAAAAAAAATCAGAACAAAAAAAGTAAGAAAAAACAGAAAATCAATATCAAAATGCCGCATGTGAACGAAAAAACCACTACCGAGAAATGAGAATTAAAATTCAGACAAAAAACTAGGCCTAGAATGAGCTGCGAATGGATTGGGAAAACCATTGTGAAAAAAATCCGATCCAAAAAATCGAAAAAACAGTAAAAATCAGAGTGAAATTGCCGCATGTGAACAAAAAACCACTACCGAGAAACCGAATTTTTGTTCAAACACCGTTTTCTCACTCTACTTTAAAATTAGAGCGAAAAAAATTCACGCCGCAAAACCACTCGCTTTTTCGCTCCATTTCCTGTTTCGGCGTGACCAAAATCACAACTCCAATTTGACTTCAAAAATCGTGAAAATGTGTGAACAGATCTTAAAAAAAAAAAAAAAAAAGACAGCGCCCCAATACAATTCAAATTCTTTGAATTGTAAAAATAGGAGCGCTATAATAGCCGGCTGAGAAGATGAGGGCGGCTATTAATCATAAGTTAAAATTATGATAGAACAGAGAGCACAGGTGACGGACGGGGCCATCAAACACGCAGTAAGACTCACAACAGCGGTGGCTTGTCCACAGATAAGACTAGAGGAAGCACTGGAGTCTACTTCAATCCAATCTCCGGGCAAACTCTGGTCACTGTTGCCGAACTGAGGCAGACGCAATCCCCCCGACACATTCCAGATACCACCCAGAGCACTGTCTAAACTGCTCTGAATTGATGCACATGAGTCGGTGTAGGTATCGTAGCTCACGCTGCACAATAAAACCGATTAATCAAAATTGTAAATTTTACCCGTCTTATATCCAGAAAAAAAAGCCGTCATTGATTCCCATTACCTCGATTGGCATTGAAAGGACAGAAAATGAAAAAAAAATGATTTTTGTACAAAAACATATTAAAGTGCGAACTATTTCGATGTCATTCCATAGTCAGAATTTTACAGGTTTCTTAATGAGGGGATACACGATCTAGCATCAAACCCAATAAGCACTACAGATGGTAACTAAGACCGACCTATAACAAAATTAGAGTAGCGGGCATCTAAAATTGGGCTTTATGGGTTTAAGCAGTTTATATTTTGGATTTCGTTTTTCAGTATTGACTCTGTTCATTTTAAATTGCTGCGCCGAGCAACTGCTATTTGAAAGCACTTCGAACAGAATGAGAGAAGAATTAAACTAGCCTAGAGAAGTCAAAGATTTCACGCAAAATGTTGAACAAGCTGTAAAAGTAAAGAAAACAATGTTTTATTTGACGAAGTAGAAAAACATAACAGGACAAGTCCTGAATTACAACCCAAAGAATTGAATTAACTAATGACCTTACAACCAAAATTTTTAAAGCAACATCAAACAAAAACAAGAACAATCTGCAAAATCCCCGACCCTATATGATCAAAAATTGAAATCCAAAAACAATAAGAAAATATCTTTTGCCAAGACTTAGTGTTTTAGAACACTAAAAAACGCATTAGACAAATATTGACTCTAAAAATTCTAAATATGAGTAAACGATACAACCAGCTTCAGGGATTCAATTACATCAAAAGAAAAATAGATAAACTAAAGAAACTGGCAAAATTCAGATTATCGCTGTCAGTGGCGTCAAAGTTAAGAGAACTTCATAACTACACGCCAAAATCTTTAACTATAGCACACCAAAACACTTTAAAAAAATGAATATTTCAGCAATTTTAATGGAGGAATACGGACAAAAGAACTACAAATGAAGTCAAGATACGCAAATTCACTTGAACTTTTCGAAAACAAACGGCATCTCAGTCAATGAAAACGTGAGGAAAAATTTACCGCAAAAAACTGAGAAAAGTAAATAGCTAACTCCTCATCAGCAACCGGTGCGACCTGTCAATAATGAGTCTGTGAGCTGTCAATTATGTGATAAGACAGCCATAAGTACACATACTGGCAAACCTCAAAAATTCAGTAAAACTTTCTAAAACACGAACAGCGTATAAGTCATAGAAAGCAATGACTATGATTTGTAACGATTAATTAAAAAATGCTCAGGAAGATTGCAGAACTGTCTTGAAAGACACTAAGAGATAAGACAACAAAGTGAATAAAAGCTCGCAAATTAGTTAGTGTCAAAGTCATGGAAAGCATCAGCTTTGAACCGAAACAATTAAATCCATTAAAGAGATCCCTATTAGCAAAATATGAGACGAGTCCCCATTGAGGATAAGTGATAAGACAACAAAAAGTACAAATAAATACTCAAAGAACTCAAAATATTCATTAAAATTTAATGAGATCAAGTAGTGTCACTGCCATCAAATCTACAAGTCATGAACTCGAACCACTAAATAGGTTCATTCGTACTCAAACATATCATTGAAGATACTAAGTGATCAGACAACAAATATTAAAAAAGAAGCAAAAAATAAATAATCACAAACAATTTATGGCAACAATTATTGTAAAGTCGTATAAGGCATTAGTTGACACCCTCAGGCAAAAAAAAAGCGGAATTCGAGCACATATGTATTATATTGATAGCGCTCAAGAGAAGAAAAACTGAAAACACGTCAAATTGCCGTAAAAAAATTAGCTTTCAAAAAGCGAAAATTTACTCAAATACCCACTTTTCACTCCACTTGAAGAAGTATTTAGAAAATCCCATTTCAAACTTACTCGCTTTTCGCTCCCTTTACTACTCCAGCGAAAAAACCACCACTCTGTTTTGACTTCTCACTGACGTGACAAAGCCGAAAAAAGTGACATCTAAAAAAGTCCTGACACAATTCAAAGAATTTTCATTGACTGAACAAAATCATCACTTCAAAATGACTTCAAAAATAAAAACTTGTGAACAATCTTAAGAAGAGCCGGAAGAATTCCGCAATCGACTCAAAGAGTCGGAGCTTTACTATAAACCATACCTGCACCCGAAACCAAAAATCTTTTCTCTCAAAACAGTAACTTTTTTCTTCAAGAGATTTGATCCAAAAAATGGTAGAACTAACACAGCAGTTGTAACAAGAAAGATTTGAAAATTGACATCCTTGGAAGAACAAAAAAACACGACATCAATCATGAAACATACCCGGCAGATTGCCGGAAAATAGCCGCCGTTGATTCCAATAAGCATGATTGGGATTGAAATAACAGAAGATATTGAAAAAGAAAGATTTTTGTACAAAAACATTTTTTTAAGTCCGATTTATTTTGAAGGCATTTCGTAGTTGAACATACTTCTGTTTCTTAGAGAGAGGCTACAGGGGCTCCTATCAATAACAATAAGCATTAGAGATGGTAAATAAGACTTATAGGAACGACGTTCAAATAGCGGGAATCTAAAATTGGGCTTTATGGGTTTATCCCGTTTCTAATTCTGACTTCAATTTTTATACTGACTCTGTTCATTTTGAATTGCTTTGCTGAGCAACTGATGTTCAAAATCACTTTTAGCAGAATGAGAGAAGAGAGAAACTAGCCTAGAGAAGTCGAAAAGATTTCACGCAAAATGTTGAAAAGGCGGCAAAATGAGGTAAAGCGAAACATTTTTTTATTCGACGAAGTAAAAAAAAAAAATAGGAGCGCTATAATAGCCGGCTGAATAGATGAGGGCGGCTATTAACAATAACAATAAACGGCACATAGTTAAACCATAAGACACAACTCACCAAAATCTTATCTTAAATTTCATTTAAGACATTTGCAAAACGTCAAAAGGCCAAAGCTCTCAGGATGGTCAAAGACTGAAAAAAACTGAAATGGTTAAATACTGTGACGAAATAAAACAGGATACAAAACTCCAGAAATTCATAATCAACTCTTCGCGCCCAATACACATTGTGACGTCAGAAGGCAGATAATATTCTAAGAAACAGAAATGATTTTTTTTCTAGAAATAAGCACTCAAGATTTCTGTTTTGTAGTCAGGAACTAAGACAAAAAGTAGATATTATTCTCTTGTTAGAAAAATCTTAGGCTAAATGAGTTCCGAACAAATCATGAACAAGAGGTAACAAACGACTCACCAGAAGCACTGCGCACTCGGCTATCAGGCCATTATTGCTGCTATGCTGCAATCAATTTTATTTTAGCAACAAGCTTTACTTCGGAGTGAGAGCAATAGAGATCACTCAAAACTGAAGAACAAAAGCGTGCAAAAGTCACTTGAGAAGTCAAAAAATGTTCTAAAAAAGCCATCAAGCCAAAAATTTGCATAAGACAACACTTTTACAATAATTGCTACGAACTTCGTTCGAGAGCAATTACAAATTGTAAAATTTGTGTCCATTTTGCACTTGGAACGCATTGCTAGGCTCTCAAAAAACTGATATTAAATTCAAGAGGGTTTCATATTAAATCAGCATCGAGAGTTATTTCCACAAAAAAAAATCCAAATTACGAAAAAAATGGGCCAACAAAACTTCTCTCGCTCAGCAGAAATCTGTTCATCATGACAGCTCTTCTCACTTTCGCTTTTAGGTCGAAATGCCACATGAACAAAATTCCTTACTGTAAAAAAACAAAAGACCCATAGTAATCCAATATTCATCGAGTCATAAAAACAGACAACGCCCCAATACAATCGAAACACTTTATATTGCTACAATTAGGACGGCTGTAATAGCCGGCTGCGACGATGCGGGCCGCTATTAATAAATCGCTACCTGATGAAAAATTGCAGATGTGAATGCTTTTCCCCAGCCTGTCTTATTGTTCAAAATTATCATATTGATACTGCAGATTTATTCATACTGTTTCAATGATCGTTGTTTAAATGACAAGTTTAATACAAAGACCGCAAAATGAGGACAGAAGATTCCCTAAACTAGGAGCAGCTAACTTATCACAGAGTATTTAAACGTGCATGGAACGGGAAAAATCCAAGACAGAAGTAAGCAGATAGGCACGCAAGTTACATAACGAGAAACATCAGACGAATCGCTCTCAAACGACCGGCGAGCGGTTGGCTTCGGTAGTAGCCAGCTCGGGCTTAGGGATGCTAGCTTAAGGGGGTGAGTGGAGTGGGGGGGGGGGGGGGGTGCAGGCGATGTGGTGGGAGGGGATAGGGTTGGGAGGAATGGACGAGGGTTCTCAGATCGCCAGCTGGATGAGGATGGACGTGAGGTTTGTTTGGTGGGGGCGGGGTTAGCGATTTTCAGTGTTCCACATTACATCAAGCATTTAATATGCCAATTTTTAGCATCGATGGAGTGCGAGCCCCAACAGACGACTGTTTACCATCGAATGTACAGCGGAAATTGATTCGAAGACGCTATGCGCCCCCACCGGGCCCCATCAGGGACAACTTAAAGTGGGCCCGAGATTTTGGCTATCTTGACACATTTGCCAAAATTTGGCTTGTTTGCCCATCCGCTTGCTTGATTGTCGCCATATGGAATATAGTATTAAATAAGACTTACGTAATGCTGCATCCTGAGATAGTGTTGTACCCGAATTTGACATCTGTAGTATCTAGAACCCCCGCATTGCACTGCTGTCCAGGTTTGGGAACAGCGAGGAAATCAGTGCCTTCGGGTACTTGCACAGTGACAGTATCCACGTTGTCCACAGTGACGGTGCTGAGAAACCCCCGTCGCACAGGAAGACCCCGAATGTAGCCAGGGTTTCCACTTCGACTGGGAAACAGCGCTTCTGGCTCACTCACAATCTGAAATGGAATTCATTCTCAGTTGAAAACAGCAGAAAACTAAACTGACATGGCTCTTGTATCTAGATAGCGTAGATCGATTCAATTAAACGTTGCAGTAGAAAGTTGGTTTTTACTCACAGCTCTAGTGAGTGGTACTTTTTAAAATCGATTTATGTAATTTCATGCCTCGGACACCTCAATACTTCGTTATAAGATTTTTAAAAACGGATTCTGAACGTTTCTTTAACATTTAAGCAGTAAAAATGATAGCAGTATCAAAGATTAAGAAGCCTAGACTAAATGATAAATTAAACAAAAAAACTTTGCTCAGATGAAAGACTTCATGTCTAGATGAAACTTTATGTCAAACTTCGAAACATCATGTCTAGACTGACTGCAACACTTCAGGCAAATTAAGACCGAAAAATACAACACCTTCTGAAAGGCGATTTGGACAGTACGGGAGAAGATGACTGGAGGCTGGGTTGCATCATCCGGGTCATAGGTGAGTGTTCCCAGTGTGACCTCAAGGGCTACCTCAGTAATTACACTTCCACTGTACACAAATATGTACTTCAGCTGAAGCATCACTACAGTTAATCCATACGAACTGAACAACAATGGCATCTTTAAAAAAAACATAACCGACTAAACGTCGGAAGAATTGCTCTTGAACGACTAGTGTGAGCTCTAATCAATTGCAGCCTGCTTCAGTCGAGGGGGGGGGGAGCCCAAATGGGACTAAGCAGCTCAATAATGGGCTTCAAATAACCACATTAGAGGTTAACATATACCACTATTAAGATTTAAAGTAAAAAATGACACCAGTTTCGGCGCACTTTTCATTTGACTTTTAGTAATAAACTGCCGCCAATCAAGCTGCTTGAAATTGTGATTGAGAGAGAATTTTAGATCACGCGAAATGCAAAAAGTCAAGGGCGTAAAAGTCACTCGAAAAGTCAAAATTGTCAAGCAAAAACTTTGCATACAAAAAAGACACACACGTTTACAATAATTGCTATGAACTACGTTCAAGAGCAATTAAACAACTATACTGAGCAGCACAATCATGCTTTTGCGTGTCCGAATTGATTAGCGTAAAGGCTAGAGTTGAGCCGAGGCGAAGCCGAATTGAAATGAAGTCCGGCCATAAACAATGACGCATCAAAAGAATGTTTTAGATCACCTGGGTGACCTCTGGGAGCACCAACTTTTATTAACTTCTGAGGAAAGCAGTTGAAGAAAACTGCTCCGCTAAACCTAGAATCTACATTTATTATGGGAGAAGATGATCAATTTGCAATCATGTAAAAAGAGCGTGACACGGCGACCATTTTAATATATACAAAATTGTGCAGGTTATCTTTTTTGACAATATCATAAAATTCTTTTTTTCACGAAACTTCACGGTCTGCAAAACTGAATTTCGATGCTTGAATTGAGAAACATCATGTCTAGACTGACTGCCTATCTAAAGGCAAATTAGGACAGAAAAATACAATTATTTTGTTTGTTTTGTTTTTAACACTGTACTACATCAACATATACTACGTGAAATTGAAATCACAGGTTCATTTGTAACTGTTTCAATTGATTAGTTCATCACAATAAAATCTCTTTCAATCTGCTTTGTAAACTTGATTTTCCAATAACCTGGGCTTAATATGCAAATTGTTGTTTGCAAAAAATGCGGATATGTTCAGTCGCCACTGATTATACAGATCTAACCCCTATTCATATTCCAGGGAAGAAAAATTGGAGGCAAAATCCTACAAAAAGCCGAATTAAATAGCGCAAGTTACCAATATTACTACACAAAATATAATGACGAATTATACTCTTAAATAACCAAGTTTTTATACAAAAATGTTCTATATTGTTTGTACCCTTATCAGCGTACCGCTATCGCTATGTTCTGTTTTGTTAGAGTACTGATGAACCTTTTATATAGGTGGTATAATAGTGCTAAATTTGTAATACTGCTTCCAGTTGCTCGTACTGTAGAAATCTTATAGGATCTAGATCTGTATAATTCCGTTATAGGAGCCTTTCCAATAGTTTTATATATATTGCAAGCTCAAAACAAAAAGTTGAGGATCTATTGTGGTACCAAATCAGTTTTGAATGCTTTCTTCAAGTTCTTGCGATAAAAATTTTTTGGTGTAGCTGAGCAGTTTTGTTCCACTGTTTCACTCAGAAATTACAAAAAATCAAGTTTCAAGAAGTCAATCCGTCTTGCTTATTAACATAGGTGATTAAAACAATTAGATAATTACTTTTAATGCCTGATTGAATGATGACGGGCTTCGTTTCAACTCTGCATTGCCTCATCTTAACTCTGCCCGGAACACAAATCAATTTTTTCATGTAAAAGTAGTTCTCTGACCATCATTTAATCAACACCTGTTGCGATAACAGCAGTTAAATAAACTGCCAGTGTACTAAATTTTAATGCCAAATCGACACTGGAAAAACACTTCAGCATTAGACTACGAGTTTATCACACTCTTTTATCGCCACTGTTACTAAGTAGACAGTGGCGATAAAAGAGTGGTGATAAACTCGTAGTCTGATGATGGAAACAGTTTGTTAAACCTGTAATCTAAAAAAAACTTGTGTTGTGTAGTGTGTGTGGTGTGTCTTGTGTGTGCAGTGTGATGTGTGTATGTGTTTGCGCGCGTGTGTGTGGTGTGTTTGTGTGTGTAAGTGTGTGTAAGTGTGAGTGTGTGTGGGTTTGGAGTGTGTGAGTGCGTGTGAGTCTGGTGTGTGTGTGCTGTGTGTGGTGAGTGTGTCTTGTGTGTGTGTGTGGTGAGTGTTGTATGTGGTGTGTGTGTGCAGTGTGTGTGGTGTGTGTTTGCGCGCGTGTGTGTGTGTGGTGTTGTGTGTGTGTGTGTGCGTGTGTGTGGAGTGTGTGTGCTGTGTGTGGTGTGTATGTTGTGTGTGCGTTTGTGTGGCATGTTTGCGTGTGTGTGTGTGATGTGTGTGGTGAGTTTGTGGTGTGTTGTGTGTGTGGTTTGTTTGTGTGTGTGGAGTTTGTGGTGTGTTTGAGTGTGGTGTGTGCGTGTGTTCGTTTGTGCGTGCGTGTGTGGAGTGTGGTGTGTGCGTTTGTGTGCTGTGTGTGGTGAGTGTGTGTTGTGTGTGTGTTCTTGTGCGTGCGTGTGTGTCTGTGCGTGTATGTGTGAGTGTGTGTGTGCGTGTGTCTGTGTGTGTGGGAGCGCGAGGGAGGGGGGGTGGGCGGATGTGGTCGCAACGAAGAACAGATCCGAAGAAATATCACTTACCTTTGAAAATGTAATTGTCCACAAAAAATAAAAGTGAAACATACCCGGCAGATTGCCGGAAAATAGCCGCCGTTGATTCCAATAAGCATGATTTGGATTGAAAGAATAGAAGATATTGAAAAAAAAAGATTTTTGTACAAAAACATTTTTTAAGTCCGATTTATTTTGATGGTATTTCGTAGTTGAACATAACGTACTTCTGTTTCTTAGAGAGAGGCTACAGGGGCTACTATCAATACCAATAAGCATTAGAGATGGTAACCAAAAATTATGAGAACAAAGTTCAAGTGCCGGGCATCTAAAAATGGGCTTTATGGGTTTATCCCGTTTCTATTTCTGACTTCAAATTTTTATACCGACTCTGTTCATTTTGAATTGCTTTGCTTAGCAACTGATGTTCAAATTCACTTTTAGCAGAATGAGAGAAGAGAGGAACTAGCCTAGAGAAGTCAAAAAGATTTCACGCAAAATGTCGAAAAAGCGGCAAAATGGTAAAGCGAAAAAAAGTTTGACGAAGTAAAAAAAACATAGCAGGACAAGTCCTGACGTACAATTCAAAGAATTTTCATTGACTAAACAGAAAAACTAGACTTAGAATGGACTATGAGTGAATTGAGAAAACCATTTTAGAAAAAAAAACATAAAAAAATAAGAAAAAACAGAAAATCAATGTCAAAATGCCGCATGTGAACCAAAAAAAAACCACTAGCGAGATATGAAAAATTAATTCAAACAAAAAACTAGGTCTAGAATGAGCTGTGAATGAACTGTGAAAACCATTTAGAAAAAAATCCGATCCAAAAAATCGAAAAAACAGTAAAAATCAGAGTGAAATTGCCGCATGTGAACAAAAAACCACTACCGAGAAACCGAATTTTTGTTCAAACACCGTTTTCTCACTCTACTTTAAAATTAGAGCGAAAAAAATTCACGCCGCAAAACCACTCGCTTTTTCGCTCCATTTCCTGTTTCGGCGTGACCAAAATCACTACTCCAATTTGACTTCAAAAATCATGAAAATGTGTGAACAGATCTTAAAAAAAAAAGACAGCGCCCCAATACAATTCAAATTCTTTGAATTGTAAAAAACGAGCGCAATAATAGCCGGCTGAGAAGATGAGGGCGGCTATTAAAAACGAACAAAACTGTGTTCAATTTTGAAATGATCGCAACAGGTGTTGATTAAAAAAATTACCACACGGTTGTTATCGCCCTCGAAGTTATCATAACACCTCGGCTTCGCCTCGGAGTTTGATAACTTCTGGGTGGCGATAACAACCGTGTGGTAATATTCATTAGACCAACCATATGCATGGTTTATCAGTACTCTTAAAAATAACACACGGCTCTAATTGAACTCTAATGATTTTGCCGTCCTCTACGATGACGCACAAGAGATACAAACATTTTAACTTCAATCGTGGTTGCTGGTTAAAAACTTTGCTATCTGGGCTTCAACCTTTAATGGAATGAATTTCTCAACTTGCGCCGAATTATTTTGTTCCTTTTAAGATTGTTTGCAGGGCTTTTGATTCCAATTTCTTGTCTCTCGGAAAACAAACTAGGACAGCTGACCTATATAATTCCGTGTGGACTCAAAATTTTCAAGTGTATTTCTAAATTCCAAATTGCATATCAAAACTTACTAACACTTAAGAAAATGTTTTGAGAAGCTTCTATGCAAGCAAAGAACACACATCTGGCTCCTTAAAAATGACTAGCAAAACTCAATTTTTTCCTTTAAGGTAGTTAGGTGATGTGGGTGGGGTTAGGTTTAGAAGATGTTTAGTTAATTGGTGGAAAGGTGTATATTTGGGGTGAGGAAAGCTTAGGGCAGCTGTAGATGGGGGGGGTGTAGGGTTAGAGAGGTGGTTATTTAATAAGAAATTTAAAAAACCTCATCAAAATTGGCCAAAACTCCCTTCAACTCTTGTTGTCTTTAAAGTTACTGATTTTATGTGCTCAATTAAATTCAAGTTTGTGAGTGTAACAAAATATTTTTGATTCAGGTAAGTAAACAAACACGTTAACAAACCAAATTTTGAGGAAAAAAAACAGACGACTCCGGAACCGCCTCAATAATATCGTTCAAGTGAAACCTAACTTATTCCCCCGCCAACTGCTCACCGAACATAAAGACTGCTTACTTCCTGACAAACGGCTAAATTAATCGATAAATTTCATGAAAATTCTAAACAAATTATGAATCGAAAACAATGATTTTTATGATACGCGTTGTACGATTGGTTTTTGTTTAAAAATGACTTGGCACATGATAGACAAATCATTGATCAAAGAACAGGAAGAAACGATGAATCAAAGCTTAAAAATCCTTCAGTCTTCAGGATTCTTCAGGAAATTTTTTATAAGTTGCGTCCACACGATTGTTCTACAATAACCTCGATCTCTGGCTAACCTCAAAACAAACAACACCAAAAATATAATGCCGAAAATCAAAAAAAACTGTTCGAGAATTACAAAAATTTGTTTCCTTAAAAATAGCCTATCCAGAAGCAACAACAAGTATTCAACTATCTACTCTTAGAAGCAACAATAATTGAACAATTCTTAAATAAACAGCCGAACAAAATATATATTTTTAAATGCACAAATAACAAAAAACACCCCGTAAATTTCCAGAATAGACTTGCGGGCCGTACAATACGGGTGGAAACAGATAGAGAACTGAGATGAAAAAGTTGTCGACGCCGCTTAAAAATTTCTACGAAAATTAATATGGCTTGTTTAAATTCATTCCAAAGAAACCTTTTTTATTAGGGACGTTAAATGCATATATATTTTTTGCTTTTACATTATTTCAAATAAACTTAACTAAACTTAATTTTAAGTGCAAAAGGAATTTTCTTGAGAGAGGTAAGTCACGTAAGAACAGAACGCAATCACGTAAATAACCTGAAACATTTGCTAGAGAGAATAAGAATGGGTGTCACGCACGCAAAAGTCATTAGGAGAACTTATTTTTTCATCTTAGCTGAGTGCAAAAATGCAGAACAAAAAAGATAGTCAGATGACGAAACGAAAAATATTGGAACACTGCAACTTAGCTACGCTTATCTTACAGCATCGCAGCTATAAAAACAGGCAGATAATACACAGAAAGGAAGGAAAGACAATTGATGAATCGTAATCGAATTCGTCAACAAACATAACCGACTAAACGTTGAAAAAATTGCTCTCAAACGACTAGTGGGAGCTCTAATCAATTGCAGCCTGCTTCAGTCGGGGGGGAGCTTAAATGGGACTAAGAAGCTCAATAATGGGCTTCAAATAACCACATTAGAGGTTAACATATACCACTATTAAGATTTAAAGTAAAAATCGATACCAGTTTCGGCGCACTTTTCATTTGACTTTTAGTATTAAATTGCCGCCAATTGAGTTCAGCTGTTTGAAATTGTATTTGAGAGAGAATTTTAGATCACGCGAAACGCGAAAAGTCAAGGGCGAAAAGTCACTCGAAAAGTCAAAACCGTCAAGCAAAATTTTTGCATAAAAAAAGAGACACACACGTTTACAATAAATGCTATGAATTTCGTTCCAGAGCAATTAAAAACAACTTAGATACCAATCAAAACAAATGGTTGATTAAGTAAAAAGTGAAAATTTAATTTAGAGGGGGTGTGGTTTAGATAAGTTCTATAGTTGCAAAAAACCATACATAAGTTCTATGGGTGCAAAAACCCAAAGGGGTTCAAACCCGGGACCTCCAGCATGCTAGTCCAGCATCTTATAGCACTAAACTACAATGGCTTTTATTAGAAACAAACTTAATTTCAGACAGAGAGCATCTTGGATCATTCAAAAATGAAGAGCTCAAGCGCGAAAAAGTCACTCAAGAAGCCCAAGAATGTTGCAGAATAAAAGCGCAAAAAAACAGTCACGCAAAAGTTTTGCATAAAAAAGACACGTTTAGATTAATTGCTTCAAACCTCGTTCGAGGGCAATTAAAAAGAATATATCGGTAAAAAAAAGTGCCTACATCAAAATGATAGCCTCACTATCACGTTGAGGTTATTAATAACAAAAATAGCCCCAAAAATAGCTACCTGCATCCTGAAGTTAATAGAAGTTCAAAATGCTCCAAAAGGAACAATTTGAAAAGGAGAAAAAGCAAAACCGCTTTTAAATGGACGCACGAAAAAAATTGGGTTCGATTAGCACTTTCTTTCACACCAATTCTTCTGCTCGCTCTCAGAAGAATCCATGAGCTAGAAATAGGAACACTTGTTTCTCTTACCCTTTGAGTTTTGCAACAGAAACTCACCTAAACACTAGCGGCATTGAATTTAACTTATTGGTTCACTTACTCTTGACCACTAAAAACCCGAAGGTCATCATTACTTTGCTTCGAGTCGTAAACCGGTACAACTCGCGTTCTTCGATCTCTTCCACCAAGCTTTCCCGGCTTCAAAATTTTCAGTACGCACAGTTAATACCCTCGATTACAAATTTCTGAATGAGCTTAATTTAGATCACGCGGATTTCCAGACGCCAAGTGTGAAAAAGTCATTCGAGAAGTCAAATCACTGAATCGAGCGAAAGAGTGTTTCAGAACAAATAGGAAAAACGAAAGACACATACGATTACAAGAGCCGCAAACTACATAAATTTCCATAAAAATATGTAATGAAGAGTTATCGTAGGCTGAACATAGTGCATTTAAGAGTCAACTGATGTATGATTGCTGCGTGATTTAGACAAACCTCCTTAACTACATTGGAGCATGTAGAGTTGTCAGTCATGCTGGTTTGTAGGAACTGTTCAATCGCCGAATTATTTCCATTTGAATTGTTCAATGCTAAGTCACAATCTAAAAGCAAAGAAAATCCAGGAAAATAAGTAGGTTCACTTAAGCACAGACAACACTGGAAATTGCTGCAACGTTCCACAAAAGTAAAAAGTTAACCAGAACTAACCTGCATTCTCATTCACTTTGATACAATATACGTAAATGGTGGCCAAGCTGTCACTAGTATCATATTGCGACCCAATAGTAGTTGTATCGTTTCTGAAACACCAGATTAGATCAAATGTAATGATATTCGTTTAATGTGCTTAATGTTTCGTTCTCTCAGCTTGAACACAACCAGTGATTATTGAATTTAGAGTTTAGGGAACGATTCAGCACCAAACTTACAGATCAAGTGATGCGAAGAAGCTCGTATCCTAAAACAAATTTAGATCTGAAGAAACATCAATCGAATCGCATTGCAGAACATTTGAGTTAATAAAGCCATAAAAATGGCAAAAAAGAACTCTATCGAAATTGATTTATCAAAAAATACATTCATCTTACGGTTATCTCAAGAGCATTTTTTTTCCACTCAATCAGTTTTGATACTCCGTGAATATTCGTGAATCTTAACTTAATGAATTACCTTCACTACTTTGAAGTTCTCAAAAAAGTTTTTCAAGCTCCAAGAGTTGTCAGCATTGCCACAGGTGGTATCGAAAGTTGAAAAAGCTTCTGTAGTTTCGCAATTCTTTGAAATTTCGGTCAGATACGCTGAAACAAAAGTCAAGTAGTCTTCAAGTTAATTTATCAAAATTTGTCAATTCAAGTCTTTTTCGCACTCACTTATTTCGTTTATCTCTCGACATTCCTTCGAAAAGATACCAGATCCAATCGTTCTCATTTCACCCACAGCACTGTCACTTCTCACCACATAGACCACTGATCCATACTGAAGACAGTTCACGACAATTTACAGGCTTACAAGATTTTTTAAGTAACGCTTACAAGGCTTACAAGGTATTGCTTCGTACATTACGTAACCAAATCCCGTTCAAAACATTGCAAAACTTTGGTTCGAAAAATTTTGGAATCTAAATCGATAAACTTTCTCAGGCGCAACCAAAATTTCATCAAGCAACCAATTCGTTTTCCGAAAACAACCTTGCAAAAATTTTCAAATTTCTTCATGAAATGTCACACCCCTATTTCGTGCCTTATAGTTACGTGATGTTTTTCCTATAAATATCCATCAAGAGTGCCATAAATTAGTTCATAATCAGATAGATCTCAAGGCAATATCTAGCCAGTACTTTCTATCTAGGCCTGTAACTCCTTATTTGTTTACGTTTACTAAAAACCACCTGAGATTGACAGTTTACAGATAAACAAATAAAGTAACTAAAAGCCTCAATATATACCTTTTTAAGTTCCCTGACGATGAATTTGTATAATTGGTAAATAACTTCATGAGAAACATGTACTTGGTGAAGTAATTATTCTGATAAAGTAGGTGCTAATACGGAAATTATATATGTACTTAACAAACATCAAGAGACGTACAAAAGACGGAAAACGCTCAACTTGAAGATCAGTATATTTACGAAGGACCAATACTACTTGAGGTACAACTCAACGGAACCCACGATCACCAGAACAACGGAAAACCAGCCTGACAATCAGTTGATTACAATCTCTTGAAACTTCACTAAAATTTGTAAATTTCTTATTGATCATTGTCGATTATTTCTCGTTAAAATAAGTAAAGATTGAACTGGAAGAACTTTGAAATATTATTGCAACAAGCTTCCATGTAGCTAAATAACTCCGAGAAAAGCTACTAAAATACAAAGCAACTACATATATCAAGCATTCGAACCGCTCAAAAAGCGATTAATAGCTAATTTTTTCAAATTATATCCGCTAAAAATCGCACTATGAAACAACTATAATAAGTCCTTTTACAATTCCGATAATTCAAGTTGATTATACCGGATATTAACCTCAATAACACCACAAGGAACACTCTGATAGTAAAGTGCGTAACATGGTGACAGGAGTTATTAACTGTTTCACAGTTTAACGGGCCCATTAATTCATTGACAAATTTGTTATTTTTCTTCCTTCGTTTGATTCTTTTCTTTACCACTTTCACTTCATTACCTCAAGAATATTCAGCCAGCTTCCAGCACACCACTTCCGAGCAATACGAAAATGCAGAAAGTAGTAATAAAGGAATGAAGCTTCTAGTCTTGTTCAAAGTGAGCAGTCAGACCCGAAACACATCACCCAGCAAAAACAGAGTGAAGTAACTGCTATGCTTAGATACAATGCATTAATCCATAAAGGCTTCATGGAGAGCCAAAAGAAGCAGTAATGCTTGAATAACATGCTACAATGTAGGTATTACTGCTATCAACGAAGACATTATGAATGACAACTACTCGGACAACGCAATTGACGACCAGAAGAGAAAAAACTCCAGACTTATCCGCAAGAGACATAAGTTTTGTTCATAGGGAGAGCAATCTTCAAGTTTCCCTTCAACAATTCAACTGTCCAACCACAAGTGCATTTTCATTTTGAAACGGAACTATTTGATACAGAAGACGAACAGAACCAAAGAGTTTTAGCCCGAGAGGAAAGTATGCTTTGAGTTCTTCAAAGTCTGAAATAGTTCGACAAGTATTAATCTTATATCCAATCAGACCCACTTTACTCATTAAGTTCTATTAACCAGTGCTAAAATCCATGAAAATAAACAGTTCTTTAAACCATTCATTCAACCAGTACACTTATGTTGTCTTATTCAAATTTAGAGCCTTCATTTAATGACATAAACCTCGATATTTCCAGTGCTAATTCCAACCTCTCCTTTCAATCTTAACTTTAATTTATGTTTTATCCTTCTCTAGAATTAGCCCATCTTTATTGTCTAAACATTCCTTCGGACTTATTTCTACTCTTGTCTTAACTTTGTTCATCTTCACCTTCATTTTAATTTGTCTTAACATAAACTTCATTTCTTTTAAATCTTTTAATTGTCTTTAAGTTTAACGCTTTCGTTCCAACAACTTTACTAAGAAAACATAAATTGGGTTGCTCCAACAAAAACATGTGTATAGTCTGATATTCGTGCAGATTATGTATGTTCTAGAGAAAAATTGTAAAAGCCCTTTCAAAATTTTCATGCAAAATTTAAATACAGTCCGGTAGTGTCATGCCCCTATTTCGTGCCTCATAGTTACGTAAAGAGTGCGAAAATTTTTTCTATGATCGGATAGATCTCAAGGCCATATCTGGCCATTATTTTCCACCTAGGCCTGTAACCCCTTATTTGTTTATGTTTACTAAAAACACCCGCAGATTGAGAGTTTACCGATAAGCATATTAAGTACCTGAAAACCTCAATATTTACCTTTCTAAGTTCCCTGACGATTAATTTGTATAATTGGTAAATAACTTCATGAGAAAACATGTACTTGGTGAAGTAATTATTCTGATAAAGTAGGTGCTAATCCGGAAATTGTAAATATACTTAACAAACATCAAGATACTACAAAAGCCAGAACTTGCTCAACTTGAAGATCAGTAAATATTTGCGAAGGACCAAAACTACTTGAGGTACAACTCAACGGAACCCACGATCACCAGAACAACGGAAAACCAGCCTGACAATCAGTTGATTACAATCTCTTGAAACTTCACTAAAATTTGTAAATTTCTTATTGATCATTGTCGATTATTTCTCGTTAAAATAAGTAAAGATTGAACTGGAAGAACCTTGAAATATTATTGCAACAAGCTTCCATGTAGCTAAATAACTCCGAGAAAAGCTACTAAAATACAAAGCAACTACATATATCAAGCATTCGAACCACTCAATAAAAGGCTATTTTTTAGCTAATTTTATTCAAATTATAACCACTGAAAATCGCACTATGAAACAACTTTAATAAGTCCTTGTAAAATTCCAATAATTCAAGTTGATTATACTTGAAATTAACCTCAATAACACCACGAGGAACACTCTCAAAGTTAGTGCGCAACATGAAATCTGTCATGGTCAAAAATTACTTCCTGCACCCAATTGAGCTTCATCTGAAATAAGTATCTGTCTTGGCAGAAACATATATTTAGTCGTCACTTCAATTTTTTTAGGACAATCTAAGACCTCTAAAGCAGTTTTACAGCATTCTGACCAGCAAAATTGAAAATGAAGCGTACACATATAAGACGATTAAAGTCGGAAAAATTGCTCTCAAACATCAAACAGGGTAATTTATTTATTTTGAAACGGAACTATTTGATACAGAAGACGAACAGAACCAAAGAGTTTTAGCCCGAGAGGAAAGTATGCTTTGAGTTCTTCAAACTCTGAAATAGTTCGACAAGTATTAATCTTATATCCAATCAGACCCACTTTACTCATTAAGTTCTATTAACCAGTGCTAAAATCCATGAAAATAAACAGTTCTTTAAACCATTCATTCAACCAGTACACTTATGTTGTCTTATTCAAGTTTCAAGTCTTCATTTAATGACATAAACCTCGATATTTCCAGTGCTAATTCCAACCTCTCCTTTCAATCTTAACTTTAATTTATGTTTTATCCTTCTCTAGAATTAGCCCATCTTTATTGTCTAAACATTCCTTCGGACTTATTTCTACTCTTGTCTTAACTTTGTTCATCTTCACCTTCATTTTAATTTGTCTTAACATAAAACTTCATTTCTTTTAAATCTTTTAATTGTCTTTAAGTTTAACGCTTTCGTTCCAATAACTTTACTAAGAAAACATAAATTGGGTTGCTCCAACAAAAACATGTGTATACTCTGATATTCGTGCAGATTATGTATGTTCTAGAGAAAAATTGTAAAAGCCCTTTCAAAATTTTCATGCAAAATTTAAATACAGTCCAGTAGTGTCATGCCCCTATTTCGTGCCTCATAGTTACGTAAAGAGTGCGATAATTTATTCTATGATCGGATAGATCTCAAGGCCATATCTGGCCATTATTTTCCACCTAGGCCTGTAACCCCTTCTTTGTTTACGTTTACTAAAACACCCGCAGATTGAGAGTTTGCAGATAAACATATTAAGTACCTAAAAACCTCAATATTTACCTTTCTAAGTTCCCTGACGATTATTTTGTATAATTGGTAAATAACTTCATGAGAAAACCTGTACTTGCTGAAGTAATTATTCTGATAAAGTAGGTGCTAATCCGGAAATTGTAAAAATACTTAACAAACATCAAGATACTTCAAAAGCCAGAACTTGCTCAACTTGAAGATCAGTAAATATTTGCGAAGGACCAAAACTACTTGAGGTACAACTCAACGGAACCCACGATCACCAGAACAACGGAAAACCAGCCTGACAATTAGTTGATTACAATCTCTTGAAACTTCACTAAAATTTGTAAATTTCTTATTGATCATTGTCGATTATTTCTCGTTAAAATAAGTAAAGATTGAACTGGAAGAACTTTGAAATATTATTGCAACAAGCTTCCATATAGCTAAATAACTCCGAGAAAAGCTACTAAAATACAAAGCAACTACATATATCAAGCATTCGAACCACTCAATAAAAGGCTATTTTTTAGCTAATTTTATTCAAATTATAACCACTGAAAATTGCACTATGAAACAACCTTAATAAGTCCTTGTAAAATTCCAATAATTCAAGTTGATTATACTTGAAATTAACCTCAATAACACCACGAGGAACACTCTCAAAGTTAGTGCGCAACATGAAATCTGTCATGGTCAAAAATTACTTCCTGCACCTAATTGAGCTTCATCTGAAATAAGTATCTGTCTTGGCAGAAACATATATTTAGTGGTCACTTCAATTTTTTTAGGACAATCCAAGACCTCTAAAGCAGTCTTACAGCATTCTGACCAGCAAAATTGAAAATGAAGCGTACACATATAAGCCGATTAAAGTCGGAAAAATTGCTCTCAAACATCAAACAGGGTAATTTATTTATTTTGAAACGGAACTATTTGATACAGAAGACGAACAGAACCAAAGACTTTTAGCCCGAGAGGAAAGTATGCTTTGAGTTCTTCAAAGTCTGAAATAGTTCGACAAGTATTAATCTTATATCCAATCAGACCCACTTTACTCATTAAGTTCTATTAACCAGTGCTACAATCCATGAAAAAAAAGTTCTTTAAACAGTTCATTCAACCAGTACACTTATGTTGTCTTATTCAAGTTTCGAGCCTTCATTTAATGACATAAACCTCGATATTTCCAGTGCTAATTCCAACCTCTCCTTTCAATCTTAACTTTAATTTATGGTTTATCCTTCTCTAGAAATAGCCCATCTTTATTGTCTAAACATTCCTTCGGACTTATTTCTATTCTTGTCTTAACTTTGTTCATCTTCACCTTCATTTTAATTTGTCTTAACATAAACTTCATTTCTTTTAAATCTTTTAATTGTCTTTAACTTTAACGCTTTCGTTCCAACAACTTTACTAAGAAAACATAAATTGGGTTGCTCCAACAAAAACATGTGTACACTCTGATATTCGTGCAGATTATGTATGTTCTAGAGAAAAATTGTAAAAGCCCTTTTTTCAAAATTTTCATGCAAAATTTAAATACAGTCCGGTAGTGTCATGCCCCTATTTCGTGCCTCATAGTTACGTAAAGAGTGAAATAATTTATTCCATAATCAGATAGATCTCAAGGCCATATCTAGCCATTATTTTCCACCTAGGCCTGTAACCCCTTATTTGTTTACGTTTACTAAAAACACCCGCAGATAAAGAGTTTGCAGATAAACATATTAAGTACCTAAAAACCTCAATATTTAACTTTCTAAGTTCCCTGACGATTAATTTGTATAATTGGTACATAACTTCATGAGAAAACGTACTTAGTGAAGTAATTATTCTGATAAAGTAAGTGCTAATCCAGAAATTGTAAATATACTTAACAAACATCAAGATACGTACAAAAGCCAGAACTTGCTCAGATTGAAGATCAGTAAATATTTGCGAAGGACCAAAACTACTTGAGGTACAACTCAACGGAACCCACGATCAGCAGAACAACGGAAAACCGGCCTGACAATCAGTTGATTACAATCTCTTGAAACTCCACAAAAATTTGTAAATTTCCTATTGATCATTTTCGATTATTTCTCGTTAAAATAAGTAAAGATTGAACTGGAAGAACTTTATGAAACATTATTGCAACAAGCTTCCATATAGCTAAATAACTCCGAGAAAAGCTACTAAAATACATGGCAACTACATATATGAAGCATTCGAACCGCTCAAAAAAAGGCTATTTTTAGCTAATTTTATTCAAATTATAACCACTGAAAATTGCACTATGAAACAACATTAATAAGTCCTTGTAAAATTCCAATAATTCAAGTTGATTACACTTGAAATTAACCTCAATAACACCACGAGGAACACTCTCAAAGTTAGTGCGCAACAAGAAATCTGTCATGGTCAAAAATTACCTCCTGCACCTAATTGAGCTTCATCTGAAATAAGTATCTGTCTTGGCAGAAACAAATATTTAGTCGTCACTTCAATTTTTTTAGGACAATCCAAGACCTCTAAAGCAGTCTTACAGCATTCTGACCAGCAAAATTGAAAATGAAGCGTACACATATAAGCCGATTAAAGTCGGAAAAATTGCTCTCAAACATCAAACAGGGTAATTTATTTTGAAACGGAACTATTTGATACAGACGACGAACAGAACCAAAGAGTTTTATTTGAGTTCTTCAAAGTCTGAAATAGTTCGACAAGTATTAATCTTATATCCAATTAGTCCCACTTTACTCATTAAGTTCTAGTAACCAGTGCTAAAATCCATGATAATAAACAGTTCTTTAAACCATTAATTCAACCAGTATACTTATGCTGTCTTATTCAAGTTTAGAGCCTTCATTTAATGACTTAAACTTCATTTCTTTTAAATCATTTAATTGTCTTTAATTTTAACGCTTTCGTTCCAACAACTTTACTAAGAAAACATAAATTGGGTTGCTCCAACAAAAACATGTGTACACTCTGATATTCGTGCAGATTATGTATGTTCCATAGAGAAATTGTAAAAATCCTTTCAAAATTTTCATGCAAAATTTAAAAACAGTCCGGTAGTGTCATGCCCCTATTTCGTGCCTCATAGTTACGTAAAGAGTGAAATAATTTATTCCATAATCAGATAGATCTCAAGGCCATATCTAGCCATTATTTTCCACCTAGGCCTGTAACCCCTTATTTGTTTACGTTTACTAAAAACACCCGCAGATAAAGAGTTTGCAGATAAACATATTAAGTACCTAAAAACCTCAATATTTAACTTTCTAAGTTCCCTGACGATTAATTTGTATAATTGGTAAATAACTTCATGAGAAAACGTACTTAGTGAAGTAATTATTCTGATAAAGTAAGTGCTAATCCAGAAATTGTAAATATACTTAACAAACATCAAGATACGTACAAAAGCCAGAACTTGCTCAGATTGAAGATTAGTAAATATTTGCGAAGGACCAAAACTACTTGAGGTACAACTCAACGGAACCCACGATCAGCAGAACAACGGAAAACCAGCCTGACAATCAGTTGATTACATTCTCTTGAAACTCCACAAAAATTTGTAAATTTCCTATTAATCATTTTCGATTATTTCTCGTTAAAATAAGTAAAGATTGAACTGGAAGAACTTTATGAAACATTATTGCAACAAGCTTCCATATAGCTAAATAACTCCGAGAAAAGCTACTAAAATACATGGCAACTACATATATGAAGCATTCGAACCGCTCAAAAAAAGGCTATTTTTTAGCTAATTTTATTCAAATTATAACCACTGAAAATTGCACTATGAAACAACATTAATAAGTCCTTGTAAAATTCCAATAATTCAAGTTGATTACACTTGAAATTAACCTCAATAACACCACGAGGAACACTCTCAAAGTTAGTGCGCAACATGAAATCTGTCATGGTCAAAAATTACCTCCTGCACCTAATTGAGCTTCATCTGAAATAAGTATCTGTCTTGGCAGAAACAAATATTTAGTCGTCACTTCAATTTTTTTAGGACAATCCAAGACCTCTAAAGCAGTCTTACAGCATTCTGACCAGCAAAATTGAAAATGAAGCGTACACATATAAGCCGATTAAAGTCGGAAAAATTGCTCTCAAACATCAAACAGGGTAATTTATTTTGAAACGGAACTATTTGATACAGACGACGAACAGAACCAAAGAGTTTTATTTGAGTTCTTCAAAGTCTGAAATAGTTCGACAAGTATTAATCTTATATCCAATTAGTCCCACTTTACTCATTAAGTTCTAGTAACCAGTGCTAAAATCCATGAAAATAAACAGTTCTTTAAACCATTAATTCAACCAGTATACTTATGCTGTCTTATTCAAGTTTAGAGCCTTCATTTAATGACTTAAACTTCATTTCTTTTAAATCATTTAATTGTCTTTAATTTTAACGCTTTCGTTCCAACAACTTTACTAAGAAAACATAAATTGGGTTGCTCCAACAAAAACATGTGTACACTCTGATATTCGTGCAGATTATGTATGTTCCATAGAGAAATTGTAAAAATCCTTTCAAAATTTTCATGCAAAATTTAAATACAGTCCGGTAGTGCCATGCCCCTATTTCGTGCCTCATATTTACGTAAAGAGTGAAATAATTTATTCCATAATCAGATAGATCTCAAGGCCATATCTAGCCATTATTTTCCACCTAGGCCTGTAACCCCTTATTTGTTTACGTTTACTAAAAACACCCGCAGATAAAGAGTTTGCAGATAAACATATTAAGTACCTAAAAACCTCAATATTTAACTTTCTAAGTTCCCTGACGATTAATTTGTATAATTGGTACATAACTTCATGAGAAAACGTACTTAGTGAAGTAATTATTCTGATAAAGTAAGTGCTAATCCAGAAATTGTAAATATACTTAACAAACATCAAGATACGTACAAAAGCCAGAACTTGCTCAGATTGAAGATCAGTAAATATTTGCGAAGGACCAAAACTACTTGAGGTACAACTCAACGGAACCCACGATCAGCAGAACAACGGAAAACCAGCCTGACAATCAGTTGATTACAATCTCTTGAAACTCCACAAAAATTTGTAAATTTCCTATTGATCATTGTCGATTATTTCTCGTTAAAATAAGTAGAGATTGAACTGGAAGAACTTTATGAAACATTATTGCAACAAGCTTCCATATAGCTAAATAACTCCGAGAAAAGCTACTAAAATACATGGCAACTACATATATGAAGCATTCGAACCGCTGAAAAAAGGCTATTTTTTTAGCTAATTTTATTCAAATTATAACCACTGAAAATTGCACAATGAAACAACTTTAATAAGTCCTTGTAAAATTCCAATAATTCAAGTTGATTATACTTGAAATTAACCTCAATAACATCACGAGGAACACTCTCAAAGTAAGTGCGCAACATGAAATCTGTCATGGTCAAAAATTACCTCCTGCACCTAATTGAGCTTCATCTGAAATAAGTATCTGTCTTGGCAGAAACATATATTTAGTCGTCACTTCAATTTTTTAGGACAATCCACGACCTCTAAAGCAGTCTTACAGCATTCTGACCAGCAAAATTGAAAAAGAAGCGTACACATATAAGCCGATTAAAGTCGGAGGAACACTCTCAAAGTTAGTGCGCAACATGAAATCTGCCATGGTCAAAAAATACTTCCTGCACCTAATTGAGCTTCATCTGAAATAAGTATCTGTCTTGGCAGAAACATTTATTTAGTCGTCACTTCAATTTTTTTAGGACAATCCACGACCACTAAAGCAGTCTTACAGCATTCTGACCAGCAAAATTGGAAATGAAGCGTACACATATAAGCCGATTAAAGTCGGAAAAATTGCTCTCAAACATCAATCAGACAGGGTAATCTATTTCAGAGGGGACATTAGCCTAGGTTAAACTAATTTTTAAGGTTTTTAAAACTCCCGGAAAGGAGGGGTTCGACCCACGATCTCTGCAGAAAGATACCGAAACATTAACCACTCGTCGATCATGGTCTTGTTACAGCCGATAATGAAATAACTTCTGTTTTAGCATCAGATTAATATTCTGAATAATGGCAATTTAGGTCAGGCAAAAATTTAGGAGTTAATCTTGAAAAAAAACTCGAAAACAAAAACAACTAGCGAGAAAGCAAAACTTCGGTCAAATGCCATTTCCTCATTCAACTTCAAATTTATATTTAAAAAAATCACGCCGCATAATCGATCAATTTTTCGCTCCACTTCTCTTTTCGGCGTGAAAAAATTGCTACTCCAATTTGACTAAAATCATCAAAGTGTGAACATATCATTGAAAAAAGACAACGCCCCCATCACATTTCAAACTCTTTGAAGTGTTAAAACAACACCCGCAATTACAGCCGGCTATTTGCTCTTGGTCAAAAAATACTTCCTTTACCTAATTGAACTTCATATGAAATAAATGAGATCTGAAAAAAGTATCTGTCTTGGCAGAAACATTAAACAACTTCTACTGAGTCGCCACTTCAATTTTTTTAAAATAACATAACCGACTAAACGTCGGAAGAATTGCTCTTGAACGACTAGTGGGAGCTCTAATCAATTGCAGCCTGCTTCAGTCGGGGGAGCCTAAATGGGACTAAGAAGTTCTATAGTGGGCTTCAAATAACCACATTAGAAGTTAACATATACCAAAGATTTAAAGTAAAAAATGACACCAGTTTCGGCGCAATTTTCATTTGACTTTTAGTATTAAATTGCCGCCAATTGAGTTCAGCTGCTTGAAATTGTGATTGAGAGAGAATTTTAGATCACGCGAAATGCAAAAAGTCAATGGCGTAAAAGTCACTCAAAAAGTCAAAATTGTCAAGCGAAAACTTTGCATAAAAAAAGACAAACGTTTACAATAATTAATATGAACTACGTTCAAGAGCAATTAAAAATTGGGACAATTCATGGCCTCTCAATCTTAAAGCATTCAGACCCGCAACTTTGAAAATGCACTGTACAAACATAAGCCGTTTAAACTGAGAAAGGGTTTTAAGGGTGTTACAACTCCGGCAAATGAGGGGTTCGTACCCTTGATATCCGGAGAAAGACACGGAAACATTAACCACTCGTCTATCAGGGTCTTGTGATTGCTGATCTTACAACTTTTGTTTGGGCAACAGACTTAAAATCCAAAAAAATCGCAATTTAGGTCACGCAAAAGTCATCTTGAAAAAGTCGTTCGCGAAGAATTAAGAAAATCTTTGCAAAATCTCATACTTGCATAAAATTAGCAATATGGAACGCAAAAGAAAGAACTCTTCTCTGCTATTTACAACTAATTTATATACACGATGCATCCAGGAAATAAGCCACCACTGATTCCCAACAATCAGAAAAATACGGGAAAATGTTGATTGCTATACAAAAACGTTTTTAAAGTGCGAGCTATTTTGATTGCATTGTCTACAAAGACACTCCGTTTTCTAAACGAGAAGACAGGGACTAGTATCAATACTTAACATAGCACGCAGATTGCCGTTGACGCGCAAGACTCATATGGGGCTGAAACAGAAAACGCACAGAAGATAGAAATTGACCTACTTTTCCCAAGTTTCAAAAAGTGTTCTAATTCGCTTGGCAGTTTCAGTTCAATTCAAAACTTAATTCAGCTTTTAAACTGAAGGCTATTACGCTTAACACTGATGTCAGCGAGCAATAGTTCTAATGCACTTTGATAACCTTGAGAGGCTGACCGAGGCTATTAATAAGCATTAGAAATGATAAAAAAGACCTATGAGATCAAACTTCAAGCAGCAGGCATCTAAAATTGGGCTTTATCGGATTATCCGCTGCTAATCTTGATTGTCTTCCGATTGTCTTTCTAGTCTTGATTGTCTTTCGTTTTAAGGCACCTCGAGCCCAATGAGAGAAAAGTAATACTAGCCACGAGAAGATTTCGTACAAAAGTTGTAAACCAAAGAAAAACAAAAATGTTTGTTCGAGGAAGTAGAAAACAGCAGAATAAGTACTGGCTTACAGTTCAAATAATTTACACTGAATAAATAAAAAAAACATAGCAGGACAAGTCCTAACGTACAATTCAAAGAATTTTCATTGACTAAACTAGACCAAGAAAGGACTATGAGTGAATTGAGAAAACCATTTAAAAAAAATCAGATAAACAATAAGAAAAAAAACAGAAAATCAATGTCAAAATGCCGCATGTGAACAAAAAACCACTAGCGAGAAATGAAAATTCAATTCAAACAAAAAACAAGGCCTAGAATGAGCTGTGAATGGATTGGGAAAACCATTTAGAAAAAAATCCGATCCAAAAAAATCGAAAAAACAGTAAAAATCAGAGTGGAATTGCCGCATGTGAACAAAAAACCACTACCGAGAAATCGAATTTTTGTTCAAATACCATTTTCTCACTCTACTTTAAAATTAGAGCGAAAAAAATTCACGCCGCAAAACCACTCGCTTTTTCGCTCCATTTCCTGTTTCGGCGTGACCAAAATCACCACTCCAATTTGACTTCAAAATCATGAAAATGTGTGAACAGATCTTAAAAAAAAAAGACAGCGCCCCAATACAATTCAAATTCTTTGAATTGTAAAAAAAACAAGAACTAGACATTACTACGAATGGGCTCAGAATACCATCTAAAAAACAATCCGATTAAAATTGCCGATTTAAACACAAACCACTAACGAGAAAGTGAATGTTTGTTCAAACACTTTTCTCCCTCAATTTTAAATTTAGAGCAAAATTTAGGGCACGCCACAACACCACTCGCTTTTTCACTCAAGTGCCACAAAAGAACGCTACTTCAATATGGCGTCGAAAATCATCAATAAGTGTGAACAGATCTTATCTTTCAAAGCCAAAACCAATCATGGTCAAATTTAAGGGACAAGATTTCCGAAAGAGATGAAATGTGACTGAAAAGTCCTATCAACACTGCCAGTATTTTGCAAACATATGAAACTTTGATGACTCGGTGAACAAACAAAAAGCTTAAATAACCCTTCTATTATCTAAATTTAATTGCTGCATTCGTGCAATAAACTTTTGCAATTCTCAAATTTTGCAAAAATTAGGCTTCATTGAACTGAAATTTCGCTAAATGAAGGCATTTGAAAATTTAAAAACATATAACTTCGGAAAGCATTTAAAATTCTATTATATTGGAATTTAACAAGATCGATTTTTCAGCGGGTTTGTAATTGAAACCTTTAAAAGCCGTCAAAATGCAACAGTAACGGAGAATATGGTAAAATAGGCTAAAACGATCGATTTGGGCGCTAAAATAAGCCACAATCCCAAAACTTCAGAGCTGGATAGTATAAACACCATTGGAAAGTTTCTACGCTTAATACTCGACGCCGATCAGCCAAAAGTGGAAAGTTTCTACGCTTAATACTCGACACCGATCAGCCAAAATTAGCTGTTGAGCATACAGTTGCTTTTAACTATTTGGGGTCGGAACAAATATAGCCAGTGTCGCATTGGAGGGAGACGAAACCATACCTTGTAAGGCGTGTCTGATATAGTAGAATTATCAGGCTGCACAGCAATCACTTGAGAGGAATACTGATTAACATAAGAGTCAAACTGATTGGTGTCACTTATGGTCGGTACAGATTTGAAGAAATTGCGCTCTTCGTCTAAAAAATCACAAATTTTAGAAGCTACCACAGAACAATACCGGAGAGCAGTAACAGAGCAAACTTACAATTATCTTTCCACAGACAGAACAGATTTCCGTCCGTGGTTTCCGTAACCTCGTAGTTGGAGTTGTCAGTCAATATCAAATCCTTCCTCACACATGCTACTTCTTCGCTGAAAGCACATTAATAATGATGAGCTGTATTTCAATTCCGGTCCTTTTAGCTTATACCAGTCAGTACAAGGCCTCTGAGAAATTTCAATTGAAATGGTTTGTAGTAGCTCAGGTCAGTTAAAGTCTTAACTGAATAAAATTTCAGTCAAAATTTCGCACTGAATGGTACTTTTTCGAAATTGCAACACATGAGGATCATAGCAGTTGAAACTATAAAAGCGCCTAAAACAAGCATTCTAGAGATCAATCGTCTGCTTTTCTTCTCACTCCTGGTGATTTAACCTTTAATTTCTTAGCATGTTGCTATGTTTGGACACTTTTACCGCTTCATCGCACGAAAAGTTTATTTCTTTCCCAACAACAAATAGCATATCATGGTAAAGGCATGACTGATTAAACAATCTGTTTAAACATCAATTCAAAATCAAATATGAAACCAGAAAACAACACGAATTTTTCCGATAAACTAAATTTAAACTTAAACTGAGAACCAATTCGAAAAGCATATACTACAACTTCAACAATGGTGCATCAATCTCTTCTATGCGGAGTAAGAAAAGGAATTTAGATCAACTCAACTGGAGGATACTCGGGTACGACGTACCCAAATGAGGCAGGCAGACCATATCTATCAATTCCAAAACACTCAATGGTGATGGATGACAATATACAAGCAGAATAGGAAAGCGAGTTGGTCCAAAGGTGTTGGCTAAACGTTTTAGTGACCAGGAAATCGCAGATTTACGGGAACGATCACCGACAAATCAAGTATAAAATCTAAAACAGGTAGCCAATTTGATTGGTATAAACGACTGCCTTTCCGAAAACTTCTTTATTAAGTAATGAACTTCAATTATGAGGTGTCCACTGCTTTCCCTAGAAGGTTAATAAAAATTAGCTATATTAGTTAACAGATTTGGCCAGCACAGTATCCAAATGCATTGATTTGAATCCAGAGTTCCAGATTTATCTTAAATATCTACATTCAGAGGGCTTTATCCAACCAGAAAAAGGCTCTAAAAATAGTGGTCTGCCCGAACTTTTACCACTTGACAAAGAACTAATACCAATTTTATGTAGAACGATATTCAAATAAATATTTGAGCCTTCATCTAACCTAGGCCATTCATCTTACTCTTTACATCACGCTAATTGATGTTCATCAACAAAGCGATTTGAACCTAAATAGCTTTTAAGAAACATTGAAAAAAGAACAAAAGAGCAGTATTAACCCACAATAGCAGCACATAGATCATATTGTAGTTACAGATTAACCGATTACAAAACACAAACCACGTCTCATTTATTAATTGAACAAAAAATATAAGTGCTAAAAATTTTTTGAGACTTTCATGTTCCTTGTGGCAGCACATCAATCAATGTAATTAACTTTTGACAATGTTTGACAATTACTCTGATAACAAATCCTTCCTGAGCAGGAAGTTCCATATGAAGTGGGAAAAGTCGTATTTCATACTTGTTGGCAAAAGCAAAACAATATACAGTTGGGATGTTTATTCCGCTGCACGGAAAACGTAACTTCTGGTTAAAATATGGCGGAAAAATGGCGTAACTTTGGCGATTTACAAACATAGCTGGCAGATTGCCAGAAAATAGCCGCAATGACTTCGTAGATCTGCAGTCTCAAAAAAAAACAGTAAAAAAGACAGACCAAAAAAAAATTTAAATAGTTTCAATGGCTCATAAAGATCCATAAACTTGGAACATAATAATTTTCCGAAAAATTGACCACAACCATTCCATTAACTCTAGAAACTATGCAGCAGCTCATTATCAAAGCTCGAAGGAGGTCCCAGGGCCCCTGGGGCCGGAAAATCAAAACATAACCGACTAACGTCGGGCGAATTGCTCTCAAACGACCGGCGAGCGGTTGGCTTTCTCAGTAGCTAGCCACGGGGGGTGGGGGGTCACCGGGGGCTGATGGGGGAAACAATGGGTTGGGTGCAACAGCGCGGTGGGGGTGGAGTGGAGGCAAGGGTGGGGGTGGGGGGTCAACAGTGGGGAGGAGGGGGGGGGGGGGGTGTCAACCTCTAAGAACCACCCTTCACACCATAAGTACAAGTATAAGTCTCCAAAACAGTTTGAGCTGAAACGGAGCTGAAAGGCTCTAAGAGCACTTAATGCCCGCTGGGCGCTACCTGTTTATCCCGTTTTTGAGGACGAAAAGTCAAAAGCGTCAGACAAAAAATCGGTCAAGCGAAAAATCGCATTGAAAAGACCGACAAGACTAAAATAATTGCTACAAACTTTGTCTGAGAGCAATTAATAAGCTGGGCTAAACAAAAAATTGTGCGCACCAATATAATTCTTTTCAGTCTCTCGACACAGCAATGAATTCATGTCGATTCAATAAGAGAAAAACAGATTACATCAGAACTCGCAAAAAATTCAACGACATTAATTGAAGCAAATGAAATCAGCAAATAAATAAACTACACGTCTTTAAACTTTAATTTTTTATCAAAGCTAAAATGAAAACACCTATTCGAAATCAACCAAAAAAACATCGAATGATTCAGTTTTAAGAATAGACAAAAATTTGTTTATAATTTTGTTAGACAGATTCGTTCAAATAGACTACCGAGTCCGTGTACTGTTCCTATGTCAGCAAAAAAGATGGGAAGTTTCCCAACAGTTCCACATTTAGCTTAGATTCTCAATCAAGGCATAAAAGAAAATGTTTCCTGATTGCTTCCAGTTGCTATCACAGAATTTGTTTAAAAAACGAGGTTCTAAGAACCGTAACAGTTAAAGATCCTACCAATAAACTTCCTTTATCAACAACGATCTCGTTCTTCACAATATTTGACAAATATCTACATCAACAAAAAACCATATCCTGGAAAACGAAAAACTGAGATTAGTAAAGTTTTTTTAAACATTTCCGAAACCCAAACTCTACTAAATTCATTTTTTCATTTTCTTCTAAACCCAGCTTTACTATATTTCTGAGAATCACTTTCGATATCTATTGATTAGTGTCATCCGAATTACGCTCTTTGACATGCATAATTAATTAGTTTTCAGATTGGTTCACCAAAATTTGAAAAAAGTGATAATCATTTAATAAGTCCTCGGCACAAAATATGAGCAAGCACAATAAAGCATTATAGCTAGTTTTTTTGCGCCGCAAGGAGAGGCTTTCAAATTTTCAATTTTTCTTTCATCTAAATAAAATATTGAATAGTATTTGGATTTTGTCTGTTGAGATACTTTTTCTGTTGTTTCTTGTATCCTTCACTCGTGGTTCACCTGACAGCGGATTAACCAAGGTTAATTTACTTTCCTCCCTCTAAGTTGATATTTTAAACAAATCAGATTCTAGTTCAAATTTATTATATTTTCCAGATAAGTTGGTGTCAAGGGCAAATTGCACGTTTTTTCAGGCACGCATGGTATTTCAACCATATAGACAAAAAACAACAATGCCTCTTAAACTGAGTCCTGTGGTAATCCACAGAGTAAATTGTTTTCGGTTGAACAGTCATTTCTGATGTTTTTCCCTGAATTCCATATCATTTCCACTTCAATAGTAAGATCTGATTATCCACGGCATCAAAAGCCTTAGATAGATCGCAATACGCTTCACGTTTTTGCTTCGGTTAGTAGTTAAAAGATTCTACATAGTTTCAATTATTTCACCAACCGTGCACCGCTTCCCGAGGAAGCCCATCTAAGTCGAACACTTTTCGAAGTAAAATTTCGAAGATATTAAACTTTGATAAGCCTAATAGCCTTCTACACTTTCTTTTCAATTTTTTTCAATGATAGGTAATATTGACTTTGGTCCATAATTCGAGACTTAAATTCCTTGTGTACCGGTATCACTAGCCGTTTTCAAACATTTGGGAATAATTTTCTTCAATGCACCAGTTTAAAAGTAAACTAAGTGCGCCACACACCACAGGATCGACAATTTTTCAAAAAATGTATTTATGAGGTTTATTTTATAGCAGGACCTTATTTTCCAGACTTTGGTTATCTTGTACACTTCACTAAGATCTGTTTAAGAAAAAAACAATTGAATTAACATTTCGTTCAATGTTAGAATGACAACCAAACGATCTCATATTCTTAGCAAGGCTCGGACTTTTTCCAACAAAAAAGTTTATTTCGTCTAATTCGAAGTGTACTTCTGATCTTCTGTGAGATCTTCTTTTCTCCGGTGTATCCTCTTAATATATCTTTGACATGCATAATTAATTAGTTTTCAGATTGGTTCACCAAAATTTGAAAAAAGTGATAATCATTTAATAAGTCCTCGGCACAAAATATGAGCAAGCACAATAAAGCATTATAGCTAGTTTTTTTGCGCCGCAAGGAGAGGCTTTCAAATTTTCAATTTTTCTTTCATCTAAATAAAATATTGAATAGTATTTGGATTTTGTCTGTTGAGATACTTTTTCTGTTGTTTCTTGTATCCTTCACTCGTGGTTCACCTGACAGCGGATTAACCAAGGTTAATTTACTTTCCTCCCTCTAAGTTGATATTTTAAACAAATCAGATTCTAGTTCAAATTTATTATATTTTCCAGATAAGTTGGTGTCAAGGGCAAATTGCACGTTTTTTTCAGGCACGCATGGTATTTCAACCATATAGACAAAAAACAACAATGCCTCTTAAACTGAGTCCTGTGGTAATCCACAGAGTAAATTGTTTTCGGTTGAACAGTCATTTCTGATGTTTTTCCCTGAACTCCATATCATTTCCACTTCAATAGTAAGATCTGATTATCCACGGCATCAAAAGCCTTAGATAGATCGCAATACGCTTCACGTTTTTGCTTCGGTTAGCAGTTAAAAGATTCTACATAGTTTCAATTATTTCACCAACCGTGCACCACTTCCCGAGGAAGCCCATCTAAGTCGAACACTTTTCGAAGTAAAATTTCGAAGATATTAAACTTTGATAAGCCTAATAGCCTTCTACACTTTCTTTTCAATTTTTTTCAATGATAGGTAATATTGACTTTGGTCCATAATTCGAGACTTAAATTCCTTGTGTACCGGTATCACTAGCCGTTTTCAAACATTTGGGAATAATTTTCTTCAATGCACCAGTTTAAAAGTAAACTAAGTGCGCCACACACCACAGGATCGACAATTTTTCAAAAAATGTATTTATGAGGTTTATTTTATAGCAGGACCTTATTTTCCAGACTTTTGTTATCTTGTACACTTCACTAAGATCTGTTTAAGAAAAAAACAATTGAATTAACATTTCGTTCAATGTTAGAATGACAACCAAACGATCTCATATTCTTAGCAAGGCTCGGACCTTTTCCAACAAAAAAGTTTATTTCGTCTAATTCGAAGTGTACTTCTGATCTTCTGTGAGATCTTCTTTTCTCCGGTGTATCCTTTTAATATATCTTTGACATGCATAATTAATAAGTTTTCAGATTGGTTCACCAAAATTTGAAAAAAGTGATAATCATTTAATAAGTCCTCGGCACAAAATATGAGCAAGCACAATAAAGCATTATAGCTAGTTTTTTTGCGCCGCAAGGAGAGGCTTTCAAATTTTCAATTTTTCTTTCATCTAAATAAAATATTGAATAGTATTTGGATTTTGTCTGTTGAGATACTTTTTCTGTTGTTTCTTGTATCCTTCACTCGTGGTTCACCTGACAGCGGATTAACCAAGGTTAATTTACTTTCCTCCCTCTAAGTTGATATTTTAAACAAATCAGATTCTAGTTCAAATTTATTATATTTTCCAGATAAGTTGGTGTCAAGGGCAAATTGCACGTTTTTTTCAGGCACGCATGGTATTTCAACCATATAGACAAAAAACAACAATGCCTCTTAAACTGAGTCCTGTGGTAATCCACAGAGTAAATTGTTTTCGGTTGAACAGTCATTTCTGATGTTTTTCCCTGAATTCCATATCATTTCCACTTCAATAGTAAGATCTGATTATCCACGGCATCAAAAGCCTTAGATAGATCGCAATACGCTTCACGTTTTTGCTTCGGTTAGTAGTTAAAAGATTCTACATAGTTTCAATTATTTCACCAACCGTGCACCGCTTCCCGAGGAAGCCCATCTAAGTCGAACACTTTTCGAAGTAAAATTTCGAAGATATTAAACTTTGATAAGCCTAATAGCCTTCTACACTTTCTTTTCAATTTTTTTCAATGATAGGTAATATTGACTTTGGTCCATAATTCGAGACTTAAATTCCTTGTGTACCGGTATCACTAGCCGTTTTCAAACATTTGGGAATAATTTTCTTCAATGCACCAGTTTAAAAGTAAACTAAGTGCGCCACACACCACAGGATCGACAATTTTTCAAAAAATGTATTTATGAGGTTTATTTTATAGCAGGACCTTATTTTCCAGACTTTGGTTATCTTGTACACTTCACTAAGATCTGTTTAAGAAAAAAACAATTGAATTAACATTTCGTTCAATGTTAGAATGACAACCAAACGATCTCATATTCTTAGCAAGGCTCGGACCTTTTCCAACAGAAAAGTTTATTTCGTCTAATTCGAAGTGTACTTCTGATCTTCTGTGAGATCTTCTTTTCTCCGGTGTATCCTTTTAATATATCTTTAAAAAAAATTGGTTGTTTTGCTTTTGACAAAACAGCCATCGCAAATTTTGCTTTACCTTTTCGTACTGGAGATTTGATCACATTCCTTTGTGTTTGAAGCCCTTCTGCTGGGATCAATTTTATTATTTATTTTTTTCATAGCGCTTTTTTTTTTTAAAAAAACTTGAGTTCTATGATATCCTTTTGAAGTGTTTCAGACACCTCTTGAAGTGAAAGGTATTTCATTTGCGGATTATGTGCTTTTATTTCTTCAGTAGCTCCCAATTGTAGTCCAGACAAAACCCTCTACATTCAAATTTTGTCCAATGCAGCGTAAGAATCCTATTTTTATTCTCTTTCACACATGAAAAACTACTGTAGTTAAATTCCACTAGTGATCACTTATGGCCGTTTTTTAAACCTGGGCAGTTTGAAATAAGTTGAAAGTCAAAATAAGGTCTGTACTGCATGCATTCTGCATGCGAATTCTACTTCTCTAGTATTTAAAGTTACGATATTCAATAGTGTAAACATTGAGCTGCCCATTGATTTCCTCTTCATTTTTGATTTTGTTGCTACATTAATATTAAAGTCTCCACACAAAATATGATCTGAGATCGTTTTTTCCAATAAATTCGAAGGATTCAAAACTGCAAGAAATTGCAGTGCACTAATTTAGTTGTACAAAATTGCTACTAATAATCCCCTTCAAGAGCCTAGCAGCGAGAATCTGTAAAAGTTTCGAGCATGTTTGATGTTCTAATTTAAAATGATTTTCCTTCCAAAGATATTAGGGCCACTTCATCTTTCGTTTCATTGCCCTGATTACACTAAAATTTTCGTATTTATTTTCGCAAAAGATACCTAGGATAGATATGATCCGCGTCATTATAATTGTTTGATTCTGTAGTGTTTTCGTAAATGCGCATAACTCATCAAAATTTATTCTCATTGAGAAAAAATTCGGCAACAAAAAAGAATTTATAATCTTAACAATTTTTACCTGCCAAAAATCATGACCTTGTACCTTACCTTATATGTTTGAAAAAACTTCGGTCGTGGAAAACAATTTTACCTGTTTTTCAAAACTTGTTGATGTGCGGGTTAAACAATTATGTACTTAAAAATGAACTCATGGAAAAATTTTTTATCTTCAGCTTAAAATCGATGCTGTTGTCTATGCAGCTGACCGACCAATTTAAATTGTCATTTATAGGTGCAAAAAAACATGAGGCGAAGGTCGGGTTTGAACCCCGACCTGCTGAGTTTGCTTCCATCACCTAGACAGAGGCATTAACCACTCGGCTATCAGGGCCTTGTTATGGTCTTCCTATCAACAGGTTTTGTTTGAACAACAAACTTTGTATTTCGGAGTGAGAGCAATTGAAATCACTAAAAAACTGAAAAATCAATATCATTCTAACTTCAATAGCAAGATCTGATGATACACGGTATCAAGAGCCTTAGATAGATCGCAATGTGCTTCACGTTTTTGCTTCGGTTAGTGGTTAAAAGAATATCCATAGTTTCAATTATTTCACCAACCGTGGACCGCTTCCCGAGGAAGCCCATCTGTTTCAAACATTTCGAAGAAGTAAAATTTCGAAGATATTATAGTTTGATAAGCCTAACAGCCTTCTACACTTTCTTTTAAATTTTTTTCAATGATAGGTAATATTGACTTTGGTCCATAATTCGAGACTTAAATTCCTTGTGTACCGGTATCACTATTTTATTAATTTTTCTCATAGCGCTTTTTTTTAAAAAAAAAATGGGTTCTATGATATCCTTTTGAAGTGTTTCAGACACCTCTTGAAGTGAAAGGTATTTCATTCGCGGATTATGTGCTTTTATTTCTTCAGTAGCTCCCAATTGTAGTCCAGACAAAACCCTCTACATTCAAATTGTCCAATGCAGCGTAAGAATCTTATTTTTATTCTCTTTCACACATGAAAAACGACTGTAGTTGTAAATTTAAAGTCCACTATAGTGATCACTACTGGCCGTCTTCATTTTTGATTTTGTCGCTACATTAATATTAAAATCTCCACATAAAATATGATCTGAGATCGTTTTTTCAATACATCCAAAGTATTCAAAACTGCAAAAAATTGTAGTTCTCTAATTTAGTTGTACAAAATTGCTACTAATAATCCCCCTCAGAGCCTAGCAGCGAGAATCTGTAAAAGTTTCGAGCATGTTTGATGTTCTAATTTAAAATGATTTTCCTTCCAAAGATATTAGGGCCACTTCATCTTTCGTTTCATTGCCCTGATTACACAAAAATTTTCGTATTTATTTTCGCAAAAGATACCTAGGATAGACTTTGTTTTCAAAAAAGTTATGATCCGCGTCATTATAATTGTTTGATTCTGTAGTGTTTTCGTAAATGCGCATAACTCATCAAAATTTATTCTCATTGAGAAAAAATTCGGCAACAAAAAAGAATTTATAATCTTAACAATTTTTACCTGCCAAAAATCAAGACCTTGTACCTTACCTTACATGTTTGAAAAAACTTCAGTCGTGGAAAACAATTTAACCTGTTTTTCAAAACTTGTTGATGTGCGGGTTAAACAATTATGTACTTAAAAATGAACTCATGGAAAAATTTTTTATCTTCAGCTTAAAATCGATGCTGTTGTCTATGCAGCTGACCGACCAATTTAAATTGTCATTTATAGGTGCAAAAAAACATGAGGCGAAGGTAGGGTTTGAACCTCGACCTGCTGAGTTTGCTTCCATCACCTAGACAGAGGCATTAACCACTCGGCTATCAGGGCCTTGTTATGGTCTTCCTATCAACAGGTTTTGTTTGAACAACAAACTTTATATTTCGGAGTGAGAGCAATTGAAATCACTAAAAAACTGAAAAATCAATATCATTCTAACTTCAATAGCAAGATCTGATGATACACGGTATCAAGAGCCTTAGATAGATCGCAATGTGCTTCACGTTTTTGCTTCGGTTAGTGGTTAAAAGAATATCCATAGTTTCAATTATTTCACCAACCGTGGACCGCTTCCCGAGGAAGCCCATCTGTTTCGAACAATTCGAAGAAGTAAAATTTCGAAGATATTATAGTTTGATAAGCCTAACAGCCTTCTACACTTTCTTTTAAATTTTTTTCAAGGATAGGTAATATTGACTTTGGTCTATAACTCGAGACTTATTTTCATTGTGTACCGGTATCACAAGCCGTTTTCAAACATTTGGGAATAATATTCATCAATGCACCAGTTTAAAAGTAAACTAAGTGCTTCACACGCCGCAGGATCGATAATTTTTCAAGAAATGTATTTATGAGGCTTATTCTATAGCAGGAACTTATTTTCCAGACTTTTGTTATCTTGTACACTTCACTAAGATCTGTTTGAGAAATAATTGAATTGACATTTCTTTCGATGTTAGAATGAAAACCAAACGATCTAATATTCTTAGCCAGGCTCGGTCCTTTTCCAACAAAAAAGTATTTCGTCTAATTCGAAGTGCACTTCTGATCTTCTTTGAGATCTTTTTTCTCCGGTGTATCCTTTTAATATATCTTTAAAAAAATTGGTTGTTTTGCTTTTGCCAAAACAGCTATCGCAAACTGCTTTACCTTTTCGTACTGGATATTTGATCACATTCCTTTGCGTTTGAAGCCCTTCTGCTGGGATCAATTTTATTAATTTTTCTCATAGCGCTTTTTTTTTAAAAAAAAACTTGGGTTCTATGATATCCTTTTGAAGTGTTTCAGACACCTCTTGAAGTGAAAGGTATTTCATTCGCGGATTATGTGCTTTTATTTCTTCAGCAGCTCCCAATTGTAGTCCAGACAAAACCCTCTACATTCAAATTGTCCAATGCAGCGTAAGAATCTTATTTTTATTCTCTTTCACACATGAAAAACGACTGTAGTTGTAAATTTAAAGTCCACTATAGTGATCACTACTGGCCGTCTTCATTTTTGATTTTGTCGCTACATTAATATTAAAATCTCCACATAAAATATGATCTGAGATCGTTTTTTCAACACATCTAAAGTATTCAAACCTGCAAAAAATTGTAGTCTCTAATTTAGTTGTACAAAATTGCTACTAATAATCCCCCTCAGAGCCTAGCAGCGAGAATCTGTAAAAGTTTCGAGCATGTTTGATGTTCTAATTTAAAATGATATTCCTTCCAAAGGCATTAGGGCCACTCCTCATCTTTCGTTTCATCTTGATTACACATAAAATTTTCGTATTTATTTTCGCAAAAGATACCGCGGATAGTCTTTGTTTTCAAAAAAGTTATGATCCGGGTCATTAAAATTGTTTGATTCTGTAGTGTTGCCGTAAATGCACATAACTCACCAAGGTTTATTCCCATTGAGAAAAAATTCTGCAACATAATAGAATTTATAATCTTAACAATTTTTACCTGCCAAAAATCAAGACCTTGTACCTTACCTTATATAATTGAAAAAACTTTGTTCGTGGAAGTCAATTTTACCTGTTTTTTTAAAACTTGTTGCTGTGCAGGTTTAACAATTATGTATTTAAAAATGAACTCACGGAAAAAATTCTTTATCTTCAGCTTAAAATCGCTTGCTGTTGTCTATTCAGCTGACCAATTTAAATTGTCATTTATAGGTGCAAAAACATGGGGCGAAGGTCGGGTTTGAAACCCAACCTCCTGAACTTGCTTTCATCACCTCGACAGAGGCATTAACCACTCGGCTATCAGGTCCTTGTCATGGTCTTCCTATCAACAGGTTTTGTTTGAACAACAAACTTTGTAATTCGGAGTGAGAGCAATCGAAATCACTAAAAAAAACTGAAAATCAGTATCATTCCAACTTCAATAGCAATATCTGATGTCCCACGGTATCAAAAGCCTTAGATAGATCGCAATGTGCGTCACGTTTTTGCTTCGGTTAGTGGTTAAAAGATTCTCCATAGTTTCAATTATTTCACCAACCGTGGACCGCTTCCCGAGGAAGCCCATCTGTTTTGAACACATTTCGAAGAAGTAAAACTACGAAGATATTATACTTTGATAAGCCTAGCAGCCTTCTTCGCTTTTTCAAGTTGTTTTCAAGGATAGTTAATATTGAGTTTTCTCTAAAGACTTAATGTCACCAGATTAGTGTAACGGTATCACTAGCCGTTTTCATACATTTGGGAATAATTTTCTTCAGGGCACCAGTTTAAAAGTAAACTAAGTGCGTCACACACCACAGGATCACCACAGGACAAGCTAGTCTGAAAGTCTGAAAGTAGTTTTTCAAACGGAGATACTGAAAACTTTCTTAAGTTAATCTCAAGCAGTTGTTTTCTCCATTTTAATGATTGAACCAACTTACAGGCAATAGGAGAAAGTACTCTCTAAAGTCAAGCAATATAAAGTTGATTGGACGTTTGCAACTTGGCAAATAGAATATTTTGTTTTATCACAAATACTCTTTTTCTTTTCTTGTTATAAATAACCCTATATAAGCATTTCGGCTAACCATAATCACATAGAACATGATTATTTGGTCAACTAGATTTTGGCCAATATCTTGTAGCAATTACGAGTAAACATCTTCAACCTCAATAAAAAAGTTACCTACTTTTATTATTTAAAGTGAAAACACAAAAGACCTGTAAAAATCTCATTGAATCTGACTTATAATTGAAATGACACCATTTGAGCAGCACAAATATCAAAGTCAATTTGCGTCTAAGTAATGAGGTTAAGAAAGATAAAACTTGCTCTTTCCAAAATTGGTTGCTTTTCCTGTTGTTATGTTTCAAATTTCTTCAAAGAACTAAATATACTTTGATGCCGTATCAACAAAAATAAGACGATGGAGGGTTACCATGAGGAACGTTGCCCAAAAATTCAAAAGAAAAAAGGTGATTATCTACATTTCCGGACAAAACTTTATTATCTTAGGCAAACATTTAGCGATGATCTTTTCAAGTGTTTCACATTTTCTGTTGGCTGAAATAGGTGGCCAGTTAGAAGCAAACGGGGTGCTAAGATTTTGAACTCTCTGAAGCCCCAGGAGCAAGCAACAGAAGATAGAATTGGAAAAACTTTTTCTCATCTCTTTTTTGTTGTTCTCGTCTCCAATTTCCCATAGTTCGTCAATTCATGGCCAATGCCATCAAATCAATTTTCAAACGAAATATAGGAAATGGTTTGAAGCTGAACGTTGGTGTCCACAGACTGTTGATGTCCACAAAAAATCAGCTAATTTTTCAAAATATAAATAACGTTCAATCTTTCGCTTAACTTCAAAAGAATGATAATGTTAACATAGTTTTGCGTTAGATTAAATGCTCTCTGATACAAGGGCCCTAATTTTGCAGTAAAATAGTTTGTTTGAAAGGCCAGAGAAACCAACAAAGATTTGGCTTTTTCGGGTTTTATCCTATTCTCTAGCAAATTTCTTCTCTATTTTTAATCAGCAGCCTTGTACATCAGCAGTCTTTTACATAAGCAGTACCACAGTTTTTTTTGGGAACGGATTCTGTCAGATAAACTTAGACATTATTTATAGAGCAATAAACATTTTTGAATATAAAATTATTTATGGTTTTGAAGAAAAAATCATTTATGGTTCCGTTATAAAAATTCATGGTTTTTTCTCGATTGTAAACAATTTTCTATGTTATTTTCAATCAATAGTAGCAGTAACAGGCAGGTCTTTCAGAAAAAAAAAACGTCTGAGCGTGAGTACCCTGAAATTAACGAATTTGCGTTCTCTTTAAACTTTTGCTTCCGGGTTACATTGTCCACGTTATAATTTCGCAAGAAGTATTCACACTAAATATTGCCTATTTATGGTGTTGAACAGGATAGGGGGAAAATTATCAGTTGATTTTCTGTAGCCGGCATTTTTTAATCTTTATTTCTCCTGGGGAACTTTGTCTGGTTGCTCCAACGTCCACCATTTCAATGTAGTTGTTACATTATTGCTATATTTGCCATTTATCAGATCTTTCAAGGACAACACGGCCTGCATTTCTATGCAGAGCGTTAGTGGCTTTAATTTTCTCAGTCTCGTCTTGTACAGCTCTGTAATATTCAAGATCCATTTGGTCTATTGAAAGACAAAAAAGTAGAAATCTAAATTGGGTACTAAGAGGAATAAAAAGAGCTTGCAAAAGTAGAAAAGACATATATTTTTTAGTTTATTATGTTTTCAAACTTCATTTTTATATGGAAATCTTCTCTTTCGTTTTTAAAAGAAATTGTATAATCGAATATAATTGTATATTTTATATAGCTTCATGACAATTTTTCTGGCAACTGTTTCAGTATAATTTAACAGTTTAGAACCCTTCTCAATCCCCTCTAAGGGCTATAAAAAGATTTTTCTCTGTTTTTCTACGATGCGTAGACAAAAGAGAAAATTTGACTGAAGGGAAAAAACATAACCCGTCGGGCGAATTACTCTCAAACGACAGATGAGTGGTTAGCTTCGGCAGTAGCCAGCTGAGGTTTAGGGATGCCATCATAGGGGGGGGGGGGGGGGGGTTATCGGAGTGGGGGGTCAAGCAATGGGGGGGGGGGGGGGTTAGATGGACGAGAGGGGTCCAACTCACCAAGTAGAACAAACTAGACGAAAAGTGTTGGGGTGGGGTCAAAGTTTTAAGAATAATAACAGCCCTTCACAACATGGAACAGCCTCCGCCAAACAGTTTTGGTGGATCGCATACTTAAAAACTAGTCAGGCTCTAAGAGAGCTGCTCAGCCATTTAATGCCCTGCGAGCTTTACTTGTTTAACTGGTTTTGAGGGAAAAGTCTCAGACGAAAAGTTAAAGGGTCAGACGAAAAGCCGGTCAAGTGAAAAATCACATAAAAAAGACAGGACTTATATAATTGCTACAAACTCCGTTTGAGAGAAATTAAAGAGCATATATATTCGCATATATATTCCTCATTTCGACAAAATGTTGGAACAATTAGGTGAAATTTTTGCCCTTTTGTATCAAGTATTTAGTATTTTAATGTTACACTTCAGCAATGACAAAATGCAGGTTCAACTAATTCTTGTTTCGGTCGATTTAGTGTGTATGAAAACACAACTTACTTTATTCTCGTAACTTCATGGTCATCAAAGGCTTTCTTGTCATCTTCCGAGCAATCAAGATCGCAGAAGCAATTTATATCGCACGCATTCTTAGTTAAGTCACAAAGACAGTCCTCTTGAGCAAAAGCACATTGAAACGTAATGAACACTATGAGATGACAAACTGACATCAGATTGCTTTCTATGCTCAGGATCATTCTCGATCTATAATAAAAATCAAGCATATCTTTTATATATTTTAGGGAACTATCCTTAGATTCTTCATATAAAATCTGAAAAGTCCCTCTCCTAAAAGCAAGGAATTGGAGTAATTGGTTGCAATTAAAGATCGCAGAAGCGCTATATTGCACGCATTCTGAGTTAGGAGAAAACTAAAGACAGTTACAGAGTACGCAAAGCAAAGGAAGGCAGTGAGATTAGGAAGCGACATCAAGGGTTTTCACCCGTTTTACAGTGAAAACGTATGTATGGGTCAAAAAAGGAGGAATTGAACATGCAATCCAGTCATTGAGAGCTGCTTTTAAAAACACAGATTCGGAGGCGATCATGCTTATCGACGCAAAAAAAAAAACGCTTTCAATAGTCTCAACCGTTATCTTGCCTTACGAAAAATCGAGAAAATATGCCCTTCTCTCTACCATTCTATATGTAATTCATATCGTGAACCATCAAATTTCTTTATTAAGAAACAAACATTATTCTCTCAGAAAGGTGCAACCCAAGACGACCCCCTTGCGATGTCGATGGAATTGCCATTATGCTCTTAATTGAACTTCTTGACGATTGCTTTACAGTTCAAAAGTCTCTTTTTAACAGTAGCACAAAGGGCCGTGTACACCATCCGGCATCGATGGACGAAGGTCGGAAAATAGGGGATGATGAGTAGCACTTAGCCGGGAGCTGCACTCCAAGCTCTAAGCTGTTCCCCTTCAGACAGTGTAAAGCCGGCCCAGTCAAAAATATAAGTAACAAGTGGAGAGGAAAGCACCTCTATATACATTCTGAGAGTGAGAGAATAAAGTTATCTTTCCTCCTGGATTATATCTTTGCCGACGATGTTCGGTATGACTCGGCCAAGCTGCTCCTCCACTTTGTCCAAAACCCCTGCCATAAATAGTGCAGTACGCTCAACTTCAGTTGAACCCCTTGTCGAAGATACATAGGCTTTCTCGGGAGAAGTGAGAGCAAATTGACCAAGTCTGTCGAAACTTATGTTCATTTATTTTCTGCATCTTTCAGGAAAATTTTACTGGCCTCAGAGCTTCCGATAACTGATCCCAGGACTCGAGCGCCCTGCGTGATTTCCACATTTGTGCCTGCAAACACAGTTGACGCTTGGCGCTCGTATACTGGCTTAACTATCAACTGACACTTCGCAGGATTGACAAGATACCCGGGCCGAGGTTTCCACCCGTATTTCACCGTTATTAAGCGATAATAAGGGTGTAAAGCAATTTCCACTCTTAAATAGAGGGGAAAAGAATGCAATAGAGTAATTTTGAGAAATTTACACTTTTTTACTGTCTTTGCACTCTTTACTTCACTCTTTACACTCTTTACTCCCTTCTTTACACTCTTTACTCCACTCTTTTTAATAATATCACTAAAATTACACTTTAAAATGGAATTCCACCATTATTAAGGGTAGCACTAACGGTGTAAAAATACTATTTCACACTCTTTCCACTCTTTTCCCCGTTATCTTTGGGCAAAATCCTCGGCCCAGGTATCCATACTTGGGACCCAGCTGAGTGAGTTTAACGGAGAGTGAGCTTATCGAAGAGATTTTTTTGTGTAATAATTGTAAATAAAATGTTGTAAATGTTATATTAACTGTAAATAATTCCGAAAATTCGATGTTATTTTGACTCATTTTTAGAATTATAGTCAAAGACAAGTTTATATACTTTGTAAATGCTTTCATTTAATTTTTAAACCTGACGATGAACGCAATCTTCGAAAATGTTCGTTTTAATTAATCAATTTAAGTTTTAATTGACAATTACTTCTCTGGATCTCATCGAAGAGTGCCCTGATATCTTTCAACTTACCGACAACGCTACCATCATCAGCATACCATTTTTGTGTCAAAGAGTCATCGTGAAGTCTTGTTATTAGGGGTAGGATTGAGATTCCATACTTTGCCATCGCAAGGGGATCGCCTTGTGTTGTACCTTCCTGAGTCAGATTGGTCGACTTACCGATGCAGAGATAAGACGGGTGGCTCATGAAATGCTATAGTGCAACATTCAAAGATGGGCATAAGGCTTTCACGTTCTTTAACGCTGTTTGTCTATTGAGTTTTCATGAAATCATTGAACTTCTTGAGGTCAGAGTGCTGCTTTTTATTCCTTGAATTCATTCTCATTTGGATTGACGTCGCTGCACAGAACAGTTCTGAGAAATTGCAACTGTGCCATGGACGCAGTCTAGGCTTGATGATCTTATTGTTCGATCCATCGTCCGTGTTCTTTGTTCGACTGAGTGTTAGGTGCTGAAGTATCGTACAGAGGGTCGGAGATATATCGGATCTCTCCGTGTTTACGGCATTCATGGAACTCTCAAATATATCCAGAAATTGCCGCAATAGCTTTGTAGATCTGCAGTTTAAAAAAAAAACAGTAATAAAGACAGACCAAAAAATTCGTCATTCCATTAAAGGCTGATAAGTTATATTTTGATTAAAAATCTGTATAAGTGTTTGCTGCCTGTATTAGTTGCTCTCAAATAGCCCTTATTTAGAGTGGCACACAAGCATTTGATTTTATCTCTTTGAAATAAAATAAATAGAAGTCAATTTCAACCTGAGGAAGTCATTTTTGAGAGTGAGGTAAGTCAAGTGTGACCAAAAATATAATCACGCGAATGAACAAAAAAATTCGCTCCACTAAGAGCAAAAATGGCGTCACACACGCACTTCAGTTGAAATTCGATGAATGATTGAACAAAAAGCGGATTTAAAGTGGATGTGACGTCATATGGTTGTAACAAAAATCGTGACGACGAAATAAAAAAACAAAGAGAAGGCCAATAATAGCCCCAGCTAACGCTGTGCGTCTATTAAACAGCAGAAATCGTTGTTAAAAAAGCTGACCACTTATGCCAATGTTTCTCCTCGAAAATTTAGAGTCGTTCATTTCATCGGTTCAGCATATATTGACATTCTTAGCACCTACAACACCCAATATTGAATACCTTTTGCGAAAATGTGAGAAATCAATCAACGATGAGCAATTACCCAATCTATTAAAGAATCCTTCCTACAATAAAAAAAACTGGAAGATCTGTTTGTTGCCAATAAGGGTAGCCTGAACAACCTTATATCTGAAGACCGCTTTAAAGAATATGAACGATCAGTTCAACTGTCAAGTCCATTATTCCTATCTCTACCCGAAGCCGAAATAATCTGTAACAAATCATACAAGAAATGAATAAGGAGAAATAGCTTGCTATCCAATCCAAAAAGTCTAGATTTAAGATCGAATTGAATAAGAACGAGATTCGCTCACTTGACTTAGCTAGTGAAAAGGGAGCATCAAGCTGGTTGAACGCTATGCCATTGAAGCCATATCACTTTGAACTAACGAAAAGCGAGTTTCGTAATGGCATTGTACTGGCCTTCGCTATAACTCGGACCCAGTGATGATGCATCACTATGCTATTGCAATGAAAATGTCACTATAGCACATGCCCTTCACTGTCCAAAAGGAGAATACACGCACATGAGACATAACGAACTTCGCGATTCATATTCGAAATTGTTAAGTGATGTCTGTCATGATGTGGAGATCGAACCTAATCTTTAGCAGCTGGAATGCTTTTGAGGTATCCCTTCAAAATGAGATCTTCTCATATCTCAGTAGACTTTTAAGGTTACGCTTTCACGACAAACGATTCCAAACCACCGAGAAAATCTATTTTATTTAAAAGCTGCTGTTAATCAAACTATATCAATAATGATGTTCAAAACCCGAACCAATTCTTTTACACTCTAAATCAGAAGCTCCTCAATCTTATTGACACGGTATTAATTTCGCAGAAAGTCAAAAAACTCGACGCTCAACGGTTTTTTTATTCAAATTATGTCGAAATCAAATACGCCTGACGTTGAATGCTATTTTATTATCTAAAATTTACAGTATTCAAAGCTTTAGGGAGTATTCACTCAAACATTTGAAGATGGCAGGTTTGAATGTCAAAACCCGACACCAGTTTACAATTCCTCCTTAGGTTTGTGAAGTTAAGACGTCAGACTCGTGTTAAAGGTCGATTTTCAAACAAAGAACAGATTTTTGTTTAGAAATCAGTACAAAAGCTCAATGTTTTTGGATGATGGTTTTCCCTCTACTTTTTATATCCGTGGCTACTATGGCAGCCGCCCGTGCGCATTAGTTTTTGCCTTTGGCTAATTGAGCGTGGTACTTGTCTACAGTGCAAAATTAGAAGTTAAAATGTTCAGTAGAAAAAAGTTGAAGAACTTACATGCCCATGATTTTAAATGGGCCAACTCTGGTTTCACCAGATTGATAAATTGCCACTGTTCAGCATTTCTGGCTGCTGCTGCTTTTAAATTATCTGATAACACCTCACTTCGCGCTGCATTTGCCCAATACTACTTCCGTTGCCCCCTTGGAATGATCAAAATGGTTATCCAGTTTTTGTTGAAATTTGACAAGGTGTTTTTGAAATGAAGAGTTGAGCTGGTATTCTTCAACTGTTCTAACTGCGAGCACTGGTTTTGCAGTTCCATTTCAATCTGCTGAGCGCGGGACCAAATATTAACGGGTGCCAGAAGTTTTCCTTTTTTTGGTCTTGAACTCAAAAGCGTTATTTCTTATTGTTTGGTCTTGAACTCCAGAAACCTTTTTTTCTCGTCTCGAAGTCGAGATGTTCACATTTTTTTTAAACAACTGACTTTTTTAAGGACTCATTTTCTTCATTTATTTTTTTTGAACACAATGTTCATTTATTAATTTGAGTAATTGATTATACATATGTGTTCCCGTTACGGGTTCAAGATTCAGCAATGGTTTCCGCAAACACGCTCCATTACTAACTAGTCCTAAATAGATAAACAATTTAGGAAAATTTTTTACAAATTGAAATATGATGTAGACTGTTAACACTAACACAGCAATGTCTTTCGCTTTTAAACAAAAGTACAAGCTTTCCGTTTTCAAATTCAGAAAAATTGTCATTTTGTCTGCTTGAAAAATTTCCTTATTTAATTGGTCGTTCCACTGAATAAAACTTTCATGACTTTTTTTGATGTTAATCTCGCAATGCTTCTCGACTTTTACAATGATGTTAATCTCGCAATCCTTTTACAAAAATGTCAATTTGTTTGAGCAATTTACCCGGTTTTATATCTGATTTAGAAATAACCGCTACGTTGTAGGTTTCGATCATTTACTTTTAAGTTACTATTCATCGGCAATTGATATATTTCACGATTCAATTTCATTCTGTTCTACCTGGTTTCTCCATATTGTTGAAAACTGCCGTCTTATAGTATAACGGAATTTATTCAAAGCGGGTCGCAGGCAGCGATTATATAATTGTGATACAACATTTTTGTAAGAGGGTCCATATGTCTAATAAAGGAAAATTTCTGACCCTCCATTAACACAGGAACTTATTCAGTGCAAAAAGGAAGTTTAGTTATTGTTGCAGCCAACTTGGGACATTTATGAACAATTAAAACAAATTCTGTCAACTCACCATGAGCTCCTCGAAGATTGTTACTAATGCACTCACAACTTTTTTTGATATTTCAATCATTGTTTGAAATTTCAGTAGTGGAATTTCACATTGGATCGTCCTAATTTTTATAATCAAAATTTCCACTCTTTGAAAAATTCGAAATAAACGGTGTCAATAACGGTTGAAAGAAAAACACCTGGCACTCCGGTTAATTGCACCTGATGTCCACACAAAGTAAATGCTTTTTTCTCTAAGACTTCTAATGCAAAATTTTTTTGTGTAAAATTTTTCCACTAATAAAGTCTGTGGTCTTGTTGTTATGTTGTTACCAACAACTTTTGCAGGGTCTTCTTTATTAAAATTAAACAGTGTTTGACCGTTTGACATGATTGTTAACCTTGATCAAAATAAGTTTCTTAAATCGTCTTCAAAGAATACGGTTTGGATGAAAACACTTTTTGAGAAACCTAGGAGATCCTTAAAGTTTATTAGGTTTCTTTGTAGTGGCTTTCTCAATTGGTTCAAATGGAAATTTTTGCATTGATTAACATTTTAACAATAAGTTTTTCTCTGTAGGTGAAATCCATTTCACAGGCTCAAAATACATAGCGCTTTCACAACCATTTTTTGCCATGAAGCTTTGAATATGTTCCGTGACATAAGTGGTTTCGCTCGCTTGTCGTAAAATTTTTTCAGTTACCAACCTGTCGGTCAACCAACTTTAAATGTCCTATCTCAAAATCTTGGCATGGTAAAAATTTTGTTCTGCAAAATTTTTCTACAAGTTCGTTCGTTTAAAGGGTATATTGGTTTTAGTAATCTTGAATTTTCTTTGGGGAAACGACATCAATTATAGGTTGCTTTTTTTAAGTGCAGACACTGTGCTTGGCGCTTCATACATGCCAAATTTTAATTTTATTGCACGCAGAATTTCAGCAAATATCAAACAATCTTTTTTGGATGGTTTTTGATACTCGAATTGTGTTATCACAGCTTGTACTGTTATCCAGGGTATAGATCTTTGTTAATAGGAAATTGTCAAAAGCATAACCGTATAACTTGATACAAGGTGACGGAGGAGCAAAAATGGCTACCAATACCAGTTACAAACTTAGTGATACTCCACCACACGACGCTCCGGACGGACTCGTTTTTCTTTTCCATTCCCTTATTCCTTTCTGATTTTTCCTGAAACAGAAATATTAGTTTCCTGACTGATAAAGTGCTCTTCAACTAGCTTATAAATTTTTTAAATTTCACAGCTACCAATTTTAATCGGCGGCTAGACTTTCTAGCCATTTGTGGTGCATTGGGATCACAATTAATCTTTTTTTTCAGTACTTCTTTTTGTTTACTACTAGCTTCATGTGGTTTATTTTCAGGTTTTGGTTTTTTGTTTTCGCTGGTGTACTCTACAGGTACCACTCACTCAAAAATTAAACGAAATTTTCATTCAGAGATTTTTTATGTGAAATTTTTACCGCACTAGATCACGAGATTATGAAGTTTCATAGGGAATATTAAATTATCAGTAATTTTCGTTAATAACTTTTTCTACCTCTTTAAGTCCAGTTATGTTGAACGCTCCTCGCGCCGCATCAGTTTTCAGAATTCGATATGCCCGGTTGATGGTATTGAAAAAAATTTTGTCTCCAAAAGCTTCAGGATGCGTCAGAAAGCTAAGTTTGTGGTAGTGTTTCTCGATCTGATCTTTTGAAACAGAACTTTTACCAACAAAATTTTATATAGAGTAGCAGGCAGGATAATAATGTTTTTGTTTCGAATCTCGAAACGACATTTATCCGAGGCCTTTGTTTCGGCTTTTTCGATCTAAGAGAAATCGTATTTCGATCAATGACAGAATCGCTTTTTGGGCATTCTTTGGCTAAAAACTGGTTGTAGTGTTGCAGTTGCTCAAACTTTGACCGCAATTGGTCACTGTTTTTTTTCGTTTCTTTATGGCTTTGTGCTTTTTACATGCCCATGATTTTAAATGGGCCAACTCTGGTTTCACCAGATTGATAGATTGCCACTGTTCAGCATTTCTGGCTGCTGCTGCTTTTAAATTATCTGGTAACACCTCACTTCGCGCTCCATTTGCCCAATACTACTTCTGTTGCCCCCTTGGAATGGTCAAAATGGTTATCCAATTTTTGTTGAAATTTGACAAGGTGTTTTTGAAATAAAGAGTTGAGCTGGTATTCTTCAACTGTTCTAACTGCGAGCACTGGTTTTGCAGTTCCATTTCAATCTGCTGAGCGCGGGACCAAATATTAACGGGTGCCAGAAGTTCCAGCCTAGCCATTTTCTAAGTCCGCGAAAGACAAGATTCCACTCGGTACACCCCCTGAAAAATCTCGGAAATACCTTTCCACATTTCTGGCATATAGTACACGTATTGAGCAATTTGCAGAACCTCGTTGCCCGCTATATTGAATAAAAAAACTGTTTTTCGCTTCTAATGTTTCTCAATATTTTCAGTCTTGAACTCAAGACTTTTCCTTTTTTTGGTCTTGAACTCAAAAGCGTTATTTCTTATTGTTTGGTCTTGAACTCCAGAAACCTTTTTTTCTCGTCTCGAAGTCGAGATGTTCACATTTTTTTTAAACAACTGACTTTTTTAAGGACTCATTTTCTTCATTTATTTTTTTTGAACACAATGTTCATTTATTAATTTGAGTAATTGATTATACATATGTGTTCCCGTTACGGGTTCAAGATTCAGCAATGGTTTCCGCAAACACGCTCCATTACTAACTAGCCCTAAATAGATAAACAATTTAGGAAAATTTTTTACAAATTGAAATATGATGTAGACTGTTAACACTAACACAGCAATGTCTTTCGCTTTTAAACAAAAATACAAGCTTTCCGTTTTCAAATTCAGAAAAATTGTCATTTTGTCTGCCTGAAAAATTTCCTTATTTAATTGGTCGTTCCACTGAATAAAACTTTCATAACTTTTTTTGATGTTAATCTCGCAATGCTTCTCGACTTTTACAATGATGTTAATCTCGCAATCCTTTTACAATAATGTCAATTTGTTTGAGCAATTTGACCCGGTTTTATATCTGATTTAGAAATAACCGCTACGTTGTAGGTTTCGATCATTTACTTTTAAGTTACTATTCATCGGCAATTGATATATTTCACGATTCAATTTCTTTCTGTTCTACCTGGTTTCTCCATATTGTTGAAAACTGCCGTCTTATAGTATAACGGAATTTGTTCAAAGCGGGTCGCAGGCAGCGATTATATAATTGTGATACAACATTTTTGTAAGAGGGTCCATATATCTAATAAAGGAGACTTTTTGACCCTTCATTAACACAGGAACTTCTTCTGTGCAAAAATGAAGTTTAGTTATTGTTGCAGCCATCTTGGGACATTTATGAACACTTAAAACAAATTCTGTTAACTCACCGTGAGCTCCTCGAAGATTGTTACTAATGCACTTTTTTGATATTTCAATCATTGTTTGAAATTTCAGTAGTGGAATTTCACATTGGATCGTTCTAATTTTTAGAATCAAAATTTCCACTCTTTGAAAAATTCGAAATTAACGGTGTCAATAACGGTTGAAAGAAAAACACCTGGCACTCCGGTTAATTTCACCAGAGGTCCACACAAAGTAAATGCTTTTTTCTCTAAGATTTCTAATGCAAAATTTTTTTGTGTAAAATTTTTCTACTAATAAAGTCGGTGGTCTTGTTGTTATGTCGTTACCAACAACTTTTGCAGGGTCTTCTCTATTAAAATTAAACAGTGTTTGACCGTTTGACATGTTTGCTAACCTTGATCAAAATTAGTTTCTTAAATCGTCTTCAAAGAATACGGTTTGGATGAAAACACTTTTTGAGAAACCTAGGAGATCCTTAAAGTTTATTAGGTTTCTTTGTAGCGGCTTTCTCAATTGGTTCAAATGAAAATTTTTGCATTGATTAACATCTTAACAATAAGTTTTTCTCTGTAGGTGAAATCCATTCTACAGGTTCAAAATACATAGCGCTTTCACAACCATTTTTTGCCATGAAGCTTTGAATATGTTGCGCGACATAAGTGGTTTCGCTCGCTTGTCGTAAAATTTTTTTCAGTTACCAACCTGTCGGTCAACCAACTTTAAATGTCCTATCTCAAAATCTTGGCATGGTAAAAATTTTGTTCTGCAAAATTTTTCTACAAGTTCGTTCGTTTAAAGGGTATATTGGTTTTAGTAATCTTGAATTTTCTTTGGGGAAACGACATCAATTATAGGTTGCTTTTTTTAAGTGCAGACACTGTGCTTGGCGCTTCATACATGCCAAACTTTAATTTTATCTCACGCAGAATTTCAGCAAATATCAAACAATCTTTTTTGGATGGTTTTTGATACTCGAATTGTGTTATCACAGCTTGTACTGTTATCCAGGGTATAGATCTTTGTTAATAGGAAATTGTCAAAAGCATAACCGTATAACTTGATACAAGGTGACGGAGGAGCAAAAATGGCTACCAATACCAGTTACAAACTTAGTGATCCTCCATCACACGACGCTCCGGACGGACTTGTTTTTCTTTTCGATTCCCTTATTCCTTTCTGATTTTTCCTGAAACAGAAATATTAGTTTCCTGACTGATAAAGTGCTCTTCAACTAGCTTATAAATTTTTTAAATTTCACAGCTACCAATTTTAATCGGCTACTAGACTTTCTAGCCATTTATGGTGCATTGGGATCACCATTAATCTTTTTTTTCAGTACTTTTTTTGTTTACTACTAGCTTCATGTGGTTTATTTTCAGGTTTTGGTTTTTGTTTTCGCTGGTGTACTCTACAGGTTTTGAAGAAGTAACATCTCCGGGCTCGTCAGCTTTGCTGGCCTTCTCTTGATCTTTAGAAGTTCATTGCTCTGATCTTTTATCTTCCTTGTCAGACGTGTCATTTGTAACATTTAGTGAGTTGTCAGCATTCTGAGCTTCAGATTGAGTTCCTTAGTTTAGATTACTTTTACTGTCTGTCTGTGGATGATTCTATATCAATTATATCTTCGTCGTCTGCGCTGCTCAAATTGACATTCTTCTCCTCCTTAACTGTTGTCTTTTGTTTCGCCTCAATATCAATAATGATGTTCACAACCCGAACAAATTTTTTTACACTCTATTTCAGCAGCTCCTAAATCTTATTGACACTGTATTTTCAGTCGAAAGAAATTAAAAAAGTCTAAGCTCAGCCGTTTTTTTCGTTCAAATTATGTCTAATGGACCTCAATAGCTTTCTTCGTACTTTTATTTTCTAACATGAAACTCAAATTGTTTACAATTTTAACTATTGTTTATGGTTCTTTTATAGAAAGAAAGTAAACTTTCGAATTTCTACTTTCTTTTACCGTTGGGTTGAAAACTAACACTTCTTCTCCAACATGATAACTTGGTCCTTGCCTGCTGCGACCATAAAAAGTCTTCCGACGTTTTTGTTCGACAACAATAAATTCTCGTATCAGTTGATGCGTTTTCTCTAGTTTTGTTTCATTGTGAAAACATATTCACTTGATGTTGCATATATTGCTGTCTGTCGTAAGCTATTGATGCAATCTATAGGTAATGACAGTGAAAAACCCAGTACCAAATACGCTTGGCTGTATCTTGTTACACTATGGGTTGATGATCGATAGGCCCTCATCGCTAAGGGTAGAAATTTGGACCAATCATGTGGGTATTGGCCTAAGTATTTGGAGAGACATTCTTCTATTGTTCGATTTGTTCTTTCATTCAACGCGTTCCCTTGTGAGTGGTACGATGTTGTTGATGTCCTCTCAATTCCTAGCTTGCTGCAAAGACTACAAAATATCTTCGACATACAGTTTGACCCCTGATCCTTGTTTATCTTGAGTGAACAGCCGAATCTCACGTTCAGTTTTCAACAAACGTTCTTGACACGGTTTTTGCCTCTTGATTGGGTAAAACTACCGCTTCGTAACACTTACTGAATTGATCACGGACAAGCAAAATGTACTTGTTTTACTGAGATTCGGGATGTGGACCATGATATTAAGAGATACTTGCCAAAATGGATGACTAAGTTTTCATTTTGCGAGTAAGTGTCAAATGTTTCTGCTTAGTGTTTTGCTTTTTAGGCACACATCACAGCTTTCTATCCAATTTTTTACTTCCTTTCTCATGCAAGCTCAATGAAAATTTTCACAAACCCTTTGATATGTTTTCTCAATCCCAAAGTGGCCTGCGCTAGGAGAGTCATGCAACAGCTCAAGCAACTTGGATAATCTCTCCCTCGGTCCAAGCATTCGGTAAACAGTCTCAAAAATGGGTTCTGTTTGCCGTTAACGATTCAAAATCACATTTGAGACAATTGTTTGTATTCTGATTCTGTACTTCCATAACTCTTTTGATGCTCCATTTTTCATTTGCCGTGATTCCAATTTTTTTGGTTAGTACCCAGGAGTATACTTCTATGTGTAAATTGTCTTTTTGCTGCGATTCTCGCAGTTTTACTATCTGCAGCTTGTCTAACTGCCAACCTCGACTACCATATTCAGTTTTGTCTTTCTCTGCGTTCATCGTAATAGCGTTAAAAAAGCTGATTATTCATCATCAGTATTTATCCAAGACAGACAGTCAGCCTGTGCAATTTTCGTGCCTGCTCTTTGCTTGAGGCCAAATCTAAATTGGGCGAGTTTCTATAACCATCTTGCAATTATACCGTCTGGTTCTTCAAAAATATAGATCCAGATAAGGGCCCTGTGGTCCGTTATAATTAAAAAGTGCCAATCAAGTGAATAGTTTTTGATATGTTGCGTAAAATGAACGATTGCAAATATTTCCCGCTTAGTTGCTGAATATTTTTTGTGAATTTTACTTAGAGTTTTGCTAGTATATGCAGTAATTCTATCCTCAGTTCCCTGTTTATGGGTAGGAATTGCTCCAATGTCTGTCAACGAAGAATCCGTAATTAATGAATACGGATCCCTGTCGTTTGAAATCTTAAAACTGGGGCATTCAAAAGCTTCTGCTTTAACTCGTTACCGCACTTTTACATTCTCTACTCCATTCAATTTTAGTTGCCTTGTTCTTTAACCTGTAGGGAGGTTCTGTTGTCTTTCCAAAAATCGGAACAAATTTTCAATAACATCCCACAAGGCCTAGAAGTGCCATGACATCTTTCAAGGAGGATGGTTCTTTTATTCTCTCTACCGCTCTTACTTTCTCTGGGTTGACCTCGACTCCACTCTCGGGTATAATATGCCCCAGGAAGCTGACACGCTTTTAGAAAAATGTGCATTTTGATCCAATAATCCTAAATCTCTTCTCAGCTAAAAGTTGGAAAAGCAGCTCTAATCGTTTCAGATGTTCGTCAAAACTATTGCCGAAAGCGAGAACATCATCTAGATACACTAGAGCCATTTCATAAGAGAGGCCAGCAAAATATAACACCATTAAGTTTTGAAAAACTCCCGGTGCAGATGCTAGTCCCATAGGAAGTCTTTTCCCCTTATACAGGCCCAGGGGCCTTATGAAAGCTTTTAAATTCTGATTCTCTTCTTCGAGCGCCATCGGAAAAGATCTATGTTCAAGGAGTACATGTTTAACTCAAGTGAATCAATAACCTCTTTATTTTGTGATAGAGGCCAGCATATTTTCTCTATCTGTTTTCTCAGACCACGATACTCTACAATAGTTCCATCCTTTCATGGTACTATTAATGATGGTGCTGCCCAATCGAAATGTAATGATTCGACTAAGTGTTCCAGACAGTTTTAAGTCTTTAGCAGTGTTTTTCATGGCTTTTCTTTTCTCAAAGCTCATGCTGCCGTATGTACGTGTGAATGACACAGCATCCTTTTTTAATTTTCTTTTATGATAAATTCGGTCGCAACATCCCTTATCATTTGAATTTTGCGAGAAATTTTTTTCAGAATTTCTTCAAAGTGACATCACTTTTGTGATTCCCTTTCAAGAGAAACTCATTGACAGTGTGTTCACATGCTTCTCAAAATCAAATTCATCTCTATATTTTGTATTATTGTCAGAGTTATTTTGCTGTATTCTTAAAATTTTTTCAATGTTTTCAGCACATGCGATTCTCGCATTTTTGTAAGCACTCCTTTGCTTTATTGTAGGCTTCAGAACTCGAACTCATACGACATCATCAACTGTGTCATATAGCGATCTCGCTATTAATAAATGTGATTTAACATCAAAATTCTGCTTGGGTTCAACTATGATTTCTTTTTATTGTGTTTGGTTACCTTCGTCATTGACAATTTGGCATTCAATGAAACCTTCGCAGCGACGAGGTAAATTGTGATCTTCTACAGCAATTGAAAATGATTTTTATTTCTTCGTTGTGATGGGGAAATTGTATTGCTTTCCCATTTTTTCCGCAAAACAGTTCATTTTTTCTGGAGTTTAAAATACAATCAAAAACATATGTGAATTCCATGTTCAATAAACAAATCTCAATTTTGGTCACTAGAAATTCAAATGTTATTTCAGATTTAAATTTTTGAAGTTGGACTTCAAAAGCTGTTGACCACTTTAGAGGCTTTTTCCCATTGATGGCGGCTATTATATTTTTATTGCACACTCTGATTTGGTTTTGTTCTCCCAGTTACTGGTAGAGTATGTCGCTCAAAAGATTAAACTACTGCCACTATCAGCTAAGGCCATTTCTGATTTCTTTTTTTTCCATCGTTTTGGCAAAAAAATGCCTCAATTGGCTGTTCCTTCCACGCAGAATTTTTACGTAGGTCGCTTAAAATGAAGACCTGCCATCTTCAGCTTGTTCTCGTTTAATTACGGGCAATTTTGTTTGAAATTGTTGGGACTCCCATATTCCAAACAGTTACTTCTTGCCTTCCTTAAATGCATGATTTCGCTGACCGCAACGGCGACATTGTTCATTCTTGAAACTCACCACTGGTTTTGGCTGCTTGTCACTACTCTCGTGTGACCGATCTCGGCTTCTGTTCTCTTCTCCTGGTGTTGGCAATCGCGTTCTACTGTCATAGTTGCTTCGTCTACTGTCAGCGCTGGTTCTGGTATAGCTATTATAGATTCTATTTCTGTCTCCCGTTTCTCTTAAACTTCGCTCAATTCCGCGTAAAAAATTATTTTGGGCTCGCACCTTGAGATGACTATCTTGCCTGTTAAATTTATTAGTCTTCAATGTTCGAACGAAATCAATAATCAAATTAACCAATTGATTATTTTCATTCGACTGGATGGCAAAGACCCACGGCTCACGTACTCCTCTCAGTTCTAGTGACTGCATCAACATGTAGTGTTATTTCTAACGCTTTGTCTAAAGTCATATCCGCGTCATTCAAATTCTTTCTAAGGTCGAGTTGTACTTGACTACTTTCTATGCCTTTGAGGAATCCCCTCAAAATGAGATCTTCTCTTATCTCATTAGACTTTTGGGGGTACGCTTTCAAAGCTAACGATTCCAAATCACCGAGAAAATCTTTTTTATTTAAAAGCTGCTGTTAATCAAACTATATCAAAAATGATGTTCAAAACCCGTTCAAATTTTTCTACAATCTAAATAAGCAGCTCATCAATCTTATTGACACTGTATTTTAAGTTCGAAGAAAATCAAAAAAAATATGATGCTCAACAGGTTTTTTCATTCAAATTATGTCGAATTCAAATACGCCTGACTTTGAAAGCTATTTCATTATCTAAAAAACATGTACGACACAATTTACACTATTCGAAGTTTTAGGTAGTACTCACTTGAAAGTTCGAATATGGCTGTTTTTCTTGTCAAATGCCGACACCAGTTTACAATTCCACCTTAGGTTTGTGACGTTAAGACGTCGAACTCGTGTTAAGGGTCGATTTTCAAAACAAAAACATTGTTCTGTTTAGAAATCAGTACAAAGCTCAAAAGTATTGGGTGGTGGTTTTCCCTTTACTTTTAATCTCTGTCGCCACTATGTTTGGCGCCCGTGCGCAATAATTTTTGTTTTCGGTTAATTGAGCGTGGTACTTGTTTAAATTGCAAAATTAGAAGTTAAATTTTTCAGTAGTATAATGTTGAGGAACAGTTGGGCTAAATAATTTAAGATTTAATAAATTGGTCAGCTCTAATGGTAGGTTTGGTGTTCAATGTGTGAATTTATTCCTCGCTAAGGTCGGTATTCAATATCGATTCTATTATTGTGCTAAATTAATCAAGTCAAAAAAGATACGCCAGTTTCGTTGATTAGGCTCGAAGCCTGAGCTTTGTCTAATCAAAGGTCTATTGTATATTCTGACAAATCTCAGCCAAAAATCAGGTAATGAATCAAGTTTTAAACTAAGTTTTTAATCTTGAAATCCAAAAATTTTAGTTCATATTTTCTTTATACACGTGTGAAACTCACAAAAACCCATTGTCAACATAATGCCCCCGTTTTATTGACAGAAAGACAAGATTACACGTTTCAACGTACAGGCTCAGTGATAGAATAACTTCAACCATTCTCGTTAATCTAGATTTGAGCCTAAGATCCATTTCGTGTACGATGCTCTAATTTTTTGAACTTCATGAAGATTTGTTACTTTTGGCAGCCAGTTTTGAGAGGCTTAGACTGATATAGTTATTACGTAGCCTGTGTATACGTTCAATTTCATTTTAAAACCGTTTGCTGATTTGATGTTTTTATTTTCATATAAAGCTGTCATTGCAATTTCAGATCGTCCTTGACTGTTTTTATTCAATGAGAGGCCTTTTTGTAAAATTAATCTCATATGACATTGGGAGGTTACAAGTTCGAGTTTTGTATTAGGTAAATTGTCAGAACGTTTTAATGCTGGAAACTGGATGTTTTCTAGTATTCTGCATTTTTATTGTCTTCAGACCATTTTTCGATAAAATTGCTATCAAAACCGAAAAACAGATGGAAACAGCCAGTAACAGTTAATGAAGCAGGGACAAACTAATGACAAAATTTATTAAAGAGTAAAAACAACCGATTCACAACCAGCGAAGCTTTATGGCCTAGCGGAGATACACAAAAAATATACACCTCGCCGACCTGTTCTTTCAATGATTGGTAGCAGTTATGAAAACTTGAACAGATTCCTAACACCTTTGTTCCAGAATTTACCGGGAGCAGACATTGAAACAGGCAAGATGCAAGAAAAGTTTTAGGGTCACTCTCTAACGAGGACCTTGAGCATATAGTATCTCCTGGCGCAAACAGTTGGAACACCAACGAGCCGGTTGAAGAGGCTATAGAAATTATTCTAAGAGAACTCCGTCAAGCAACCTAGCTCCAGAGATCCCAAAGGCCGCAAGGGAAAGTTTACTAAGCCTAGCGGTAAAAAATTTTCCTTTCAAATTTAATGGGTTCTGTTATGTACAATCAGATGGTTTGGCTATGGTTGGATCTTTGGCTCTGATACTAGCAAACGTATGGATAAAATAACTTGAGGGATCATTGCAACTACTCATTAAATATACCTCTAATTCTGATAAAAACGGGAACGGCAAAGACTGCAACCGAACAGAAAATTTCCGAGGAAAAAGAGTACAATGCGAGTCATACAGAAACTGCTTTCATGCAAAATGCCAAAAAATAACAAATCGAGATGACGCAAATATGCGGTATGTTGTTTGTATTTGCACGTATTGCATATAGCAACAGTCAGATGGGCAGGTTGAGGGCAAAAATTTCTCAAACGATATATGGACGACATTATCTGCAGAATTCGTAGTAAACGTAGAATTCGTAGTATGACTATCTAAAAATAGCAACCTCATTACACAAAAGCCTGCAATTTTCGTTAAAAAAATGACAATGGAAGGGGATTTGGGTTTTCTTGATATCAACGTATATGTGAGCAACAAAAATAAAATTACCTAACAATTGTATTAAAAACCAATTGACAAAGGAATAATACTGAAATTTTGCAGCTCTGCACCGCTTCAGCTTTAAAAAAAATGTGATTAAAGGGACGGTTCACAGAGTTTTTAGCGCAACATCTATTTGGTTGGACTTTGGTCAAGCTCTTCATAAGAACAAGACATACTGGACCAAAAGTCATTATTCACATGAGTGATCTTCAAAAATAGGGAAGCAGACCTTACAAATCGTAAAAGTTGGCATTAACGATCAATTGAAAACAACAGCAAAAGAACATCAAAATGCAACACCAGATCTCATGCTAGGCCAACATTTTGCTTACAACTCAGAGGCAAACCATTACAAAATTTTGCACACAAATCGAAGAAACTATAAAACCTGCAAGTGGTTTTCATAATTCGACAATTAGGATCTCCATCCGAAAACCGTTTTTCGATAAAAACCTGAAACCCCAAGTGGTATATGAAATACAATGTAATGAAAGTACTGGATCCTTCTATTTTGGGCAGACAAGCCGTCATGTTACCACTAAGATATCAGAACAACAAAAGAAGAACTCTCAGCTGGGTCAACATCTTGTTGAATGTAGTGGCTCTACCAATAACATTGAATTGAAAATTTTGGATGCCTGTCGCATAGTAGAAAAAAATGACTGTGCAATCTGCATAATTACCTTAGAAATACAAAAACATGGTCAAAATTGGAAAATCTGGAATAGGAATGTTTAAAAAAAAGATAACCAATGTATATATGAGTTTTATATAGGTTAATTTAGTTTATATGGATAACTTTCAATTAATTTTTTTGAGATAGTTCATTAAAACGTTTAAATTGTGGTCTCAGAAAAACATAATTACATATTCATTTTATCATTTTATCCTGCTCACTTTTGTGATTCCCTTTCAAGAGAAACTCATTGACAGTGTGTTCACATGCTTCTCAAAATCAAATTCATCTCTATATTTTGTATTATTGTCAGAGTTATATTGCTGTATTCTTAAAATTTTTTCAATGTTTTCAGCACATGCGATTCTCGCATTTTTGTAAGCACTCCTTTGCTCTATTGTAGGCTTCAGAACTCGAACTCATACGACATCATCAACTGTGTCATATAGCGATCTCACTATTAATAAATGTGATTTGTCATCAAAATTTTGCATGGGTTCAACTATGATTTCTTTTTATTGTGTTTGGTTACCTTCTTCATTGACAATTTGGCATTCAATGAAACCTTCGCAGCGACGAGGTAAATTGTGATCTTCTACAGCAATTGAAAATGATTTTTATTTCTTCGTTGTGATGGGGAAATTGTATTGCTTTCCCATTTTTTCCGCAAAACAGATCTTTTTTTCTGGAGTTTAAAATACAATCAAAAACATATGTGAATTCCATGTTCAATAAACAAATCTCAATTTTGGTCACTAGAAAGTCAAATGTTATTTCAGATTTAAATTTTTGAAGTTGGACTTCAAAAGCTGTTGACCACTTTAGAGGCTTTTTCCCATTGCTGGCGGCTATTATATATTTATTGCACACTCTGATCTGGCTTTGTTCTCCCAGTTACTGGTAGAGTATGTCGCTCAAAAGATTAACACTACTGCCACTATCAGCTAAGGCCATTTCAGATTTCTTTTTTTTCCATCGTTTTGGCAAAAAATGCCTCAATTGGTTGTTCCTACCACGCAGAATATTTACGTAGGTCGCTGAATATGAAGACCTGCCATCTTCAGCTTGTTCTCGTTTAATTACGGGCAATTTTGTTTGAAATTATTGGGACTCCCACATTCAAAACAATTACTTCTTGCCTTCCTTAAATGCATGATTTCGCTGACCGCAACGGCGACATTGTTCATTCTTGAAACTCACCACTGGTTTTGGCTGCTTGTCACTACTCTCGTGTGACCGATCTCGGCTTCCGTTCTCTTCTCCTGGTGTTGGCGATCGCGTTTTACTGTCATAGTTGCTTCGTCTACTGTCAGCGCTGGTTCTGGTATAGCTATTATAGTTTCTATTTCTGTCTCTCGTTTCTCTTAAACTTCGCTCAATTCCGCGTAAAAAATTTTTTTGGGCTCGCACCTTGAGATGACTATCTTGCCTGTTAAATTTATTAGTCTTCAATGTTCGATCTAAATCAATAATCAAATTAACCAATTGATTATTTTCATTCGACTGGATGGCAAAGACCCACGGCTCATGTACTCCTCTCAGTTCTAGTGACTGCTTCAATATGTAGTGTTATTTCTAACGCTTTGTCTAAAGTCATATCCGCGTCATTCAAATTCTTTCTAAGGTCGAGTCGTACTTGACTACTTTCTATGCCTTTGAGGAATCCCCTCAAAATGAGATCTTCTCTTATCTCATTAGACTTTTGGGGGTAAGCTTTCAAAGCTAACGATTCCAAATCACCGAGAAAATCTTTGTTATTTAAAAGCTGCTGTTAATCAAACTATATCAATAATGATGTTCAAAACCCGTTCAAATTTTTCTACAATCTAAATAAGCAGCTCATCAATCTTATTGACACTGTATTTTAAGTTCGAAGAAAATCAAAAAAAAATATGATGCTCAACAGTTTTTTTTCATTCAAATTATGTTGAATTCAAATACGCCTGACTTTGAAAGCTATTTCATTATCTAAAAAACATGTACGACACAATTTACACTATTCGAAGTTTTAGGTAGTACTCACTTGAAAGTTCGAATATGGCTGTTTTTCTTGTCAAATGCCGACACCAGTTTACAATTCCACCTTAGGTTTGTGACGTTAAGACGTCGGACTCGTGTTAAAGGTCGATTTTCAAAACAAAAACATTGTTCTGTTTAGAAATCAGTACATAGCTCAAAAGTATTGGGTGGTGGTTTTCCCTTTACTTTTAATCTCTGTCGCCACTATGTTTGGCGCCCGTGCGCAATAATTTTTGTTTTCGGTTAATTGAGCGTGGTACTTGTTTAAATTGCAAAATTAGAAGTTAAATTATTCAGTAGAATAATGTTGAGGAACAGTTGGGCTAAATAAATTAAGATTTAATAAATTGGTCAGCTCTAATGGTAGGTTTGGTGTTCAATGTATGAATTTATTCCTCGCTAAGGTCGGTATTCAATATCGATTCTATTATTGTGCTAAATTAATCAAGTCAAAAAAGATACGCCAGTTTCGTTGATTAGGCTCGAAGCCTGAGCTTTGTCTAATCAAAGGTCTATTGTATATTCTGACAACTCTCAGCCAAAAATCAGGTAATGAATCAAGTTTTAAACTAAGTTTTTAATCTTGAAATCCAAAAATTTTAGTACATATTTTCTTTATATACGTGTGAAACTCACAAAAACCCATTGTCAACATAATGCCCCCGCTTTATTGACAGAAAGACAAGATTACACGTTTCAACGTACAGTCTCAGTGATAGAATAACTTCAACCATTCTCGTTAATCTAGATTTGAGCCTAGGATCCATTTCGTGTACGATGCTCTAATTTTTTGAACTTCATGAAGATTTGTTACCTTTGGAAGCCAGTTTTGAGAGGCTTAGACTGATATAGTTATTACGTAGCCTGTGTATACGTTCAATTTCATTTTAAAACCGTTTGCTGATTTGATGTTTTTATTTTCATATAAAGCTGTCATTGCAATTTCAGATCGTCCTTGACTGTTTTTATTCAATGAGAGGCCTTTTTGTACAATTAATCTCATATGACATTGGGAGGTTACAAGTTCGAGTTTTGTATTAGGTAAATTGTCAGAACGTTTTAATGCTGGAAACTGGATGTTTTCTAGTATTCTGCATTTTTATTGTCTTCAGACCATTTTTCGATAAAATTGCTATCAAAACCGAAAAACAGATGGAAACAGCCAGTAACAGTTAATGAAGAAGGGACAAACTAATGACAAAATTTATTAAAGAGTAAAAACAACCGATTCACAACCAGCGAAGCTTTATGGCCTAGCGGAGATACACAAAAAATATACACCTCGCCGACCTGTTTTTTCAATGATTGGTAGCAGTTATGAAAACTTGAACAGATTCCTAACACCTTTGTTCCAGAATTTACCGGGAGCAGACATTGACACAGGCAAGATGCAAGAAAAGCTTTAGAGTCACTCTCACGAGGACCTTGAGCATATAGTATCTCCTGGCGCAAACAGTTTGAACACCAACGAGCCGGTTGAAGAGGCTATAGAAATTATTCTAAGAGAACTCCGTCAAGCAACCTAGCTCCAGAGATCCCAAAGTCCGCAAGGGAAAGTTTATTAAGACTAGTGGTGAAAAATTTTCCTTTCAAATTTAATGGGTTCTGTTATGTACAATCAGATGGTTTGGCTATCGGTGCATCTTTGGCTCTGATACTAGCAAACGTATGTATAAAATCACTTGAGGGATCATTGCAACTACTCATTAAATATACCTCTAATTCTGATAAAAACGGGAACGGCAAAGACTGCAACCGGACAGAAAATTTCCGAGGAAAAGGAGTACAATGCGAGTCATACAAAAAGTGCTTTCATGAAAAATGCCAAAAAATAACAAATAGAGATGACGCAAATATGCGGTATGTTGTTTGTATTTGCACGTATTGCATATAGCAACAGTCAGAGGGGCAGGTTGAGGGCAAAAATTTCTCATACGATATATGGACGACATTATCTGCAGAGTTCGTGGTAAACTGGATGACTATCTAAAAATAGCAACCTCATTACACAAAAGCCTGCAATTTACGTTAAAAAAATGAACATGGAAGGGGATTTGGGTTTTCTTGATATCAACGTATATTTGAGCAACAAAAATAAAATTACCTAACATTTGTATTAAAAACCAACTGACAAAGGAATAAAATTGAAACTTTGCAGCTCTGCACCGCTTCAGCTTTTAAAAAATGTGATTAAAGATACGGTTCACAGAGTTTTTAGCGCAACATCTATTTGGTTGGACTTCGATCAAGCTCTTCATAAGAACAAGACATACTGGACCAAAAGTCATTATTCACATGAGTGATCTTCAAAAATAGGGAAGCAGACCTTACAAATCGTAAAAGTTGGCATTAACGGTCAATTGAAAACAACAGCAAAAGAACATCAAAATGCAACACCAGATCTCATGCTAAGCCAACATTTTGCTTACAACTCAGAGGCAAACTATTACAAAATTTTGCACACAAATCGAAGAAACTATAAAACCTGCAAGTGGTTTTCATAATTCGACAATTAGGATCTCCATCCGAAAACCGTTTTTCGATAAAAACCTGAAACCCCAAGTGGTATATGAAATACAATGTAATGAAAGTACTGGATCCTTCTATTTTGGGCAGACAAGCCGTCATGTTACCACTAAGATATCAGAACAACAAAAGAAGAACTCTCAGCTGGGTCAACATCTTGTTGAATGTAGTGGCTCTACCAATAACATTGAATTGAAAATTTTGGATGCCTGTCGCATAGTAGAAAAAAATGAGTGTGCAATCTGCATAATTACCTTAGAAATACAAAAACATGGTCAAAATTGGAAAATTCCGGAAGAGGAATGTTTAAAAAAAATGATAATAAATGTATATATGAGTTTTATATAGGTTAAATTAGTGTATATGGATAACTTTCAATTAATTTTTTTGAGATAGTTCCTAAAAATGTTTAAATTGTGGTCTCAGACAAACATAATTACATATTCATTTTATCATTTTATCCTGCAACAGTTTGGAACAGCTTTAACCTCACCTGGAGCGTATAGCTTGAAAACGTTTGTTTTATGTATCAGAAATATTTTCAATTTGACAAATTAGTTACTTCTACATCATTTTTCGATGCTTTCGGTGGCTTGATTCATGTCATTTTTTCATAGTATAATGGATTTAGTCTATCAATCATTTTCATTGATTTTGGTAGGTCACTAATGAAGAGCAGAAATGCTAAGGGACCAGGTATCGAGGAACACCAAATGTGACCTCTATGAGGTATGATTTTCCACCAAAAATTTGCAGGATTTGATTTTGGTCGAATAATATGAATTTCTATCACCCCAAATGCTTTGCTTCCACCTATCCCTAGTTTCCTAAATTTAATCAAAACACTACGATGTGGAGTTGTATCGAATGCCTTGATGATATCAAGATAGGGGACAGACAGTTTCTAATGGATACAAGATTTTTGTGCTTGTAGACTTTATCCTAAAATCGCATTATCTGAAGTGTCGCTGATCGACCTTTCCGAATCCATACTGAACCGTTTTCAAAAGCAGCTGCAAATTTCGTCAAATATTGTTTTCTCAACAAATTTAATTAGCAGCATAGAAGCTTTATGGGTTTGTAGCATGATTCATATGATTTATTTCTCTCTTTAAATATTGGTTTTACCTAGCTTCCTTTCAACTATTTAGAGAAGTACCTTTGTTGATGTTTTTATGAAACGAAAGTTTCAGTGATCTGCTGTGAGAAAGATGACACCTTTCGAGTATTAAGTTGCCAATCTGATCCGGATCTCCGGATTTATTGGGATCTAAATTGTAAAGAATTTTGCTTATTTGATTTTAATCGCAACTCATTTTATTAGGTTCCCAATTTTAATTTCGCATGCAATGGTTTCAGTTTCTCAAAACAAGAATCAAAATTTTTCTAGGGAGCTCAATAAAGTGTCGTATAATGTTTCACGATTTTCAAACGTCACAGTTGGTGATAATAATCGAATTTTCCAGACGCATTTTAAAAACTTTAGAGCAATACTATTCATTTGTTTTTTGGAAACTGTTTTTTTTTCAAAATCGGCAAGATCTTCTTCCGAGAAACTCTTAACCTGTCTTTTTTGCTTTTTCATTTTTATTAATCTACCAAGAGATAATTGGGTTTTTCGTTTCATAGTGTTAACTCCTGTCAGTAATTTTGACGTGAAACTTGAACTCCAGTGGAGGGATCAGTCCGATGTTTTGTTATTCTAGTTTTCCCAGCGCAATTTGTGTCATTGAATTAATAATTCATCAATATTAATGAAGCCGTACTGCTCGAAAAGTTCATTCAATGTGTATTCGTTTAATTGCCTGCAGTCTGCTTTCTGAAAAGCATATTTTACGTCAGGAGTTTGATGAAATTTTTCAGTCTTCTGTGACGGTATTACAGTTTCAAGGAGTGTGTGGTCGCAAATAAAGTTTTGCCATAAGCGCAAAGATCCCTGCAAAGCTGATTTTTCTAGTCGATATTCAAAATAGCATCTGGGTTGCTACAAAGAACCAGAGCAATTTAATCTTATGAAAAATTGCTGAAGTTTCTACCAAAAAATATCTCTAGGATCTCTTGTTCATAGGTATTATGTGAGGACATGGCCTTTCAATTTGTTTGGAAGAAACTTAAATAATCTATTGTTATAGAGAGATCAAAAAATCAATTTCAAGATCAAAACACTGAAGTTTTTGGATATCTTCTTTATTTTTTTGCGCTCCAATTAATGTGGATTTGTATGGGGCGCATTTCACACAGGGCACAATTTGATATCTGATTCGTCATTGGCTGAAATTTTTATGGTCACATAACCGGAATATTCAAGGTTGTTGTTGATATGTTTGTGTGGAAAGTCTTTTTGAACGGGAATTAAGATTCCGCTTTTTTTGCTTTTTTGGGTTTTGTTCCCTACTTTTTTGATAGACTTGAAATTTATCGAAGAATAGTGCAGCACTATGGATGTCAGCTGTTAAACAGTTCACCGTTATAACAGGTGAGTAAAAATTGTATGACATCACAATGTTTGCAATTATTGTTCTTCTAAAGAGATCTAGTAAACCTTGTGCATTAAAAGAGCATTGGTTGTCATTCGTTGTTTCAAAATTTTGTGCCTTCTGCAAACGGTTTTGATTCTAATGATAGCCATATTATCAAAGGTTTGAACTGTGAGACTTTTTACTCTACATTTTGAACTGAGATTGGTTTTTTTTACTACTGGTTTTCTCTCTACGTCGCTCTAAATTTTCATTTTGATTCTACTTGTCTGTGCTAATAAATTCCGGGTTAACCTAGACAGAGTTATGGTATCCATTGTAGTTTTTAGGCAAATCTTATGACAAGATCTCAGACGATAAGATTTTCACATTGAGACAATCAGGAACTGCCTTAGGTTTACCTATATCAGCTTGTAATCTCTCATCAGGGGATTTGTTTCTAACTTCTGAGACACCCCGAAAGCATTTTCCTGGGATCGGGTACTATTTTTTACATTCCCAAAGGATTCCTCGCAACATTTGATATCTGTTTTGACAATTTTAACTTTAGTTCCAGCTTTTGATATAATACTGATCGATTCTTCAAACTTTTCAGTTAATTCATGAAACTGTTCTCGAAGTTTTTTGAGCTGTTCATTTTTTTCCTCTTTGATTTTTTTATTTCTGGTTTTGTTCTTTTATTTCTGGTTTTATTCTGGTTTTGTTCGAATAATGGTTAACGATTCTTTGTTTTGGTTTCCAATTGTTGCGGATGTAAAACGTCATTAAGTTTGAAACTTAAACGATTTTCTTGTCAAACATAGTATTCTCAGCGGTTAAAATAGGGTGGTCTACCATCAAACTGGAAAAGAGCTAACATTTCAGCAGTACAGAAAAGATGAATCCAAAAAAGATGTCTACTAAAACCAACGTCAGCCTGACATTAATATGTTGCAAACTTGTCCGACGCCAATTAATGAAACACCTAAACGGATATAATGCAGCTAACAACAGGCATTTTGTTTTTTTTTGTCCGAAAGATCTACTGCCATAGAGCTTCATAACATTATTGACGAGTAGACACCCGCATTGGATGTGGTAAGGGAAGTTGATGTCATTTTCTTGACTTCAGAAAAACATTCGACAGTGCCTCACTGACTCGAAGACTTTTTTTACATATACCTAATCTGATAGGAGCTTCTGGCAATACGTTAAAATGAATTAGAAGTTTCCTAATAGATCGACAAAAACGAATAATTGATTAATCATTTTCGAATTGGACAAAAGTGAAACCGAATTCCGCCATTCTTGGTCCTAGGGCCTGGTTTCTATATCCTCTACATCAACTGAATGCTGCTAACAATCATGATGCCCAAATTCACGACGCCGAAATTATGATAGGCTATCAGCGCCGTCAGAAAACAATGTGTTGAAGTTTAACCCAAAAGTGAGTTTGTCAACGACAATTTCTTCAAAACGGCAAACATCTCGGACACACATATTGGATGAGCAAGAGTTGAGAACAGTAATTTCTGCAAAAGATCTTGAAAAAATTACAGAGAAGTGCCTAAATTTTGAAGAGCACATAGTAACTGAAAAAAAATAAAAGTGAATGAAGTCTTAGCACTCCTTAAAAGATCTTTTAAGAGAATCTTTTCGAAAATGTTTGTTATCTCTATACAGCTCTGGTAAAACCTCAACTTTAATAGCAAGTTTGGGAACCGTGACTGAAAAAGTTTAATAGGTTCATAGAAAACCTATTAAACCGTCCTGTAAACCGTCCTTTTGCATCACCGTTCTGTAAACTGACGTAGGATTCTAGATACATGAAAGCATGAACGCTCTCAATTCGGTACCCGAAGCGTCCCTTACACTGCTAGAGAAACTTCTGTTAACTCTGGCTTTCAGTTTACCGCAATATCTCGCTTCATGTACTTTTTGACCGTTAACAGACATGAATTTTTGCTGGCATCTATTGCATCTTAAGCTCTTTTCAAGGTTTCCGAACTTTGGAACAGTGGGCTTCACCAACTGAGATTTTGTGTTTTCATCAGCTTTCTTGCAAAATCTTGACTCGTGTACTTTTCGTCCAACCACAGTATCAAAACAACGCTACCACTACTACTACTACTACTACTACTACTACTACTACTACTACTACTACTACTACTACTACTACTACTACTAATACTACTACTACTACTACTACTACTACTACTACTACTACTACTACTACTACTACTACTACTACTACTACTACTACTACTGCTACTACTACTACTACTATTTCTACTACTATACTACTACAACTACTACCACTTCTACTACTACTTCTACTACTACTACTACTTTTACTACTTCTACTACTTCTACTACTACTACTACTACTACTACTACTGTTTCAACACTTTAATTCCAAATATGAAATAAAGGCACGGTTGGCAACAAATACAAATACAAATACAAATACAAACAAAACAAGAAGAGTTATTTGTTTGGTTATTCTGTGAAGTGCTGTACGACGAAATTGTTGAAGGCATTCTTTGACCCGGTTGCTGCTTTCTCCTGCAATCTGGTGAACGATACTTTGTTTCGTACACAGTCTCCTTTGATTTGACTCATCCACGTTTTCCGTTGCCCCCCAGGAGCGCGTCTGGCATGGGCGTATTGATCGGGCGGGTCCCAATCGAAGGCACTGCGGGCTAATCTTCCTGGTTCCATTCTCTGGATGTGACCGTACCATTTTATCCGTTTGAGCATGATCATCGTGGATAGTTGGGGCATTCGCGATCTTGACATAATTTCATCGTTCGTTGCTTTCTCCAGATATGACACACGTAGAATTCTCCGAAGACAACCACAGTGGAAACTCTCAAGTTTTCTCTCCATTAATTTCGAAAGAGTCCAAGTCTCTGAGCTGTACAGCACGGCTGATAAAACGAGTGCTTTGTACAAATTGCACTTGAGGTGCACGCTGAGCTGCTTGCTCTTCCAGAGATTTTGGAAGTTAGCAAACCGTTGTCTACCTTCTGCAAGTTTGCAATTGACTTCCTGGAGGTCTCCATGCTTGAGGCTGACATATGATCCGAGATACTTGAACGCTTCTATGTTTTCAAACTCGTTTCCGATAACATCTTGTACTTTGCAGGAAAACACGCGTGTGGCAGCTGCTTTAGGTTTGCCACAGTATCTCGATTGGTGAACTTTTCGGCCATTGACTGTTTTGAACTTCCTTTCACACTTGTCACAGGTGAGGCTCGCCTCTAGTTGCTCGAACTTTGACTTGTCGACGACATTCTTTGACAAACCGGCTTTGCAGAATCTTGTTTGGTGCACTTTGCGTCCGGTAACTGTACTGAATTGCCGCTGACAGTTCTGACATCTTAAAGACTCTTGATCAGCCACCGCTGACCCACTCTCATTTTCTAGCGACTCTAAATCCGCTACTGCAGATTGTTGTTGTGAAGCTACCAACGCTGGCTTAGCCTCCGCTAAGCTTTTCAATCTGAACTTCCGGCCATCTTGTGTTTCGAACCAGCCCGCTTTCTTTTTCGTTCCCAGCAGCACCTCCGTGCCGATGGTTAGTCGTGACTGGCTAGATGTCTCTGCCAGGAGTCCTAGTTTGCCTTTATGTGTTCCAGTGAGTATCTCCACGTTCTGTTGGATACTAGGCACTGCAACAACATTTGGGCTGTCGCATTTTACGCCCATATTCTTTGTTTTGGCCACATTAATCTTCAGACCAGCGGCTTCCGCTAGGGCCTCGATTCGATGTAGGTTTTCTTGCACGTCACTGTCTGAGACCCCCACGAGAGCAACATCATCAGCAAAATCTAAGTCAGCCACCAATCTCCCAATGTCTAATCCTCCATGCACCGAGTTAGCTAAAATGTAGTTGATGACAAGGCCGAATAGGATTGGGGACCACACATCACCCTGCCTAACGCCTGTTCTGACATCAAATAAGCGTCCCTTCTCACCTTCGGCTTTGACTCGACATTTGAATCCATCATAGCTGTTTCTTATGATGTTTATCACTTTTTGCGGAAGACCATAGTGTTTCATTATCTGGTACATCTGCTCACGATCGACAGAATCGAATGCCGCTCGAAAGTCTATGAAACAAAAGCTAATATCCAATTGAAACGCCATTGATTTCTCTATTATTTGACGCAGGGCAAAGAGTTGATCGGAAAACTACTACTACCACTACTACTACTACTACTACTACTACTACTACTACTACTACTGCTGCTGCTACTACTACTACTACTACTACTACTACTACTACTACTACTACTACCACCACTACTACTACTACTACTATTACTACTACTATACTACTACAACTACTACCTCTTCTTCTTCTACTACTACTACTACTACTACTACTACTACTACTACTACTACTATTACTACTACTGATGCTTATATTACTACTTCCTCTAATTTTCCTAAATTTTTTTACTGCTAGTTATAATTTAGAAACAAAGAGAAGGTCATTCCGGTATGTAGAAAATTGCAAATGTAAGATTTTTAAAATCTTAACTGTTCTAAGTCTTTCTTCTTTATGAAACCTCGAAGCTACGTCCGCTGATACAAAAAAAACCTAGATTTAGCACTGTTTTCAAGAAGTTCCGTTTAGCTGTCAAATGATTGGTGCAAACTCACAAGCCTGTTGCTCGGATGTCTGAACTGCCACTGGTACTGCTACTATTTCCAGCTCTTCTTCTTTTTGTTCGTTTTCCTCTTCTTCTTCTTCTTTTTCTACTGCTACCACTACTAATACTACTACTACTACTACTACTACTACTACTACTACTACTACTACTACTACTACTACTACTACTACTATTAAACTTGCTACTCTTACTACCACCACTACTACTACTACTGCTACTACTACTACTGCTACTACTACTACTACTACTACTACTACTACTACTACTACTACTACTACTACTACTACTACTACTACTACTACTACCACTACAACTACTACTACAACTACAACTACTACTACTACTACTACTACTACTACTACTACTACTACTACTACTACTACTACTACTACTACTACTACTACTACTACTACTGTTTCAACACTTTAATTCCAAATATGAAATAAAGGCACGGTTGGCAACAAATACAAACAAAACAAGAAGAGTTATTTGTTTGGTTATTCTGTGAAGTGCTGTACGACGAAATTGTTGAAGGCATTCTTTGACCCGGTTGCTGCTTTCTCCTGCAATCTGGTGAACGATACTTTGTTTCGTACACAGTCTCCTTCGATTTGACTCATCCACGTTTTCCGTTGCCCCCCAGGAGCGCGTCTAGCATGGACGTATTGATCGGGCGGGTCCCAATCGAAGGCACTGCGGGCTAATCTTCCTGGTTCCATTCTCTGGATGTGTCCGTACCATTTTATCCGTTTGAGCATGATCATCGTGGATAGTTGGGGCATTCGTGATCTTGACATAATTTCTTCGTTCGTTGCTTTCTCCAGATATGACACACGTAGAATTCTCCGAAGACAACCACAGTGGAAACTCTCAAGTTTTCTCTCCATTAATTTCGAAAGAGTCCAAGTCTCTGAGCTGTACAGCACGGCTGATAAAACGAGTGCTTTGTACAAATTGCACTTGAGGTGCACGCTGAGATGCTTGCTCTTCCAGAGATTTTGGAAGTTAGCAAACCGTTGTCTACCTTCTGCAAGTTTGCAATTGACTTCCTGCAGGTCTCCATGCTTTAGGCTGACATATGATCCGAGATACTTGAACGCTTCTATGTTTTCAAACTCGTTTCCGAGAACATCTTGTACTTTGCAGGAAAAGACGCGTGTGGCAACTGCTTTAGGTTTGCCACAGTATCTCGATTGGTGAACTTTTCGGCCATTGACTGTTTTTGAACTTTCTTTCACACTTGTCACAGGTAAGGCTCGCCTCTAGTTGCTCGAACTTTGACTTGTCGACGACATTCTTTGACAAACCGGCTTTGCAGAATCTTGTTTGGTGCACTTTGCGTCCGGTAACTGTACTGAATTGCCGCTGACAATTCTGACATCTTAAAGACTCTTGGTCAGCCACCACTGACCGACTCTCATTTTCTAGCAACTCTGAATCTGCTACCGCAGATTGTTGTTGTGAAGCTACCAACGCTGGCTTAGCCACCGCTAAGCTTTTCAATCTTAGCTTCCGGCCATCTTGTGTTTTTTCGTTCCCAGCAGCACCTCCGTGCTGATGGTTAGTCGTGACTGGCTAGATGTCTCTGCCAGGAGTCCTAGTTTGCCTTTATGTGTTCCAGTGAGTATCTCCACGTTCTGTTGGATACTAGGCACTGCAACAACATTTGGGCTGTCGCATTTTACGCTCATATTCTTTGCTTTGGCCACATTAATCTTCAGACCAGCGGCTTCCGCAAGGGCCTCGATTCGATGTAGGTTTTCTTGCACCTCACTGTCTGAGACCCCCACGAGAGCAACATCATCAGCAAAATCTAAGTCAGCCACCAATCTCCCAATGTCTAATCCTCCATGCACCGAGTTAGCCAAAATGTAGTTGATGACAAGGCCGAATAGGATTGGGGACCACACATCACCCTGCCTAACGCCCGTTCTGACATCAAATAAGCGTCTTTTCTCACCTTCGGCTTTGACTCGACATTTGAATCCATCATAGCTGTTTCTTATGATGTTTATCACTTTTTGCGGAAGACCATAGTGTTTCATTATCTGATACATCTGCTCACGATCGACAGAATCGAATGCCGCTCGAAAGTCTATGAAACAAAAGCTAATATCCAATTGAAACGCCATTGATTTCTCTATTATTTGACGCAGGGCAAAGAGTTGATCGGCGCATCCTCTGCTTTTTCTGAAGCCGCACTGCTCTTCCCTTAAGACGCGATCCACTGAATACTCATTGCTTTGGTGTTTGAAGGCTGAGATACGACTAGTTGCGCCACAAACTAGAAGACCAGTGCCTCGTTAGCTCGACCATGTGAGCGGAGAGCCGCAGCACAAGACCTACCCCCAGGGGACACCACGTGGAGGTGAGGTTGGATTTTGTCCCCCACTACTACTACTACTACTACTACTACTACTACTACTACTACTACTACTACTACTACTACCACTACAACTACTACTACAACTACAACTACTACTACTACTACTACTACTACTACTACTACTACTACTACTACTACTACTACTACTACTACTACTACTACTACTACTACTACTACTACTACTACTACTACTACTACTACTGTTTCAACACTTTAATTCCAAATATGAAATAAAGGCACGGTTGGCAACAAATACAAACAAAACAAGAAGAGTTATTTGTTTGGTTATTCTGTGAAGTGCTGTACGACGAAATTGTTGAAGGCATTCTTTGACCCGGTTGCTGCTTTCTCCTGCAATCTGGTGAACGATACTTTGTTTCGTACACAGTCTCCTTCGATTTGACTCATCCACGTTTTCCGTTGCCCCCCAGGAGCGCGTCTAGCATGGACGTATTGATCGGGCGGGTCCCAATCGAAGGCACTGCGGGCTAATCTTCCTGGTTCCATTCTCTGGATGTGTCCGTACCATTTTATCCGTTTGAGCATGATCATCGTGGATAGTTGGGGCATTCGTGATCTTGACATAATTTCTTCGTTCGTTGCTTTCTCCAGATATGACACACGTAGAATTCTCCGAAGACAACCACAGTGGAAACTCTCAAGTTTTCTCTCCATTAATTTCGAAAGAGTCCAAGTCTCTGAGCTGTACAGCACGGCTGATAAAACGAGTGCTTTGTACAAATTGCACTTGAGGTGCACGCTGAGATGCTTGCTCTTCCAGAGATTTTGGAAGTTAGCAAACCGTTGTCTACCTTCTGCAAGTTTGCAATTGACTTCCTGCAGGTCTCCATGCTTTAGGCTGACATATGATCCGAGATACTTGAACGCTTCTATGTTTTCAAACTCGTTTCCGAGAACATCTTGTACTTTGCAGGAAAAGACGCGTGTGGCAACTGCTTTAGGTTTGCCACAGTATCTCGATTGGTGAACTTTTCGGCCATTGACTGTTTTTGAACTTTCTTTCACACTTGTCACAGGTAAGGCTCGCCTCTAGTTGCTCGAACTTTGACTTGTCGACGACATTCTTTGACAAACCGGCTTTGCAGAATCTTGTTTGGTGCACTTTGCGTCCGGTAACTGTACTGAATTGCCGCTGACAATTCTGACATCTTAAAGACTCTTGGTCAGCCACCACTGACCGACTCTCATTTTCTAGCAACTCTGAATCTGCTACCGCAGATTGTTGTTGTGAAGCTACCAACGCTGGCTTAGCCACCGCTAAGCTTTTCAATCTTAGCTTCCGGCCATCTTGTGTTTTTTCGTTCCCAGCAGCACCTCCGTGCTGATGGTTAGTCGTGACTGGCTAGATGTCTCTGCCAGGAGTCCTAGTTTGCCTTTATGTGTTCCAGTGAGTATCTCCACGTTCTGTTGGATACTAGGCACTGCAACAACATTTGGGCTGTCGCATTTTACGCTCATATTCTTTGCTTTGGCCACATTAATCTTCAGACCAGCGGCTTCCGCAAGGGCCTCGATTCGATGTAGGTTTTCTTGCACCTCACTGTCTGAGACCCCCACGAGAGCAACATCATCAGCAAAATCTAAGTCAGCCACCAATCTCCCAATGTCTAATCCTCCATGCACCGAGTTAGCCAAAATGTAGTTGATGACAAGGCCGAATAGGATTGGGGACCACACATCACCCTGCCTAACGCCCGTTCTGACATCAAATAAGCGTCTTTTCTCACCTTCGGCTTTGACTCGACATTTGAATCCATCATAGCTGTTTCTTATGATGTTTATCACTTTTTGCGGAAGACCATAGTGTTTCATTATCTGATACATCTGCTCACGATCGACAGAATCGAATGCCGCTCGAAAGTCTATGAAACAAAAGCTAATATCCAATTGAAACGCCATTGATTTCTCTATTATTTGACGCAGGGCAAAGAGTTGATCGGCGCATCCTCTGCTTTTTCTGAAGCCGCACTGCTCTTCCCTTAAGACGCGATCCACTGAATACTCATTGCTTTGGTGTTTGAAGGCTGAGATACGACTAGTTGCGCCACAAACTAGAAGACCAGTGCCTCGTTAGCTCGACCATGTGAGCGGAGAGCCGCAGCACAAGACCTACCCCCAGGGGACACCACGTGGAGGTGAGGTTGGATTTTGTCCCCCACTACTACTACTACTACTACTACTACTACTACTACTACTACTACTACTACTACTACTACTACTACTACTATCACTACTACTACTACTACTACTACTACTACTACTACTACTACTACTAATACTACTACTACTACTACTACTACTACTACTACTACTAATACTACTACTACAACTACTACTACTGCTACTACTACTACTACTACTACTACTACTACTACTACTACTACTACTACTACTACTACTACTACTACTACTACTACTACTGCTACTTCTACTACTACTACTACTACTATACTATTGCCACTACTACTACTACTACTACTTCTACTACTACTACTGCTACTACTGCCTCTACTATTTCTACTATTTCTACTACTACTACTACTACTACTACTACTACTACTACTATTACTACTACTACAACTACTACTACTATAACTACTACTTTACTACTGCAACTACTACCACATCTTCTACTACTAATACTACTACTACTACTACTACCATTACTATCACTACTACTATACAACTACAACACTTCTTCTTTCTTCTACTACTACTACTACCAATCCTACTACTTTTACTACTACTACTACATCTACTATTACTACCACTACTACTACTACTACTACTACTACTACTACTACTACTACTACTGCTGCTGCTGCTGCTGCTGCTATTACTACTACTACTACTACTACTATTTCTACTACTATACTACTACAACTACTACCACTTCTACTACTACTTCTACTACTACTACTACTTTTACTACTTCTACTACTTCTACTACTACTACCACTACTACTACTACTACTACTACTACTACTACTACTACTACTACTACTACTACTACTACTACTACTACTATTACTACCACTGCAACTACTACTACTACTATAACTACTACTATACTACTGCAACTACTACCACTTCTTCTTCTACTACTACTACTACTACTACTACTACTACTACTACTACTACTACTACTGCTAGTTTTACCTCTACTAATTCTACTAATACTACTACTACTACAACTACCACTTCTACTACTTCTGCTACTACTACTACTACTACTACTGCTACTACTACTACTACTACTACTACTACTACTACTGCTGCTACTACTACCTCTACTAATTCTACTACTACTACTACTACTACTACTACTACTACTACTACTACTACTACTACTACTACTACTGCTACTACTACTACTACTACGTGATAGCAAGGCCAAATGAAAATAAAATTCCACTATCTCTGGCCACTTGAAAATATTTTTTTTGTCAAAAATCCGTTTTACAATTGATAGTAAACCCGGTAGTAATAATTTTCGAATGGCTTTTGAGATTAATTTTTTTCAAGTGGCATTGAGTTTTTTTTTCAAAAAAAATTAAGTTTTTTTCAACTTTTTTCCAATTTTTTTACCTTCTCTCAGAAACAAAATTTTTCGTTTTTCTATCTTCTCTGAGGCCATTTATTTTTTTTAAAGTTAAAAGTGCATACTCTATTAGTATCGGATTTGTTGCATATTTGCTGCCTGCCAGTCTTGAATAAAATGTATAGTGACGAAGTTTTCAATTACGAATTGACAACATCAAATTGAGACTAAACAGAACTAATGCACACCTAAACATTATTTGAAACTAAAAAACTAAACAAACTGAAATTAAACAGAACAAATGCACAATTAAACATTAAAAGAATGCACTTTAGTCAGTTTTACAATTGTTCTAAAAAATTTCTGTGGGGACAGCCGGAGATTGAACCCGGGGCCTCTCCCAACCAAAGCGAGAATTATACCACTGGACCACTGTCCCCTGATTTGTTATGGTTTACTCTAAAATTCATACTATGAAAACAGGATGCATATATCTTCTAACATTAGGAAATGTCTTCGGACATTTGCAAGAATGCATTTTGGCGACCGGTTGTATTGATTACATAACTGAACGATTGCGTATCGATTGCACAACTAAACATTAATTGAAACTAAACAAAAACTAAACAATTTGAAACTAAAAAGAACAATTGCACAACTAAACATTAAACAAACAAATACACATTATTCAGTTTTATTATTTGTTCAAAACTCGAACTGCTACTGAACTATCTCCCTATGTTGAATTGAGGGAAGCTCTCTGTGACTGAATGAAATCTTTGTTCTGATTGAGCATCTGACTCCTCTTGCCTGATCGGCGTGTTGATGCTATTATCTTGGCCATCCTGGTACTCGGAGTTGCCTCTGGCGCCGCATTCAATAATAACGTTCTCCTGATAACAAGGCTGCTAAACAGCCGATTTGGGTAAATGGCAGTAAACGTTCTTCGTGGTCATTACCTCTCCAACTTCAAGGTGCATATGCTAACTGGTGAATGTGAAATTGAATTGGCGTTTTGGTGAGGACATAAGCGACATGGATGATTCTGTCCCCTCATTTCAATGCTGATAATGTCCGAATTGGGTGGAACATAAAAAATGGCATCTCAGCAGACAGCTATCGATTTTGAAGACTGATCCGTATTTTATTGCTTTCTCGTATTACATCCACTTGCACATATTTGGATTTTGGTGTTTGATGAAAAAAATCTGCAGTCAGCAGGATTCGAATCTCCGCGGGAAAATATCATCCGATTTCTAGACAGACGCTTTACCCATTCGGCCATGACTGCTTGTTTGTAAACAATGTGCGAACGACAAAATTTTGCAACAGCTTGAAAGAGGGTGAGATAACCAAACGGATGACCTTTTGTAACAGACATACTGTTGATATGAATTGATATAGTCGACAGCTAACAAGTACTATTAACATGCTATTAACTCGCTCAATCGTTAAAATTATTAAAAGTCCTTTCCTAATTGTTAGCAATAAAAGAGCATTAGTCTTGCCAGAACATTTTGCAACATTTTATAACAACAAACTGGCAACTTTATTTGGGTGGGGAAGAGTTGTCCAGACTATAAGAAGGTGGGGATTTTATCACGACTGTATGATTTTGTGTCTAGAAAAGCTGAAATTAGGTGAGCTAGTTATACCTTTGAACATTGGGTCTGTTGACAGTTGAGGCTTTTTCGTCCAATAATTAGTGCTGTTTCATCTTCATTTAACTCGCATATATAATCGGCGATGTATAATAACCTTCTCGGGATTTGTTAGGGCCGATATTTTAGATCGGATAAAAACAACGTTGTCCGGGCGAAACAGACCTCTGGTTTTGCTTCGTTGGTCCGCTTGCGTTTCCCTGCCGAAGTGTGTGGCTTAACTTCGGATGATTGGAGGGTAGATTTATCTTAAACTTTTAAATCTCGGCTCCGCAAGCTTTTAATTAGCTGTGGTTCATCCGTTTTACTTAGTCTTCTGCTGCGGGTTGACATAACTCAGTTAAAATTTTCAATTAGGTTAACGATGAATTTCCCAAGAGTCAATGAAGAATTTCTTGATTTTGATATTAGACGAAATTTAATTTAGTAAAATCAATGATAGAATGATAGAAAAGTTGGGTAGAATAGAGTCAAGTTTATTGAGTTCATCACCTGTTGAATGTTTCAAAATGCTTTTAAAATGGGTCTCTGATGCTTTTAGGTAGTTCTTTAATGACTAATATAATTATCAACGGTTTGGATAGGGTTTTTAGCGGTATTCAAATTATTGCAATTACCTAAATGATTTCTTAACTACGTTAAATCGAACGTTGCAATCAAAAAAGCATGCACAATTTCAAAAGTTTGTTTGATTGTCTGACTTATGAAATTCACAATTTTCTTCCGCCAGATTTTAAAGAAGAACACAGAGTAATACCATGACAAGTTTCAATAAAATAAAATAATTTTTAGAGAAGGGAGCTGAGAATTTTTTTAAATCTATTATAATGATAGAAATTAATAATTATGATAGAAATTAATAATAATGGATAATTCTTTAAATTATTCCGTGAGAGATTAAGTTGCCACACTCCGGTGAGTTCATGGTGCTGGTATCGAGACAATTTGTTTATATTTGTGAAAAAAAGTCTTGGGGAAAATCAGGGAAGTGAACTTTGAGACTCTGTCACCCAAAGCAAGAACCATACCGCTAGACCACTGTCCCTATGAAAGAGTGAGATCTGCTCTGTTTTTTTAAAATGAAAAGGAGGTGTATATTTAATCTAACAGATAGCAGTAAGCAAAAAAAGCAAACCAGCTGCCTGTTTACAAAACTCAATGTGTAACGCAGTGATACAGCCAAACAAAAGAGACTTATAGTTATGATCGATGGTGGTTGGAGAGCGGTAGGCAGAAGAGTGTGAAATTATCGGGCTAGCATCGTTTATAAGCGTGCCATTGTGTAGTGGTTATCACGTCTGCTCTACACGCATAAGGCCCCCAGTTCGAGCCTGGGTGACATCAAATGTTTTTTGGCAAAGATTTGGGGAACCAAATTCATAAATGAAACGAGCCACAATCCGTCAATGAAACAAATGATAAAATGACAATAATAATCTCGTGGAACAAATCTCCAACGGGGTAGGGCATATATATAATTCAGCATTAGGGTCATCACACGGAAAGCCGACACTCATTTCATATGTGATACGTATTTAATGATATGTATATGTTATCATTCATGACACTTTTGAATCTTCAATTTGCTCTTCAATCTACGAAAATAATTTCGAATACAATATTTATTGTGATAACAATAATATATAATGTATATAACAACTAATAGATTATGGTTGTTGATCTTTTAATCCTAGCATATTGGGTCTTTTAATCTTACATAATGAACTTGTAGTATTGGAATCTGGATTCCCTGATAATAGTCTCTGTGCACCGTAGAATTTAACATTTAACAAGTCTGATGGATATATTGACGTCAACAATGTTGATAGTCACTACTGTGCAATAACGACCAGCAATTTCTCAGGACTTGTTTATGGACCCTTAAACGAAGTTGAGCGGATACATTGTTGGCCAACAGTTTACATAAGAGTACATTTATTGAAATTGGTGAAACTGTTGGCATATATCTACCTCATAAAACTAAATTTGGCTCTATTGGACTAAAAATTTAAAGTTGTCATTTTTAAAAAATCAAAAAAATACTACTACTCAAAAAACTCAATGCCATTTGAAAATCAGAAATGGTAAAATGGAGTTTTCGCCATTTTACATCTAAGTAATTTCCCAAATGGCCTGAGATTAATTTTTTTCTTACTGCAAAATGGCCTTGCGCTCAATACTATTAATACTGCTGCTACTATTACTACTACTACTACTACTACTACTACTACTACTACTACTACTGCTGCTGCTGCTGCTGCTACTACTACTACTACTACTACTACTACTACTACTACTACTACTACTACTACTACTACTACTACTACTACTACTACTACTACTACCACTACTACTACATCTACTACCACTACTTATACTACTACTGATGCTGATACTACTACTTCCTCTACTATTTCTAAATGTTTTTACTACTACTACTCGTTATTTTGAAACAAATAGTAGGTCTTCAGCTGATAGAAAATTGAAACTCTAATATGTTTAAAATCTGAACTGTTCTCAGTCTCTCTTCTTTATGAAACTTCGAATTTACGTCCGCTGATACAATAAATCCTAGATTTACTACTAATTTCATTGATGCTAACTTCGGTCCTAGTAACCTGAAGTTTTTTCAGCCCCGATAAATTTGAATTTCTCCACTTGTCCACGGCTAGCTTCTTTTTTTCACTTCCCGTATCTTAATACAGTCCAGATCATGTTGGAATTACCACAAGTTTCTGTTAATAGCTTAAAACTTCAAATCTTTGATAAAATTGAATAGTTAGCAAAAACAAGAAAATCAGGCGAAGCATTTTTGAAGAGGCAAAAGAAAACCGGACCCATTAGCGAGACTGGCAGTACACCACTTGTTACGAATCGTACCGCTGAGTTTACGTTGTCATAATGACAACAAAGCGTTTTATGTCTTTTGAATAATCTATCAGAACTTTAATCGAGCAACTACCTATTAGATGAATGACAACATCTTTGTTAATGCAAAGTGAGGTACATTGTCGAAAGCTTTGGAGAAATCTTTGTAAATGCGTACTATGTCACTGGCAGTATATTTTTTCTTGTACGAGTAGGAAGATTTTGGTCTGGTCTCATCTCTATTTAGCAAAACCATGTTGATACTCTTGAAAACAGCTGCTGAATTGTCCGTAGAGAGCAGTATAATTTCATTTCTCGAGGATTTTGTATTCGAAGTATAATAGTGACATCGGTCTGTGATTTTTAAAGTTTTGTCGATTCCTTTTTATGTATGGGCGTTATTGCGGCAGCTTTCCAAGCGCATGGTTATTTTCTCAGCATCTTGGCTCTTATTAGCAGCTAATGTAACATACCGCGGATTTTTTTTTGACGTTTTTCGAAATTGAATGCGTGGCAAACCACACGGTGCACTCGACTTAGTGACATCTAGTGAGGAGATAGCAACTGACTCACGGTATGACTGTTCACTTCGTCGCTCATTTCCTTGATATTTTGTAAAAGTTGGTGAAGCCTCAATTTTACTCATTGATACCTAAAAAATTAGCACTGCTGACTCTCCTCGAGTTCTCCATGACTGGTTTGTTCTGATTTACATGTCTTGCAATAGACAAGCCAATCGCCCTTTGATCCAAGCATTATTTTTTTCTGAATGGTTGTATCGTCATCAACAGTCAGATAACATTTTTGTAAAACGCAAAATTCAGTATAATTTGTGCACACGTTGAAAGCTCAATTGCCTGTGAAAAAATGTTCTCTTTCAAAATTTAATATTTTGTCCTCTTCGCTGCTAGAGCCACTAAATGCCCTCCAGTTCGTTCATCACCACAGACCAAAAGAGTTAAGAAATTTTTGAAATGATTTTCAGGAGTGATCCGAAGTTTTCGACTAAGTACCTACAGGGATTTCAAGCAACCATATAAGTTGCAGAGTTCCAAATAATCACACTTGTTTATGTTGACGATAAAAGATCGATCTTGAACTTACACTGCCTTTACACTGACTGAGATTTCATGAGAAATATTACAACAAAATAGATAAATGCTGCTGGAAAATAATTGAGCAGATGTGGACATGTGGAAAATGTAACATTTTGAATAAATAAAAAATCAAAATCATTTGGACTGTAAGGTTGATGAAAACTTTTGAAATATCGCTCTAAATTCTGCACTACTACTATTTCTACTCCCGCAATGGTCGCGAACTCGCACTGAAACATTAAATCTTTGATTATATGTGGTGAGTGAGTGAACCATTCTAAATTTAATAATAGCGGAGGGAGTAAGTTTCATGCGTATATAAAACAGAATTAGGGAACATCAGGCATCAGGTTAAAAAAAATTGTACAATTTCTAAAACATTACCTGGTTTATGGCTGGCAACATTTGGACAGGTGCCAAAGAAGAAATAAAGAAATTTGATTGAAAAATGCTCGGGCTTCGTGCGAAAATTAGCTAATTTACTACGGTGGCGGAGTCATTAAGATCATTCAAAAATTTTAGTAATCCACTCAGCTATATGTTGTTATCTTACCAGTTTCTTCTCTCTGCTTAAGTTGCTTATTAGCTTAAATGATTTCCTGTATTCAAACAATACCACGCTTCATCAATAAAAAGTTTAATAGATGTTGCACAAAGGCAGCTCTCATACACAAGTATTTTACCATCAAGGCCCGTTTATTCGTTATCCTATTCTTTAGTAGAGATATTTGAATTTGGTAAAAGGCAGCAAGCAAAGGCTTAATTAATGAAAAATGTATGAAAATACTTGTTCATTGTTGAGTATATTGCTTTAAAACGTCCATCTAAGATTGATTTCACGGCTTTGTCAACTATTTAGGAGGATTAACTAAATTATAATTGAACATCCAGTTGTCTTTTGAGACTTGAGACTTTTCTTAAATTTACCTATTGTGAAGTTTTTTAGTCGAAAAGACTTAGACAATTTTTTTAATTTAATTGCCCGAGCCAGGAGATAGAAGTATTGAACTATTTTTTATAGCTATATTCAGTTTTTTAATAACTCTTTGAGCTTTTGTGTGCAAACTTTAATTTAAATTTTGCTGAGATAAAATTTTCAAAATTTGGATCTTTTCTGCTAGCGCCCCCCCCCCCGCTTAGTTAGGCACCCCCCATTTATAAACATATTGTTAAAACTAAGTAATCTTAAACGTGAACATATATGAGCATTATGCATTTACTAAAAGCTAGCACAGCTATGCTTTGAAAGTATTACGTATTCAACCAAAATTTGTTGCATATAGCGTAAGCATCAATAAAAATTTCTATATTAGATCATTTTTGGTATTATCGGCTACAATAAGGGCTTGATTTTCTAAAACTTCTTAAGGAAACTATTCTAAAAGTGCCTTCAATCTACCTAGACACTCTTGTTTCAATAAAATGCAAATATCGCTCTCACATTTCGCGATAACTTAGATTTTGGGGGGTGCAAATTTAACGGCTATATAAAGCTTGGGGGCGCTAGCAGAAAAGATCCCAAAATTGGCTCTTTTCTGTTATTGCCCCCCCCCCCCAGCCTTATGTAGCCAGTCTGTTTGCACCCCCCAAATATGTACTTTTTGGTCCTTAGAGATCCCTTATTTTTGTCATAATAAATTGCCGGTACCGGCAGACAAATGGGTGAATTTTTGTTTCCAGTTGTCAAAAAAATTAGTGTCATAAAGCTATTCCTGTGAAAGAAGAGCCCAAAAATTTTAAAAATACGCAATATTATTTGTCTGCTTACATTATAAGCAAATGTTCACTTACCGTATACGTCTTAATAACAAAACTTCGCTGCATAATTAAATTGTAAATGCCGTTCGTATATAATTGTATATGTATGTGTATGAAATACAACCAATATAACATGCTACAATAGGGGGGTGCAAATGGACGTGGGGGGGCAATAACAGAAACGAACCCCAAAATTTAATTATAATAACGAGTTCTTGGTTGTTTTCCGGATTTAAAAACTAAATTTTTGTCGGTCACGCTCGAGCCAGGAAAATGATTTCAGTAACTTGTCAAAACTCTAATGAGAATTGAGTTTTTTATCATCTTTGCTCTTTTTACCTCCACATAATAATCTCCATATGCAGGGATTCTCTACGACAATTTGTTTTACAATCGAAACATGCAGATTTTTAAACGAAACAAAGCGTATGTAGATTTTCTTGTAATTTGAGTTCTGATTTGGCCGAAATTCTTGTAATTTGAGCTAAGATTTGGGCAAAAATGATTACACGTGCGGCTGTCAATAAAGTGATAGTGGTAAAATTTCAAGAAAAATATTAAAGTTTTTAGAACTTACAGATGGAAAGTTTTTCTGTAGAATCCATGGCACTGCTTTTTTCTTCATGCTTTGAATAAGCGTTAAACATTTTGGATGATTTCCAAAGTGAAGAACTCCTGCTCGCAATTGGTTTGATGTTGCTTCTGTAGGCTAAATGTCTGAAATAGATTGAACTGCGAGCTATGTTTGGTTTGATGGAGTGAAGTGCTGTAACAGCTTTATCTGCACGTTTCTTGGCGTGCTCATTCGAGCTCTAATTTTTACATATGATTATGTTGAAATTTGGGACATTTTAAGGTCATATTTGTATAGATGAAGAAATGTATTTATTTTAAATTTAAGAACTTTGGTATTCGTCATGTTGAGAGCAATGCAGTATTCGATACATCATTTGATATCTGTTCTGTTTGTAACTGTATTGGTTCCGACACTTTTGAAGAGTTCAGCGTCAAGTAAATTTTTACAAAAAAATTGATTGAGGCAGCTTGACAAAAAGAAGGGAATAGTAGAGGTCGAGGTTTCGTGCCTTGGAGTATTCCGCGTATTACAGTTATTCTTTTGAGATGAAACGGCGATACTAACTCTTCGTTTTCTGTTTTTGAGGTAGCTCTGTAATAATCAAAAAAGATTTTCCCCCAATTACAAGATCTTAAATATTATGCAGTTTTGAGTGGATGACTTTGTCAACAATTTTTTTCAAAGTTCACATAAAGCGCTAGAAAGTTCGTACACCGACTGCTATCGTAACTTTAGATCTCCTTTTACAGCAACTGTGTTGATGACGCGAGATTGATTTGCATAAAAAGGATGGATTTTTTGAAAGACAATTTTTTCAAAAAAGAAACACTGGTGACCCTGTAGCTGTCGATGATTTTTTCTCACCATCTTGGTGCATTGGAACGCGTCCGCTTATTTTTCATTCATCTGGAAAATTATTTTTTGCTGCACTTATTTTGTTTTCAATAGAAGGTGCATCAATTTGCCTGTTGCCAGATTCTTGAGAATCAGATTGCTCATTGTGTCTGAAACTCTTGCCTTTTTGGTGTTCAGGTGATTCAGTAAACCTTGAATGTTGGCTTCGTTGAAAATTAGGCGGTTGAAACTTGATGCATTGTTTTTGATTAGACATAACTCAGTGGGTGCCTCGGAAGGTACAGATTGGAAATAACGTTTGAAAACGAACATTCAAACCAAAAAAACAAAAACAAAAAATCAAACGAAACAAATTTTTTTGAGCTGAATATATATGCCATCATTTGATTATGATTTTGAAACCTTTGGGGGGTAATTTCTTGCTTTTAGACACTTGTGGTTACCGTTTTGGAATCTATGCAGTAAAAAATTGCACTTGATTGGTTTTTTGACAGTCCCATGATTGTTTGGAATAATACACAATATCAAATAAATGTTACGCTTATTTCCGATTGATTAAGAAACAAGTCAAAGTTTCCTATTACATACCTTACAGATTAGTCCTTCAATACAGGGGCAGCAATTAAACAAGACTATACGATAAAAAATTGACCAACACAAGATGGTTAAACTGGATGAGATTTTGAACAAAATTCAAAATATGTAAAATGTTGAATGTTAGTTTTATGGTTCCGAAAATGAGAAAAAACTTTTTGTCATAGTTGCAAACCAACTCAATTTTTAGATAGTTTTGTTAAAATTGATAATCCAATGATGCATACTTTTGCGAAAACCGTCGCATTTTTAATGGCCGTGATGAGTTTAATTTTACAAAATTAATTAAATTAAGAATCTGGTCCGTCTCTTTTCCTCAACTATTGCCGTTGAACATTTTTCTTAGTCATGAGAAAGCCTCAAGGTTTGACAACGCTAGTTCATAAAACATCTTCGGAGCAGCGCAAACAAGGTATTCGTCCGAGGAGTTATCCAAAGATTTGCATAAAGTCCCATTCCAAGGGGCCAGCTAGCTAACTTTTAATTTGGGTGTTTAATTTGAGGCAAAACAATCACACGCTAGAAATTGTAATGTCGGCTATGAAAGTGCTTGTCCTCCTGAGATGTCTGTCGTGGTCAAATTTAAGCTCTAGAAGCCAAACTATGTAAATTGGTTACCGTGATTCCTGACGACAAGCCGGAGATTCCAGCCTAAATGAAAAAGAAGCTGCATTATTGGGCTTGCAATTTATTGCAGTCTCTCATTAGCAGAAGAGAAGTACAGATGGCGGCAGCTCGAAATAGAAAAGCAGAGAACTGAAAAGCAACCACCACGAGGACCAGGATCTTTCAAGCGGGTTAACGAAAAACGTAAGAAGCCTGATTGACAGACCTGTCAGAGGAAAATTTTAGGACACTGGGGAACATTAATGGATGTTTTTGGGGGCAGCAATTAAACAAGACTATACGATAAAAAATTGACCAACACAAGATGGTTAAACTGGATGAGATTTTGAACAAAATTCAAAATATGTAAAATGTTGAATGTTAGTTTTATGGTTCCGAAAATGAGAAAAAACTTTTTGTCATAGTTGCAAACCAACTCAATTTTTAGATAGTTTTGTTAAAATTGATAATCCAATGATGCATACTTTTGCGAAAACCGTCGCATTTTTAATGGCCGTGATGAGTTTAATTTTACAAAATTAATTAAATTAAGAATTTGGTCCGTCTCTTTTCCTCAACTATTGCCGTTGAACATTTTTCTTAGTCAAGAGAAAGCCTCAAGGTTTGACAACGCTAGTTCATAAAACATCTTCGGAGCAGCGCAAACAAGGTATTCGTCCGAGGAGTTATCCAAAGATTTGCATAAAGTCCCATTCCAAGGGGCCAGCTAGCTAACTTTTAATTTGGGTGTTTAATTTGAGGCAAAACAATCACACGCTAGAAATTGTAATGTCGGCTATGAAAGTGCTTGTCCTCCTGAGATGTCTGTCGTGGTCAAATTTAAGCTCTAGAAGCCAAACTATGTAAATTGGTTACCGTGATTCCTGACGACAAGCCGGAGATTCCAGCCTAAATGAAAAAGAAGCTGCATTATTGGGCTTGCAATTTATTGCAGTCTCTCATTAGCAGAAGAGAAGTACAGATGGCGGCAGCTCGAAATAGAAAAGCAGAGAACTGAAAAGCAACCACCACGAGGACCAGGATCTTTCAAGCGGGTTAACGAAAAACGTAAGAAGCCTGATTGACAGACCTGTCAGAGGAAAATTTTAGGACACTGGGGAACATTAATGGATGTTTTTGGGCATGTGTACATTGTCGAAATCAAGTCGTGATTCCCCAAGATCAGTCAAACATTAAAGACGAACTATCTCAAAAAATTGAGGATATGAAAAGCAACTTGAAATCTGAAATAGAATCATTCAAAACTGAAATTCGCGATTGCATAAGAAATGTTCACACAAATATGAATTCAAAAATTTCCGAAACAGATAAACAGCTCTCTTCAAAAACGCCAAGTGACAAAAATCAAATTAAAAAAAGTGAAAACCTAAACAAACTGATTCTTTTTGGAGTTTCTGAGAAACCCAAAGATGGTACGGGAACAACTTCTTTTGTAGAGCTGATCAGCTACGCTTGTGGAATTGACAAAATCATGGTTGAAGATGTTTTGCGGCTGGGGAAGTTTGATGAAGCAGCACAAAGAACACGTCCAATTGTAGTTAAGTTGACTAATCCTTGGAACTATCGACTGTTCCTGATGTCGAATCAAAAATTGAAGGCTCAAAACATTTTTGTGAAAGCTTTCTTGCCCAAAGTTGATTGAGAGAAAGAAAAGAAGCTACTTGACTATCGTTTAAAACTTGCTCAAAAAGTGAACATTAACAGATCAGAAATCAAAATTAGATCAGGAGCGTTGTTCGTCGAAAATCAGCTCGTAGACATAACTCTCTCAGTAGAAGAAACATGTCAGAAGATAGGTCATCAAACAACTTCACGCTCATGACTAGAGGAAAAACAATTACTGAAGATAGGTTTATTGAACTGCCGGTCAATTTTAGTAATTGATCGCAGAATAAATCTCAATATTTTACTAAGGGAACATAATAATGACATACTTTGCTTAACTGAAACATGGCTTACAGATGAAGTAAGAAGTTCAGAAATTTTCCTAAATCGGCAATATTTAGTGCAGTCCAGAAAAGACAGAAAAATTGGAGCTCACGGTGGTACTCTTATTGCTCACAAAACAAATCTTTGTTTCAATCAAGCAGCAGAAATTGAAACAGACTTTGATTTTTTGTCATGTTCTGTTTATTTCCTGAACGACGTTGTTTTAATAACCATCACCTTGTGTAACCCTCCACAAAACAGCAAATACCGGGTTTCTGAAACAGATTTACGAAGTTCAATTTGTATAGGATTATTTGAATTGGAGTCGCTTTTCAACTCCAGTACTCAGAAAAAATTGATATTTAAGAATGGTGATGTATATTTTCCACATGCTGACTGGAATACACTTTCTAGTAGTAATGAATATGAAAAAGCTTCCATAAAAGAAATAGATGCTCTGAAACTTTGCTCAATCCTCAACTCCAGCTGTTGTCCCGATATCTTTTTATGCAATAATTTGGAGCAATGTAATCTAGTGGTTGAGGCTAATTCCTTCTCAGATAACAAGTTTTTCATATCAGAAATTTCTGTCAGACTCATAAGAAAAGAACAAAAGTCTCTCTTCCAAAAACTCAACATCAACAAGGCAGTTTGGCACCTATTCATCTCTCATTTTGAAATCCCCACTATGTCAGACAGATGTCCCAATGACTTGCTACATTGCTTTTATCAGAGTTTCTACAATGCTTGTTAAAAGTCAATACCTCGTATAACAAAATTACGGCTTGACGCACCATCTTATATTTCTTCCCATAGTGTAAAAATAAAAAACAAGCTGAAGACGCTAAGGAATACCAACAAAAGATCAGAGGAACTTAGAAATTTAGAGGTGGAGTTAAATTTATCCTGGCTTAAGGACAAACAAAAATTTATCGCGGGTTTCTTTATTTCAACAAACAACGATGCATGCAAATTTTTGCGAAGACTAAACCAAGAACAAACTTTCTCCGAGAAAATGAAATATAGAGGCCAAGATATAATATGTTCTCAGCAAATTGCGGAAAATTTCAACGAGCATTTTTCTTCAGTATTTATCGAAGATAATTCTGAAATTGTTCTGCCACAAACAGCTCAACCAGAGATTTTTCTAGACGATATCACTTTGAACGAAAAAAATATGCCAGACGAAACATCACAAATCAAATCTGGTGCCAACTCTTATGATCAATTAACACCATCACTCCTTAAAGCCTCAGCGCCGTACGTTATAAATAATATCTTGTATATATTTAGCTGCATTATTAACGCTTGCCAATTTCCCAAAGTCAGGAAAAACATACACGTGCGTCCTCATCACAAAAATGGTAGCAAAACGGAAATTAAAAACTACAGAGCAATCGCAATGCTCTGTGCAATTTCTATAGTTTTTGATAGAATAGTTTACAAACAAATTAAGAAGAAATTCGAAAGGAAGCTTTGCACTGCTCAACAAGGTTTTCGGCAAAAAATTCAACATTAACCAATCGTTACTATATTTTGATAACTTATATCAAACTTTAGACGAAATTTCATCCCCGATAACAGTTTACTTGGACATTGCTAAAGCTTTTGATATGATTAATTTTAATATTGTGCTTCAAAAGCTCGCTCGTTTTGAATTTGATGAAAAGTTTTTGAAATTTTTTGCTTCATATTTGATTGATCAACAGCAGAGAGTAAAAATTGCAGATGGTTACTCGACTTTCTCAGAAATCTCAAGCGGGGGTCCCAGGGATCAATATTTGATGTGTTTTTGTTCTCCGTGTACATAAATGACTTACCTGATCAACTTAATAAAACAGTCATTTATGCAGATGATACGAAAATAAAAAGACAGATTTCAGAACGTGAAGACCTTCAGTTTGATATAAATAGAGCTATTGAATGGTCTGGTTCAAACAAGCTGAATTTCAATTTTGACAAATTCAGCTTTCTTGAGTTCTCATACAAAAATACATATAATTCGTCTACAGAGTTATCTGCAAACGGAATTGCCATCTAAAACGAAAAACAAATTAAAGACCTCGGGTTAATTTTTACGGCCAGCATGACTTGGAATTGTCACCTCGAAATGGCAGTAAAGAAAGGTTTTCAAAAATTGAATCATTTAAGAAGAGTTATACCCGCACCACAAAAGAAACTGTCAAATGCACGTTGGTGAAAACATATTTATTCTCTGCGGTCTTTTATGCGTCAAATGTCTGGAACCCAGGACCACAGTATCTTCAACGCCTGGAAAGATTGCAGAGATCATGTTTAAAATGGATAACTTGCCCTTCTGTTCTGGGTGACAAAGAGTACGTTGAAAGCCTAATTCGAAATCGCCTTTTGCCAGTCAGTTATTTTCTAGTTCTTAACAACCTAATTCTGCTTAACAAAATTTTAGTGTGCTTAACTTCTATGAATGCGTCAGACCACTGGTCAATAACTTTTGGTTGTCCAAAGACCAGATCAAGTGAAAAGTTTTTTATTGAAGCGAGAAAGACATTTTGGAAACGTTGTGAAGATAATTACTTTAATAGAGTAGCCCGATTCAATAATTCTTGGTCTCAATTTAACAGTTTTGCAAACTATTCGCCACACAAAAATCCATGTCAGTTTCGAAGAGAAGTGAAGAACTTTTTGGAAGGGGAGGCATTGAAGAGATTCAAATATAAAAGTTACCCTTCAGGATGGAAAGTTTTCGAGAAATTTTAATTATTGAAACTTGATTTCTCCCCTAATCTGGGGACTACCAAATTGGTTGTAACCATGTTTGGTTGAATTCAATATTATTATTATTATTATTATTGTTATTTTTATTATTATTATTGTTATTATTATTATTATTATTATTATTATTATTATTATTATTATTATTATTATTATTATTATTATTATTATTATTATTATTATTATTATTATTATTAATTTTATTATTATTACTATTGTCTATGACAATATTTAGAAAACGCTTGTCTCTATACTGTGGTAGAATAAGTCCTTAAAAAATGCCTTCAGGTAATTTCATCAATAAACTACAGAACTAACAATCTTTAATCACGATTGTACATTTTAATCTAGAGACATAGAACGGTTTCAAAAATAGCAGAGACGTTGCACAAGAAAAACCAACAATTCATTACAAAAATATTTATCTGAGTTCTACAATTTCTTCGACTTAATGAAACAAAGTAGCTGAAAACTTTAAAATTTGTTTCCGATACCTGAACGCAAAAAAAGTACTCAGTCTTGAAGAAATTTTTCCGAGGAACTGATGACAAGCTCACCAGAAAGTAATGCTGCACGGCTATCATCGTGGAGTTGATCAATTTGTTTTTTGAAGTTATCAACCAAAAAAAAACTTCAATTGTTTTTGTAGCCAACTTTACACTGTCTGTCGATTGAAAGTCTCGGCATAAAATAAAAACAAAGTTGCTCGAATTAAAACGTTGGTTGTCAAAGTTTCAATGTTTCCCCCCCCCCCCCCCCAACGCTAAAATTTCCTTATACTATCCAAAGATACAAAACATATCCAAAGATTCATTTTAAGTCCCATCCCACGGAGCCAGTTACCGAACTTTTAAATTTATGTTATTAATTTGAGTGATTAAATTGAGACAAAATAATTACTTGCTAGCAGCCGTAATGTGCGCTTGTCCTACCAAAATGTCTTACGTAGTCAAATTTAAGTTTTAAAAACTAAACTAATTAAAGTCTAATTTTAAATATAGCTCCCTTATTAAGCTGCCAAAACTATATTTAAGTGCTCTCAGGAGCAGGAAAAAGAGTAACAAAGGTGGCGTCATCTCCAAAAAATTAAAGCGGAAGATAATAAAAGGACTCTAATTAAAAGTGATCATCATTGAGACCAGGATCTTTCAAGTTGGTTAAGGTAAAACTTGGAAAGCCCGATTATTGTTGAATTATTGTAGAGAATTGGAAATTGTTGAAGAATGTTGGAAACTTTTGGCGATACTGAACTATTTGATCTACTGTTTGTTCGAAGGAACCTAAGGAACCAATAACGATTGAATTTGTTCTATGGCATCTTCAATTTTTTCGATGAAAGTCTTGAAGATCCCAACTAACTTCTGGCCTAGACATGATTTTTCTCGATTTCACCTCACTTTTAGTAGACTTAATAGGCTCAATCTTTTCTATGACACGTGACACACTGTTTGCATATAATCGGGAAGTTGCCATCAGATGTGTTAGATTACCGATTCAAACTATAGTCTTAAACTTAGAAAGTTCAACTAAACAGTTTTATCAGACAGAAGCAAATCAATTTATGTCTCTAAAATGATATAATGGAATCTTCAAGAAATGGCGCTGTAAATTGATCCTCGATTCATACCAATGATTCTAGATAGATTTTATTAGAATTAGGTTATTTGATTAAAATCTTTCCAGCTTGTATTGAGTTGTTATGATACCACCAAGTGCGAGTGATTTCTTAGAAAAAAGCAAATGCATTTTATATATGGTATCTGATTGCAACTGATTTCTAGAGTTTTTGGGAATAACTTTTGAAAGTAAATATTTATTCTGTCAAAGAGTTGACAATCTGATGTCTCTGCTGCTTGCTGCCTGGTTTCTGGGTTGCCAATAAATTCGGCCTAAAGCTGATTCGGCTGCGTATGATGTAAAATAAACAAAAAAGCTAACAAATAGGTTACGGAAGCTCAACGCTGAATGCAGGTCAAAATTATGTAAGATCTACGCTAAATTCAACGAAAAATTATGTAAGATCTACGCCAGATTCAACGAACAATTATGTAAGTTCCACGCTAAATTCAACGCAAATTTATATAAGATTGGCTTTGATTGCGTTGAATATTTGTAAGATCTCAGCTAAATTCAACACAAAATTATGTGAGATACGTTGTAACTAGCATTGACAAATTTGAAAAATCAGCGCACTTTTTGTACAAATTTTTGCGTTGAATGTGCTGAATTTAGAGACGTAAATGAAAAGCATTCAACGTAAAATTTTGTAAGAAAATTGCGCTGAAGTTTCCGACTTGTCAATGCTAGTTACCGCTTATCTTATACAATTTTGGCAAAAATACTCGGCCCTGGCTGCAATTAATTTTGATTCAGTTACATTTTTTGAATAAACAGAGAAATTACTCATGTACGCTACTTTGAGTACCTATACTTACTCAACTGCAAAAGTTGCTTTGAGACTAAATTTTATATCATCTTATTTAATTCATTTGTCGTATTTGGTCGCTTTGGTTCTAAAGTTGTTACTACTTTAATTGTTCTTCTCTTTCCTTTAAACTAGATCAGATCAATTCCTTTTTGAAAATAATGATTGGAAACTGGCAACTGTTCCAACCGTCATTTCAATTTTTGGGGTTACTTCGGCTTCTTTTTATGGAAAATCGGAAGAGTATGAAGGGATATGAGTCAGTGGTTCAAGATGTGACCCTTCGAACTGCATAACTTAGAAATGTGTAACCAAAAACATTTAGAGGTTCTAACAGTTCTTGCATAATCTCATTGAGACCAATTTACTTTATAAAAATGTCAGATACATTTTTTGAATCTGTACTTTTTTATTTATTTTTTAAATATAATGTAGCCCTGTCACATCAAATCTAAACAACGACAAAAAACCCAAAAGAGTCAGTCGCGATTCACCTTTTTTAGCAAAGGGGTAATTATCAAAATAAGTCCGAAGCTGCGCTGGTGCAATTTCTTGCAGGGGTCCTGAATAGAGTGGTCAGAATTGTGAAGCAACAATAAAACAACAAGTTGTTTTCAGGTTGCTTCACAATTCTGACCACTGTAATCAAAACGCCCGAATGAAATTGTACCAATGCTTCTGACTTACTACAAACTTATCTCACAATCCTATAAATTAAATTGGTCTCAATGAGAATATGCAAGAACCGTTGGAACCTCTAAATGTTTTTGGTTATACGGTTATCATTTCGTATGAATGAAAGCACTAATTCTTTGTAGTGATAATTAGTGCCATATTGTCTACACAAATGCAAAAACCAAGAATAAAGGAAAGCATGGGACAGACTAAACACTACAAGAGGACTTCACACGAGTTGTTCATGTTCAAGCTCTTTAGAATACGAGATTTGAGACGTCGTAAGCAATTTCGCAAACAAGCAAAATTGGGAAAAATCTTTTATATAGCTACAAGAACACGTCAAACACAGTTTGAATATAATCGGGAAGTTGCTATCACATGTGTTAGAAATTCTATTCAAACTATAGCCTTAATTGCAAAAATTAGAACGTTGAACTTACTAGTACAATCCACCTTGAACAAATTGATTCAAGTTACTAAATTGATACGATGGAATCTTCAAAAAATGGTGCTGCGCATCAACACTTGATTCATATTGATGATTCCAGATAGTTTTTTATTAGAATCTTTTTTTTTAAAACCTTCCCAGCATATGTTGAGTGATTATGATTCCACCGGAAAAGTGAATGAATTTTTAGAAAAGTGCAAATTCATTCAATTAATGGTATCCCATGCAACAGATTTCTAGTAATTTTGCGGAAGCAACTCCTATTGGGTAACAATTGAGACCCTTGCTATAAATCTTGGTCATAATATTAGTTTTGAATCCAGACTTAGTTGCACTGATAATGGGCATATTTACAGTTAATTGTTTAGTCCTTTTTCATTCCCAAATCAACATCTGGATCTATTAATGAGGTCTCTCCTGTGAATCTTTAAATTCATTCCACAATTCTTTCATTGTTGAGACAATAATTTTTTTTCAATCAAAAAACGCTTTTAATTCTACCTCGAAAAATCCATTATCTAACAATTTATTGTTGACGGCCATAATCCTTTTTTGCTTAGTGCGTTTTCTTTTAACAACGTTTTTTGCCTGCTCATTCTACGATGGATTAACAGACAGTGAAACTGCTGGCATAAATAGGATTTGCACACGACTTTTCAATCGGGAGCTTGAGTTCTGAGGCGACGTTGAAGATGAATGGGATCTACCAGGCGCAACTGTGGACAGAGGAGAAACCCAATAAGCATGCACCGCTGGCCAGTTGGGCAAGCAATGAGGAGAAGAAGAACCACAAGGTGCTGAAGGATGCATATGAGAAGGAATTTGCTGACATCAAGATGACGAGAAACTACGTTTGGTGTCATCTTGTACTGACTCTTGATGCAGCAACCCTTGCTGATGACGCATTACTGTGTGGGACATTACTGATTTCTAGGAATTTTGCGGACGCAGACCATATTGGTTAATCTTTGCTACCCCATTTGGAAATAATGGTACTAAGAATAATTTTTTATCTTGACGTTTTTGCACTGATAATGGGCATATACACAGCTGATCTTTGAGTCCTTTTTATCCCCAAAATCAAATTACCATCTTGGTCTACTAATCAGATCTCTCCCGTAAATCTCTAAAGTCTATTCTAAAATATCAGTTTGCTCTCTTTTTTGAGAAATTAATTTATTTAATAAGTTTTACTCTGTTAGGGTGTCTTTGCAGATGCAACTACTGTAAAAATGGACCAGTACTGGACTCAAAGCAGCATCTTATAAATGAGATTTTTTCTAATTTATTTACATATAGCGTAGATACTATTGGAACAGTAAGTTACGAAATAAACAATAGGGAAATTGAAAGCTTCAGTTGAGTTCACATAATATCTATCACTCGGATTTAGGGATTCACGGTTAAAAATTGGTGCAACGAGTGGCAAAGATGAAAAAGAGTTCTGATGTTAAAAGTTGGAAACAGTGGAATTATTAGATGAACACTTTTTTAACGAACTGTGAAATGCAAAAACCTCTTCTACAAAAACCTAAGCTCGCGTATCTTCATTGTATTTGAATTGTCATTAAAAAGCACGATCGTTTAGATCAGAAGTTCAATGCAGGTATAATTAGAGTGGACTTCCGTGGTTTCCACTCCTATCCCAAAGTTATTACGGTGGAAAACAGTCATTTCCACTCTTATCCCAATTAATTAGCGGTAAAATATGCTTAAAACATCGACCGGGACACCTGGTCCCTGTGTTCAGTTTAAACTGCTGTGCCGCTTGCTTCTTAACAATTTGAACTATTTGCGGAGACAGTCAGACGACAGTTCTGACGTCGTCTAATGAGGCGTGCATATCAATGATTATTTTCGTTAAAAGAGTTCAGCGTCAATTTTTTATTCAGTTCAGAAATTAAAAAGCTCATTTATCTGCATACTTAATTGTAATTTTAACACAAAGCTTTTGTTTAATATGCGATCAGAATCATGTGAGCAAAAATCTCTTAAGTATCAGTTTGATCGAATCATCAACTGTACTATTTAAAAAAAAAGTTGGCAAAAAATTGAATTGCCGGTCAAAACTAAAATTTACATAAATCTATTTGCAACACAAGTATTTGAACTGTGATCATGGTCTTTTATCAGAACACTTCAAACAGATGAAATCGGATTCCATTTTTAAAAAATCCGTAAATACCAACTTTAAGCACTTCTATTTAATCTTAGAAGTTTCAGAAGTTTCTCGTTAAAATTGCAAGAATCTACATCACGCAAATTTTAAAAAATGACGAATGCATTAAGAAATAGTTTCTTAATATGAACTCCAATACAAAATGGATTAAAAAGTTCAAACTAAGCTATATTTATTACAAAGATTAGATAGAAACCATTTAGTTTTGATTCTTTTGTGATAAAATAATTCAAAAGCCTAAAATTGAATCGTTTGCAGATTAAAGATGCGGTAGAAATTTTCTGCAGAAACTTGGTTTCGATATCTTAAGATAAGCAGTAAATGTAGAACTGGAATTGCTCCCATCCTGTTTTAAATTTTGTTTTACCGTTCAGATTAATGACAAATTAATGATAGATTCAAAGGGTCGATGGTTAAGGATATCTACCCAGCTTTTCATCTCAGTAACCATCATGCGTATTCAATAACTAG
>NC_134470.1:46008358-46347133 GCF_964194025.1 Convolutriloba macropyga | reverse complement strand
CTCACAAAAAGTTATTTAAGTATATAAAGTTTTGAACGGACACTTTAAAGATTTTTTGTGACATTTCAAGCCTCAAGGAGTCAGACTCTAGAACACGAAGTAAGAACAATCAAATGGTAACACTCAACAGAGAATGAGTCACAGTTTTGCTCACAGCAGATGGTTTTTTTGCGACTCAACGCTTTTTTGGCTGCTTTCAACAGACTCGCTCGATCCGTTTCCTTTGTTACCATTACAGCCGTGAACTTCATGTTACTCTTTCCATAGGCAACATTTTATATTCTACAAATTAGTTCTTTCTACCTAACTAGAGGGAACAAGCAAACAAAATTTGGGAAAATTTTCCATCGAATGGAAAGATTAACAAGATATGCCATCTCTTAAATTCAGTTGACATGACATTTTTAGTTGAAATGGAACATCAACACTAATTGGCGTAATCGACGTTAAATTTAAATAATGGTATAAACTCTTTTTGGTATTCTATTTTATTGTCGATAACTGACCTGGCTGTCTTGAGTAACCAGAGAGACGATTAACTAAATAGATATAAGATTATGGTATCACGCCTTTGATCCCAGGCTTCCTCTTCATGCATATTTTCTGGGAAATGTAATTTTGTTTTGAGAAATTATGGGATGACCTGCGCCGATGAAATTAATTAAAACTGGATTGGTATTTATTCAGCGAAACAATTGCTTTTACAAAAATGAGAAAACTGTGCCCGCTTCTTTGCAGAAAAATATGCTCTTGTGTGCAGACGCTACTAAAACCTCATTTACCATAAATTGAATTTAAAATTGAGACAAATGTGGAAAATAATTTGATTATCAATTAAGAACTAAATGAAATCAAAATTCAAATTAAGCATCATCTTCAATGCTTCAAATTAATCAACTAATTCATTGAAACTGAAATAATTCATATCAAATTGGGATTGAAAGAACAACCATAGAATTTCACTAAATCTGTGACCAATTCTAACGAACATCAAATAGCAAGAAACAAATCAATCAAATTTAAAATCATGGGTCGCTTCTTATTGCTACAGAACAACTAAATTAATTTACTCAATGTCTTAAGGATTGAATCTTTTTTCTACCATCAATATGTTGGATTTTGAAAAGCTAAACAATTCAAAGCTGGAAACGTCCCATTTAGTAATCGAAAGAATACATCGGATACATCGCAATACTGACGGAGCCCAGCTCCAAAATCTGTAATCAAACTTTATAAAATCATTAATTTATATTTAGTAAAAAATAAATAGGTAGATATGCCATTTCTGATAATCTGATAGACACAGCTGCAAACAATGCACAATCAAAATGACAACAAGTTTTCTAAACCTTGTCAAGGTCAAATAAATTTGCTTGGTTACGGATGCGTGAATTGACGAATAGACAAATTCTATCAGTGAAAGACGACGTGAATGACTCGATGTTCACTCGTTCTTTTCCTTTTCGGCCAATTGGGAAGAAGACGCCTCTTTCGACTGTCTGAGCATCTTTGGATTGATGAGATCTGTGTCTCCGTGTCTGAAGATACACCCATCTCTCCACTCACAGAATCCCTGTTCCACATAGTTCCTGCACATCTCTGTCTTGAACTTGGGATGTTGAGATTGGACTCTGAGTTCTCCACTTCCGTGAGCAAATTGGCACTTGGATCCGTACTCGCACGAACCTCAACACACAAACAAAGTAAATAATCATTTAAACAAAAATCATCTCATTTCAATATAAAAACATTTTGAGGTTGTTTTAAAGGAGCTCTAAAAAGATTATCCTCTGCGAACCTTTCATAATGAAAAAATCCTATTTTTTGTATAGTTTTCATACTAATCATAAATTCAGATTGTGAACTCAGCAGTTTAATTCCACAGTGATGATGGGCAATTTTTAGATGTTGTTTGTTAATAAGTATAATAACTCGTTAAATAACTCGTAATGAGTATAAAAACTCGTTTAAAATCGAATTTCGACTATAACCCATTTGATTTTCATTGTGAATGCAAATTAATCCTTCTACCAGTTTAGGTTCTAATTCGATTATCCATGTTTATAGTTAATGAGTATAGATATGAGGGAGGCTTGAATTATCGTTGTTATTCACTATCAATTGCATTATACCTTTAGTTGAGAAGTTTCGACAGTGCATAGTCTTGTACTTGTTAGGGTTGATGACGGACGAGTTGGCTGTGGCGGAATTGTTAACAGCAGTGGAAGAGGTGGATGCAGCGGAAGCTCCACTTGATTGGGAGACTTCAGTGGAGGGGGATCTAGTTGCCACCGCTCTTAGTTCTTGCTTACCATCTACATTGACAGTCCTAAACAATAAAAGATGACAAACTTTTATTAAATGACAATAAAGCATGAAGTATGAAAAAAATAATTAACAGTAAGTTAAAACTTGATGAGCCAAGTACAAGGGATCCTGACATCGTTACAAGACATGCCACATCTTATTGTCATGAGAAAATAGGAATGACATAATTAACATGATCGTGTAAAGCTAAGAATAATCTAAACATGTCTTGGTAGATCATGTCGTAAAAGACCTTACTTCTTCAAACAAATCCGAAGATCATACAAGCTTTGTACATATCTTGAATGTTTCTCACCAAGACACTATTCAGGATCTAACGAGATAGATACGGTTTGGTCTCACTGAGGATTTAAGCGTCGATTTATAATTGATAAAATAAACAACTGATTTATTTAAAAATAGTTCAAACCTGTTGTTAATCGAAAAGTTCAAACCAAGTTAACTACCATGTTAACAACGACACAATTCAATACTTGCTCAATTTTTAATGAAAAATGAAACAGATAAAGTGAGTATATGAACCTGAACAGCTGTCTCTTCACGTGACACCCTCTGATGCAGCTGGTCTGTCCCAGCACCAGCACCTGTGCACCACTATTCGCCTGTTGCTGTGGCTTCTTGGGACTATCTGCCGACTGGCTCCTTCGACTACTGCTGCAAGGGGTACTCACACCCAAAGTTCCTTGGGAGCATGACTTCACAGGGGAGCCGGGGGTCGTGGGGAGACTCGGTGACCACTTGAACAATTGGTCAGTCACACCGGCACTAAAAAATGAAGAATCTAATATTAAAAAAAATCTAAAAATTATAGCTGAATTGAAAAAGGATGTTTTGATGTTTTTTCTTTTCAATTGAGAAGTGGTTAAAAAAATATTTCATTCTTGTATTTAAAAGTTTTTCGGTGCCTCAGTTTAAACATCCGCAACGTTTTTGCTTCGTTCTAGCTTTGAAAAATGGCAAACCTGTGCGTCTTCTTATGGTTGGCGAAAAACATCAAACTTCAGTACTATTATTAAAGACATTCTCTTCAGTTATAAACAAGGAACCAGAATACTAACTTTGACTCGCTGTTGTTTCTGCTCGTCTTCCTCTGAGGAGTATTCATCATACTAGAGTAGCCAGACTCTGACCCCCCTAGCGACCTAGAGAGACATCGGTCCACATCCACCGCAAGAGGGCGACCACATGCCAATTGCGGGTTGGACGAGAAGATTGCGTCATCATCCTCATCATCATCAGTAGCCTCGGATCCCATCGAAAGGGAATGGCCAAGTCGCAGAGACAGGCTCTGGGACAGCGGGGATGTGTCCACGGGTGAATAGGGGGTGGTGGGGGCAGGTGCAGCGTATATGCCCTCATCAAACACTAAGTCGAGAGTCGCTTTGAGCAGCAACATGTCCAGAATTCCTTCTTCATCCTAAAGTTACATTGGAAAAAATGTATCTATTATAAGTTAAAAAATCTCTGACCTTCCGAGCAGAGATTGGGTTTTAATTAAAAATGAAACAAGCAAAATGAAAAAAAAGCAAGATGTGGTTGAAGTGATGAGTTGTTAAATTTTCAAATATTTGTATTAGTTTTTGTTTTAAAATATAAAGTATGAGTTAGTTTATTTGCAGAATCTAGTACAAATACACTGGGATTATTTCTATTAAATTATCCAACTCCAATGTTTTTTTTATAGAGAAAACAGAATGTGACTAAATTGTGTTGATATTTTTATATCGGTAGTTAAACTCTGTGATACCCATGAAAAATTTGTACCGGAACATTGCATGAGGTCATTTCTGCAGTCGTTTAAGCGAGGGGTGTTGGGGGGGGGGGGGGGTGTCAACAAAACAGATACTCTTGTGAATTTTCAGTTTGTGAGTGCCTATGATAGCAAACTAGCCTTCCAGACTCGTAACAGACTCAAACTTACCTCTAGAAACTTCAGCTCTTTAATAGCTACCATGGTGATTGCTCTGCTTCTCAGGGTGCTAGGACAATAGATCGAAAGACAACAGATCGAAAGCAAAAATTGGGACAATAGATAGAAAATTAAATAAATTAAGTTGCGTATTGGCCAATCAGATTTAAGCGCTCATTTATTAACTGCATATAGCATGTTCTATTGTGATATTTTGTTCGGTTGGGATAGATTCATATCAAGTCCCACGGGCCGCTAAGGCATGGCCATGGCTCGCGAGGCATGGCCAAACAGTGGTAATTATATTGCAGCTCGCAAATAATCCTTAATTTCAGCCAATAAGAATAGAGGATGATTTTCGATCTATTGTCCCAATTTTTCTGTTTTCGATCTGTTGTCCTTTCGATCTATTGTCCGGTCACCGCTTCTCAGGACTTTTTCCTTTCCGGAAGATTTGGTCTTACCGGCTAAAAAGAATTTTAAGAATGAATGGAATGTGTCTTTGTTTATTTTACTACCCCGAGTAAACAAAGTTTCAGCCAATCAAAGATTAGTAAATTTGAGCCTAGTACGATCGGCGCCACTGCTGTCATTTTACAGCATTAAAGTGGGCTCCAGTTTGGGCAATTTGCGAGTGCTGGCGCGCCAATTGTTTCAATTCGGCGTCTTTCATTCATTCATGAAATTCCTATCTAATAGTTTATGATCCACAAAACGGGAGAATAAAAACAATATTAATTACCCAAATGATAGGGTAATTTACAAAGAATATTGATTTCAGGATTTTAATTGTCGTAATTTAAAAACATGACAAAGCTTAATAGATGAGATAATCGGATTAATTAGTTAGAGGACGAGAAATGAAAGGAATATTTGTTCGTATATATGAACAATATATGAAAATCAAACATGAGAGAGAGCGCTATATCGAAAAATTGATCCTTAATGCAAGATTCGAATTCAAAAACCTAATTAATATTCTTTCAAAAATTACCCACTTTGATCTCAACTGGGGAAGCATCTCAATTCAATGGTCAATATCCTCAAAGATATTAACGCGCGGCTAATGACGAGCGTTTCCACGCAAATTTGTCTTGGCTGCTTGTGGAAAAAAAGCTTGAAAAGCTTGGAAGAAAGCAACAGAAATGACCCGAATTTTGGTTTCACCAAATAATAAAAAAAGTTGTATATCAATAATTGATAACCAATATGAAAAGAATATTAGGAGAAGCAATTGAATGTTTTGTCAAAATTGGAGAATCGATAATTATTTAAATCTTTTCAAAGAATCTTTACTATTGAGTAAGTGTTCACGAAGTGAACAAAAAGCACTTTTTTCAGATCGCTTAATTTGATGCACCAAAATTTAGTTGTTATACATGGCATTAAGTATGAAAAGAAACAGCCTGAATTAATCAGATGGATTGATGAGGCAATGAACAGGCCGGTTTATTTTTAGTATTGGGTTGATTATTTTGGTGAGATTTGAAATCAGAAGCTTGCTTAGTTTAAGGTAGCGTGATGACTACAGGTTAGAACTTTAAATTACTTGTTATCAGAAAGTATGTATTCTGGCAGCCTTCCGAAAAATGCGTTTCGAACAAGCTGATACAAAATTGAACAGCTTTTCCGGAAGTCGGCGTTGATTTAATTCAATTTAATTTTTCGTCATTTTTCATCAACATAAGGCATAAATTAGAACGTTACATAAACCTAATCGTAAATAGCTATATCTGCAGTTTTTGTTTATCTAATTAGGTTGGTCTGGTTAGATGATCTGGTTCAGGTTTTCACTCCAACTCTGGAAATCTTGGAGTCCCTTAAGCTCCTTGTCATACACTATTAGAATTCGACAGTCACTTGCAGTGCGCGTTAGCTTACTTCTTTCAAAAGTGCGATTCCCGGAGCGAAAACCGAACTTAAATTCCTTCCGCTTACTTGCGATGCGAGATACAAAGCGAGAGAGAGAGAGAGAGAGAGAGAGAGAGAGAGAACTGAATTTGAATTAAGCAAATGAAGTTATAACTCAAGTGCTTATCAACAAAGCTTGAACGTGTGATCAGACATGTCTGATCACGAAGCCGGAAACAAAAGGTAAATGAATAAAGAGCAACTCGTGACAAGAAGTTTGAACAATAATGAAATATGAAATGAACGGCAAATTGAAATGAACTAAATGAATACATCATATAAATTTTACTGCACCAAATAAATCAAATGCAACTAAAATATCCACGGGTATCACACACCCCTTGTTTCGACACAAAAAAACTGTGACACTAGCACCTTTATTTAAAGATAATAATAATAAAAATATTTACAAATTAATATCTGGTTAATAACAATATATGCACTGGTTATCATAGCTAAAAATAGAATAATACTAGTTATAAGTTTATAGTTTATGCAGTTTTGGTTGCGTAATGAATTTAGTCTGACTTTCCTTGATTTACTGCTTCGAGAACCGTCATTGATGTCACCAATGTCTCACCTTGATCGAGAATTGAGAACAATTGCGGGGCAGGTGGCGAGACTTCTCCAATAACGGGAGAAATGTTGATTTCTTCAAACTCTTGGACGGCAACATTTTGTACAGTATCGACAACCGATGCAGGTGGGGTTGAAAGTTCTCACCGTCTCCCGCTCGGCGTGGGCGTTTAGGTGGGGCAGCAATTGTTGAATCCGAAGATGAATTATCGAAGCCGTAGTATGAAGGGCTACAGCGGTTTCTATCGGAGGATCTTTGAGCCTTGGTAGTTGAAGTTGCTGGAGCGGACGATGATGCAAGCTTGGGAAGAATAATCATGTCGCTGTTTGAAGCGGCACTCCCTTCCTGTTGTTGATTTTGGATGCCGAGAAAGTGTGGTACTTTTGGTATGCGCCCTCGCATCGCGCGTGAAATGTTACATCTTGAGGTTGAAACTCCACTGCCCGGTTCACGCCTGCGGTGTTTCATCATTTTATCACCCTTGATTTTCCGGGTGAATTGTTTAATATGGCTTTGGATGAGCTCCTCCAACAACTTTTCTCCAATTTCTGATCCTGGTCGGTCCGCGTAGACTTTCAATGGAGTCTGTCTTTCTTGCAAAGTGCCCGCCTTTTTTTATGTCAATGTTTCGTACCGTGACGATAGGTCTTCCAGGCTCTTTTATTGTTGATGTTGTAGGACTCACTTTCAAAATGTTTGAGCCTGGAAGAAGAACCTCGTATAAGCCCTCTAACTTTTTCTTTGAGCGCCGCTTGCTGGCTTTTTTCCCGGCCAATTTGAGCTGAACGCCTCGTTCTCTTAGTGGAATTGGCCGGCAAGCACCGGATCGCCGTCCGTGTGCTCTCTTTCTCTTTCATGAGCTTCCCGCGCAGCCCAATTCATTCCAGATTCTACCTCGATAGCACTTCTGTGGCCATTTATCCACTTCTCGTCCGGGAGCATTTCCTCTGGCGTGACTGTGTCTTCATCTAAATAGTGGTTCATTAAGTTTTCTTATTTGAGATTAGATAATTTATGCTTAGTGGAGATTACGCTCAGCGTGGTATTTGATTTTTGGCCAAAGTGTGCTTCAAAGGGCGAGATCTTTTTTGCTTTTTGCTTATAAATACGCAATTGGTGAATGATAATCTTTAATGCATACTTTACATGAAATGCGTTGTTAGCCAATTTTTCTTCTTTGATACATGCAAGTCTACTTTTAATTGTTTGAATGAGTCATTCTACCAATCCAATAGCATGATGATCGTTTGCTGGAGCTTCATTAATTTCGATATTATTTTTATTGCAAAAATTCTATACTTGATTTCCAACCAAACATTTTGCTTGATCCAGACGAATCGACAGTGGAATTCCGTGATTTTCAATGTAGATGTCCAAAAACTTTAAAAAGTTCAGTCCATTAGCTTGGTCATAAATACATGCAGTGGGGTATTTAGAAAAACGATCAATAGAGGCTAAAAAATATATCTCGTTACCTTTTTCATCAAAAATTGGACCTCCAAAGTCAAATTGATTTTCTTGATTTGGTTCAACACACAATACATGGGGACGAAATTTTTAGCAGGAATTACAGACTTAAGATTCTTACCAATTAAAGTACACAATTTGCACTCCATCGCTTTAACTATGAGCTTGCGATTCATGTATGGCCACCAGCAGTGTCTTGCCATGCGAATCATTCCCCAAGTACTTGGATGGCTTGCGTGGATGTCATCCATTAACGCTTCTCGGAGAACGTTTGGTATAGCCACCTTTTCATCAATACACCCGCACGTGTAACGGACATGGAAGTCTCTTCAATAAATTTGTATGTATGGTCTGAGTTTTTTTAGGCGACTTTCGTTGTTCAAGAGTATACAGTCACGTACCTCTTTTAAGACAGCATCTTTGCTGGTTAGGGATGCAATTAGGGACTTACTGAATATTTTGTTCACAATATGATTGTATGTTGGGATCTGTGGGCTAGCTGTCAGGGGGGTATTGACGTTAGAAGATGGGGCTGGGGATGTTGGGGTTGAAATTCGGGTAGAACTTGCGGTGCGAGTGCCACTTTGAGAGTTAGAGCGTTGATTTGCGGTGCTAGATGTAGTTGGAGGCGTGGATGGTTGATTCGCCTTGCGAGAGGCTTCAGTGAAGCGAACTCTAGTGATGCGCCTTTTAGAAGGCAAGTTGTATAAAATTTTGTCTATATAGTTAATGTCTGAAGTATTTTTGAATTGAAGAGAGTTATTTGAATAAAAATCGGGAAACTGATTTCCAAGATGATTTGAGGCGAAAAGCACAGATTCTATTTCCGGGTGGTGACTTTTAGAAAAATCAGAGGAATGTCTCCTAGTTGGCGGGAAAGGAGACATGAAGGATTGAGTTTCGCGCGTTGCGAGAGATAATTCATTCGGAATTTGGAAGGACTGTATATACTGAATTGTATTTTGCTTAGCGAGTGAAGTGTTAATAGGTATTTGCAACGCGGGATATGCATATTTTAATTTGTTGAATTTACCGCTAGTATTTGAGATTTGATTTTGCAGCGCGAGTGATAAGTGAAAATCATGCTTAAGTACGCGGGCAGCGTGTGTGCTAGTTAAATTTGTCGCATTATTGCATTATTTGTAGCCTCAAGTTTAGGTGCGATTTGATATGCGGGATCATGTGCTTGTATTAATTTGTTTAAATGAATTGCAAAATCGGTAGGTTTTTAATAAAGTGAATTAACTGATGCAGAGATAAGTTTTAACTTTGCCACAACAAATTCCTCATCATAGGCAGAAAATTTTCTAGTTTTTCGATTTAGATGTCGGGGAAACCTCATCTTTTAATCCCATTTTTGCCCCAGGCAAGTGTTCAATATCGAATTGGAATGGGAGTAATCTTTCGATACAGAAAGTCAAACTGCTGTTGTATGTTTTAATGAATCGATTTTCTTTCAATATAGAAAGGAGAGCTCTGTGATCTGTAGTAACTGTAAAATGTTTGCCATAAAAACAGTTTTTAAAATATTCAATAGATGAAACTACCCCAAGACGTTCAAGTTTGTTGACACTATATCGCTCTTCACATGAATTTAAAAATCAGGATGTACACGCAATTTGTTTTCACCCATCAACTGTTAATTGTTCAAGGGCTGCCCCGAGACCGGAAAGGGAGGCGTCACATTTTACGCGCGTCTAGAGTTTCGGGTTATAATGAGTTTTTTCAGTGGCACTCGCAATGCGGATCTTTTTTTGAATGAAACAATTTTCATGCACCTCAGTTCAGTTAAATTCTGGTGATTTTCTTAACAAAAGACGGATTGGGTGGCTAATTTGAGCTAAATTTGGTATTAATTTACTGACGTAGTGTACAGAATCCAGGAAAAGCTGAGTTTCTTTAATGTCTTTGGAGCCTCGAGATTCTAAATAGAGGAGGTCTTGCTCTCGATAGGCGAGATAACTGATTGTGAAATACATTAACCAAGCCAATCTATTTCAAGTTTAGCGAAATGACATTTCGGAAGGTTGATCTTAAGATTTTCGTCATCTAAACGTTTAAGACAATTCAAAACGTACTGTTTATGTTCTTCCTCCGGTCCTTAACTTGCAATCAGAATGTCGTTGAGAAACAAATTAGTAATTTTTAAACCAATGAGAGTATAATCATAGCTTTTTGAGGTTCTGCCGGCATATCTGTTAGGCCATAAAATCCTGTTTGGATTCTGTAGGTTCCTGTCATGTCTCGTCTTATTATTTTGAAATTACAATGGTTTGCCGTGTTAACTTAATTGCCTCTACGCGTATTTTAAATCGAATGTCAAAAAATATGTTATGTTCTGCGGTACGGGAGCACTGAATTGTTGAGAAATAGATTCGATAAACGTATCAATTTTAGGCAATTGATATTTGTTTTTATGGATAGCTTTATTTAATATTTTGGATTGGAATGCAAGTTTAATTGTTTGGTCCTTCTTTACAATGACAACAATGGGAGATATGAAATATTTGTCAGGACAACTAGAGATTTTTATTATGTGTTTTCCGTCTAATAATTTTGTGAGTTCCTTATTAACTTCATCTTGAAGATTAATAGGTATGCATCTACCCTTTTGGTGTCTAGGTTGAAAATCTTTGTGAAACTTAGATTTAGCCACATGCTTTTTCGATCTTCCGACACGCGAGATCAGATTAGAAAAGTTTTTGCGATATGTTCTTTGAATTCTGATGATGAAGAAAGGTTGTTGACTTGGTTACCTTGAAATGAAGAAGATTGTGTTACAGATAGGCCCAGCTGGTCGAAGAGATCTCTACCAATTAGATATTTGAGCCCGTCCGCATTCACGATGAAAGTGGCCGAGTTTGATGTCCAACCGTTGCTTGTAATGGGGGTCTGTATCTTTCCTTCAATATGATTTGGTTCATTCGAGAATGTTCTAAGTTGTGGGCTTACCTTCTCAAGAATCCAAATAGCTTGTGGACTGCTTTTCACTACTTGCGACGCGAGTGATCGATTTAGAAAACTGCACGCTCTCCCGGAGTCCACGAGAAGTGTAGTTGAAATGTTGCAAATTTTGGTGGGCATATTAAGGGTTTCAATTTTTGCTATGTCGTTCTCGATTAGTGCAACCGTATTATCTTCCCCACTGCTGTAGTCGGATATGTAGCGTTTGGTCAACCAAAGAAAATTTATTGAATCTTCCTGTTGTGGTTCCTCAACCATTATATTCACAGTTCTCTTCTTAGAGTTTTGAGGTTTCGCGTTCTTTTGTTTTCTGCAGACTTTAGCGAAGTGGTTCATTAACCTGCAGTTGTTACAAGTTTTGCCTTTTTGAGATGCAGTTATTGCGATGATTGGGTAGACAGTTCCCACCACAATTTGAGTAATATAGGGGAGGTCTATTATTCGGCTTCTAGAAATTGTTCGAGAATGACCAATTTGATGATCGGGGTTTATTCGGAAACTGAAATGCATTCACGCTGGCCGGGATGAGTGTCTTGTTACGATGTTAAATTTGATGCTGATTTCGCATCCCGAGTTTCATATTTATGGCCAATTTTATGGCCAATTAATGCCTGACGTGGCTCTACTGTCTGTTTAAGGAGTTCTTTTTTAATATCCGGATTAATCAAGTTGGTGATGAACTCATCAGGGTTTCCTCTTTATTTTTGAAGTCACAGTTTTCAGCTGATTCTTTTAGCTTGCAATAGAAATGTTGGACAGTTTCAATCAAGTTGGTGATGAGTACATCATGGTTTCTTCTTTATTTTCGAAGTCGCAGTTTTCAGCTAATTTTTTTTAGCTTGCCATAGAAATGTTGGCCAATTTCACCCCGAAGCTGTTTTGTTATTAGAAAGACGTGGCGATCGAACGTGATGGCTCGAGGGCGAATGAATGCGGCTTCCACGTTCTTCTAAAAGTCTGTAGTTGACAATGTATCGATCTTTATATGCGGGTTTTTACAGCTCAGGATCCGACATCCTTCCACTACAATGCTCAAGTAGAGAATTGAGACTGTTTTTCGATCCGCAAGTGGCCATGGCTTGTCTCCACACATTATGCCTCCACACATTTGATTAGTCGCTGACATTTGCTTTGACAATTCAATTTTTACTGAACGTTTCGGGAATTTATTTCTCTTTCTGATTGTACCGATAAACCCATTATTGTTTCTTCATATATGGGTTCCAACGGGAGATCCATCATCTCTGGTTTTAGTACAAGTAAAGTGTCGAGGATTATATTTTCCTTTGCGAGCAGTGCCAATTTATATTGCACTCTCCTTTTTTCCCATCGAAGAGGGGATCGCGTGTCGGCTTGTCCCAAAAAGCGTCTCTCCCGAGTGGTGTACGTTTGTTTGCTGACTGCGCCATGTCATACACTATTTGAATTCGACAGTCACTTGCAGTGAGCGTTCGCTTACTTCTGTCAAAACTGCAATGCGCGAAGTGAAATCCGAACGTAAATTCCTTTCGCTTACTTGCGATGCGAGATACAAAGAGAGAGAAAGAGAGAGAGAGAGAGAGAGAGAGAGAGAAAGAATTGAATTTGAATTAAGGATTTGAAGATATAACTCATGTGCTTATCAACAAAGCATGAACGTCCGATCAGACATCTTTGATCACGAGGCGGGAAACAAAAGGTAAATGAATAAAGAGCAACTCGTGACAGGACGTTTGAACAATAATGAAAATATGAATTAAATGTCTAATTGAAAAGAACTAAATAAATACATCATAAAAACTTTTCTGCACCAAATAAATAAAATGAACATAAAATATCCACGGGTATCACACTCCTAGAGCATTTATTGCCAATTGTGGAGTAAAAAAAAGCACTATGAAGGTGCCACGTCTAACAAACTAATTACACAGCCCACATTCTCAATATGCAATAATATCTAATAGTATATTCACTCGTTTTAGAATAAAATACTGTTCGCTCTAATATGCACGTTGTTACTGTTAAACCATTTGCTTTCAAAATTAACCAAAATCTAGTTTCACCAAGAATCTAGCCTCTAGCCAAAAAATCATCTAGCAAAAAATGTCACAGCCTCTAGCAACCACAGCCTCTAGCATCCATCACACAAAATGCTCCCTACATTAAAGATACAAATTTCAGCAAATTTGCTGAACAGAATACAAAGCAGAATGGCTTCTGTTATGGCTTTAGGTGACGTCTCAACAAAAACACCATTTTTATGCACTCAATTCAATTTAATTAATTTTTTTTTTGAAATTGAATATTTGCTAAAATCTAGGGCGTCTGCCTATGACTCGCAGTTCATGGCCATACCTCTGTGGCCCCTGGAATTTGATAGAAATCATAACAGAACACTAACACTACGCTTCCACGAAGGTAAAAATAGCCCTTTTGCGAGTAAACGCAGAATGTGTCAGCAGACTGTTTGTCTCCTCACCGGTCTAACTTGACAAAGGGGGCCAAATAGGCACCAAAAATGCCTATTTGGATCACTATGTCCAGTATGACTGGTTTTGGAGACAAAAAAACATCTGACAAATTCTGCGTTTACTCACAAAAGGGCTATTTTTACCTTTGAGTCCTAAGAAAGTTTTCTGGAACTAACATTTTAGCGTTCTTTCGCTAACTTAAACCGATAACTATAAAATGCATTTGTTTTTCAATTGTTAGGATTTTCCTTTGCCAAAAACTATCAACAGACATTTCAACAGGCAACACTGTTTTCATTTCAAGTCAGTTAATAATAGGTTCCATTTATGTTCAAATGTGGTCCAATGAATAAATATTGAGTTTGCTGGATAAATCTCATGTTTCCTAAGGCTCCGGCAAAAAATTTATTAACTTTTAATGAGTTTGTGATTTTTGGCCACATTTGATGTTATTTTTGTAGTCTTATGACTGATTCTAATTTCTCAATTGTTCGATTCAGTATCTATGGAGGTCATAGGGAACCTAATTAACGCTTTCAATTGATACAATAGTTTTTTCGATAATATATCTCAAAAGGTATCCAAAAGTTTTCAATTATTTTTAATATATTGACGTTTTGGTCAGTTTAGCTTTTTCGGTGACAGTTGGAAAATAATTTCTTTTTAACAGACACGCAGCAATAACAAGGCCAGTTTCAATCTTTTTCTGAAAAATTAACAAACAAAAAACATTCGGATTACAACGGGGATCTGTAAATTTATTTTTGCCTTTTTAATTGTTAAATGCGGGACCAGAATGAGTTCAATTCAAAGCTCAACTGCTGATAAGTTTAATTTATGTGTGAATGAAGCCAACGGAATATGCATAATGTTTTCAATGAAAAGCTTACCGTTTATTCGCATCAACACCGTTTTGCGTAAGATTGTGTTGAAATTTTGAGATCTGCTTGAATTTGTTTTAATTTTGCGTTAATTTGATTTATTGTGACTAATGACATGTTCAATTGGTTTTGTAGGAAGCACTTCATTAGTTTATTTACTAATTTTAACTGAAAATTTACAGTTATTATGGCCTATGGCTTTAAAAATTTTGTTTTGAAAAAGTAAGTTCATTTCAGATTTGCCACTTCTAATCGTGTTTCTGCCATCTTTAGCGTTGCCTCAGAAAAACACGGCTCATGTTAATTATAATATAATTTTCATTGCATTTTTAACTTTTGAATATTGGTTTTCTGGCGTTGACTCTACGATTCTTCATATTTTTGATTGGACAATTTCCAATAAATGAGTGTCTCTTTTCTTGTCTTGCCCGATTACCCCCGTAGTGACATGTCACAATAATGACCTTAGTATAAGGCGCAAATAATTTCATTTAATATGTTTAGTTAGTAGATTATGATTTTATGGGCGTCGGCACCGTTTCCTCTCAAAATTGAATTGACTTCTTTATTTTTTACTGTAATTGATGTTTTATATTGGTATGACATTCTGGATAATGGCAGTTCCTAATCACTTCGTATGAAAATATAAACGAATCTTTCAAAGAATCCATTTGACCTGTAATAGTTTTCATGACGTTGAACGTAATCATTTTCAAAAATTTTAAATATATGGGTTTTCTTTTTATTTATTGTCAATAAAGATAGGTTCCATTTTTTTGCCGTAAAATGCAAGTCGATTGGCTATGTGTTGTGTTATCTGATGCTTTTTCCACTTTTTGATTAAGTTTTCATCAAAAAATAGATAGATATTGAGTTTTGGTCTTAAGTAATGCTGGTATTTTAATTGATTTTGCTGTTTATTTTGGCTCTTACGCACCTAAACGGCAGGTATCAACGGGCCTCTGCTGAATTATTAATTACTTCATATAGTGGTTTGAGCTTAAATATTTTTTTAAAGGGAAATATCAATTATTTTCGAGCGATTTATAAATTTTTGCAAGTTTTCCATCTTTTTTTCATTTGGTAAATAATAAATGCGGCAGAGAATTTTCAAGAAATCCATGTTTCATCAGCATTTTTTTTCATAGGGCTAGCGGATTTGCTTTCGATAAAAAGTTTCATTATCTACTAATGAGTGCAATTTTGTTATTTACTATAGATGCTATTAATAATACTGTCATAAATTGCACAAAACTATAGATACACACGAGGAAACAGGATAAAAACTCAAAATTCTCCAAAACAATTTTGCTGCGTTTCAGGTAGTTAATTACTAAGGAAAGAAGCGTTACTTTAGAGGACTTACTAGGTTTTTAGAAAGTCAGGGGAACTTGGCTATCTTTGGAAACTTGATCTAGTATTCATGAAACATTTTGCACGTGTACTCTGCACGCTCTCCACTCTAGCCTGGTCAAGATGATCAATTTTTGAGACGAACATGATATCAGCTTGACCAAATATTTTTCTTTCTTCAAAAATCTTCAAAAAAAGTTTCGAATAAAATAATTTTCAGCGAATATTGAAGGAAACTTTTTGCCTCATTAAAACGTGTTCTGATATAATTTAAAATTGGAAAATTAGTTAAAAAACCTAACTTGAACAATATTTGATTCCCTTTTTTGTATCTATTTAAACAATACTATCTTTTACAATGGCTAAATGTGACCGTTCAAACAATTGCACTCGAAGCAACTGTGATCCATAGGAAATAGGAAGCTGCTATGTAACAAATAAGCTAATAGTTTAGTTGTTCCGACCCCACTTGTGGGGGAAGGAAAAATATACTCAAATGGTTTTTAATGGTTTTTTTGTTCAGACAATTTTGGCCGATCGATTTATTCATCGCAGAGAAATATGATTGGTATGATTAAAAAGCACGTGCAAGGATTTTTCAAATTTCGTTTTTTCGTGGAGTTATCGAGGATTGATATTTTGTGTGAACACGCGATATTTGGCATGATTTTGGTCACTTTTGGTGTAATTTTTCTTCAATGTAAGATTTTTTCTACAAAATGAACCAACAACCAAATGAACGCAACAATGAACGAAATTAACGCAACAAAATGAACCAATTTGGTGTTCCTAATAGGCGATAAAAAAGACTGGCCCCATAGTTCTGGTCTCATACGGAATTTTGCCATCAAAAAAATTCGAATTCTTTTTAAGAGCTCTTTTTTTTAGAAAACGTTTCATTTTTTTTGTTTTTTCAACTAACCTAGAAACTAGTCACTTTTCATATCAAAGATATGTTTATTACAAACCGCATTTAAAGTCAAATGAAGCGCAATGAACAAAAAATTCGTTTTCAAAGAATCGCTCATACTTTTTACGGCTTCGACTCTGAGTTTTTGTAACTTTAATTGAATAATGCATTCTCTTTTTGAAATTTTACTTAGTTTTTGAAATCCTCTGGCATAAACTCGTTGTTCAAAAATGCAATAGATTTCGTTATGAGCAATAAGTGAACCTGTCTAGTGCTTTGAGTGGACAGCTAATGGCTGTTAAGACTATAAAAATAATGTTTCCTTTTTTTCAACATTAACCGATCATAAACTTATTTTTGTGGACTTTAAATTAGTCTAAGTAATGACAAGATCCCATTCCTTTCTTCTGCAACCAAAATAATCGGACTAGTGGTTTTATCTTCTAAGAACTAATTAAATGACTTCAATGCCACAATTTTTTTTTTAAATTTAATTTCTTGATGTTTTCCTGTTATTGGTCCCTTTTGAGATCTTATGACATTTTCCTATTATTGATAGCTCCCATTGGCTTAATGAAGACGTGCAATGGATCATTGATAAAGGTTTCAGAGAAAAGCTTATAGTTTAAATAGCTTCAAATATTTCTTCTCGTTCTTTTCAACTTTTTTTTCGATTTTACTTGAGCTTGTTGTTGTTGTCATATTCAATGACTTACTGTAATGTCTGATTGATGACTTATGAATGAGATACATCTTTGTTCAGCCATCGTGGCATAACTTAACAAACTCATTGCCTTCCGTTGGAAACCATTGAATTTAAGGGCGTTGACACCAAGGGTTTTCACAAAAATTTCGTGGTTTTGATGTATTTGTTCATTTTTGTTACTTTCTTGAAGTCATATTCTTAAAAAAATTCCATTTCTGTTACAAAAATAGTTGAAAATAGAAAAGCTTGTAATGAAACGTTCATTTTTTAATGGCTCCGACATGTTTCTCGCTGAATGTTTTTAGAAATTGCTGTTTTTGCCAGTTTTTTGTTCTCTAGGTAGCCGTAAAATGCTCACCGGTCTCATGAGCTTGTAATTAAGAATTGAATGAAAATTCTTACCGGAAGCAGTCAGTTTTCAACTAATATATTTAAAGTTGAAGATTTTATACAACTCTAGGTGTGTTTCAATTTTTCTGTTTTTGTTCTTCTTTTCATCAATTTGTAAAGTATTCTCATCATTGAGAGTTCCTAGCCATTTTCTTGTATTCCAAAAATGAACGTGTCTACTGATGTTAAATTGTAACGGATGTTTTGTTTGTTGGCGTAATAACAGATCTAAATGCGTTTCAAATGTGGCCCAAATGATTTATTCAATCGTTTAGTATGATTTTAGTTGAATTAGTATTAAGAAATCGAAATAAAGCGCAAATTTTAGAAAATAGCTAATGATTTGTGATGGCTTCAATAATTTGTGTTTTCGCAAGTTGTTTGTAACTTTTAGATTTTGTTTGATCCTATAGTCGATTCCTATTGTCCTAGTCTAATCAACGACAGGTCCTATTTGTTTCATAATGAATTTTTAGTAAACTTATCAAGATTAAATATGTAAAAAGCTAATGGTTTTTAAGGCTTTTGAAATTATTCGTTTCCAAAAGCATTTGATTGATTTTTGAATATACCAGTCTCATAAAAGAAAATTTCTATCCACTGTATAGTTATAAAAAGTAAATTTTTGTAATTAAGTTTTTATCTGATTGCTTTTTGACGTTTTAACAAACGGCTTTAAAATTTAGCTATTGAATTTTTGCAGTGACATTTTTCTTTTTGCTTTTTTTGTTCTTTAATTTTTCTCTTATTCTTTTCAGTGGCAGATCTTATTAGCTCTGTGATGAGGCATTGCATTATGTAATTCAATTAGTAATTAGGTTGTGTAACGATCGTTTCAAACTCAAACATCAGTTTTGTTATCTCTTCATTTGGCTGACAATTAGGACAAAAATATAGATTAGCTCTGGTCGGAGCATCAAGTACGAACGCAAATTAACAATTATCTTTGGTTTACTTTACTCTTAAATATTATGATTTCATGTTTGGTGACACTACGCGCAATTTGAAAGCAGAGGAAAGATATTATACTCCCAAATTAGTTTCAGTACCGGATATATCATATTACAAGTCTCATTTCATTAATGATTCAGAGCTATGATCATGCAAACTATTACACTTCGCAGTCTAAATTCAACTCAACTCTTGGCCAAGACTTCGCAACTCTAGATTCAAATCTTGGTCATTACTAGGCAAGCCCATATTGAAGTACAAATAGGTCCTGAAAACGCAAAACAAAACGAAAAAATAGCCAACCAATCGCCCAAAACTCAGAAAAAGCTGACAAATCGTCGAAAATTGGTCCGTAAATTGCAAAAAATAGCCACAAAATCTTGAGAGAAATTTTATTTCATAAAATTGATGCAAAGTTTAATTTCCGCAAACTAGGTAAAAAATTTTGGAGTCAATTGTTTAGAATTTAGTCGCAAGTTGTCTCTGAAAAGCATAGACGTTGTCACGTTAATGGCTAGAGTGGAGTTTTACAATTAGTCAAGTTACATTACACAGAGAGTCATTCTGGCGCAACAGAAAAAAACACTGTAAACAATTACCGCTATTTGACTTTCTTCCCTGAACTTAAAAGAGACGGCATGACGGAATGTTGGCCCGAGAAAGCACAATTTTCTCGAAAAGACTAGCAGATTAGATTTCTGTCAAACTAGGAAAAAAATTATGCCACCGTTTTAAGCTGGGTCTAAACCAGTCTTTGTATTGTCAGCCCAAGAGTATCAAACATTTGCATAGGACGTGCGAGACGCCAAAGTCAATCATTCCAGATCGAAGATGGCGCATTCTTGAAGAAGGACCACTAATTTCACCACAAGCCACCTTGATTGTTTACCACCCAAAGAGAAGATTATAGCGTCTAACATTCGCAATAACCCACACAAGACGTCGGGAGATCTATATTAACATAATAAAATGAATGACAACCTCGCAGAATGGCTATATTGTCAACCAACAAGAGCGGATTTTTCATATTAATTAATCCATCTCGACTCAGCCAATGATAGGGGAGCTGAAAAATTTTTCTGTGTTGACGGAGAAAAAAGGGGTTGTTGAAATTAACGAACAGGCAGGGTAAGGTAAACTCAATTAGTGAACTGTTGAATTAAATTAGAATCAATGTCAGCAATGAACTCAGTTTTATTTCTTTAGCTGACTTAAAAGACAAGAACATACGTTGAGACATGCGCAATTCAAAATGACTCGCACTTAGACATCATTTGTTTTTTGGTCTGTGGTGCACGCCTCAGCCATTTCTTGTTCATTCGTTTATCCTAACTGTTCGTTCTAAAGGTGACCAGTTGATTTTTTTTACTGAAGTTAGGCAATTCAAAAATGGGTTCCAGTGTCGTCATTGTTATTTTATTCTAAGTACAAAGGAAATAGCAGAAGACATGCCCATAATTTCTAGACAGGACATTGGTTTACCTGTATATCAATGCTCATTTTGTGAGTTTACTTGGCGGAAGCACTCTTTGCTCGAAGAACAAACGAAACCTGCAGACAAATGATTCACCTATTGCAATCAAATCTGCTCACTCGGATTCAACGATTGCCATATATATGTAAAATAAATGACTTCCGTTCATCAATTCCCTTCCTAGGTGATCAGTTTCTTCCTCGAAACGCTCCATCGGAAAGTGCATTCAATGGAGTGCTGGGAACGTTTGAGTCAACAGTTTGAGGCCAATGAGTCCAGTGATTTTGAAAACTATGAAAACAAATATCAAATATCCAAAATAGACACTTTCATTAGAAAACAGTTCTCCTAAGGCTCTCAAAAGTTGAACTGTGTGCAAATTTGTTGCATATTGAAGTTCTGCATGATGAGCCGGTGATACCAGAAGATGATGGTATTGAAATATACGCAAACTTTCTGATGTCTCCAGTCTACGCAAATGCACTGTCGGATAAAGGTTGTTGGCAACTGGTGGAGAAGCTGATGCGCGCATTAGCAACAATCAAATTGTTGGGAAGTGATTGAAAACTTTCAAAAATTCTCAAAGTCGACGTCAATTTCGCACAATACCGACCAATTCATGGTTCGTCGTACATCGCGTTACCTGCAAAAAATGGCAATTGTAGAGGACTGCTAAACGTTAGAAATCAAGAAGACTGACAGTGTTTCAAGTTTTGCCTTGTTGCGGCTTATCACAAGCATCTCCAATTAAGTCAATAAGTCTAGATAGAATTGATGGAAACTATCAAACAGAAAAAACTTCAACAACTACATACAATCAACAAGGACTTCAACAATGTTCGGTCAATTTTACTAAATCCTTGAAATACCTAACAGTGCTCAGGTAAACGTTTTTGGTTAAAACAACCGTCAGTTTTTTTCCTATGAAACTTTCGTCCTTTACTTCAGATTGTTGTAAAGATTGGTACTAAAGATTGGTAATACAGCCGGGGAAACTACCAATCACCGACTTTGCTTTCATGAAAACGATTCCAATTCAAGTGATCTTGGACACCACCTATGATACAAACTTCAGATATTTTGTAGAGGTTGATATCTTTTACCAATCGAGTCCTCATTATGAGCACCGCAATTTTCCCTTGGCGCCCACAAAACACGTTGTGGAAGACGAGCGGATGCCGGGTTGAATTGAATTCAAAGAAAAGAAACACTTGCAAGTTTTCTTTGAAAAAGAGAGATATGCAGTCCAAAACAAACTACTGAAACTCGATGTCGAATTTGGCTTGATAAACACAAAGTTTCAGAGAGTGCTGCAATTTTGGAAACAAAACTGTTTGTCGCCATACAATAGACTGAACGGTGAAAAGAGTCAAGTTGATTCGAATAATTTTGAAGAAATTTTTATGAGCTGATGACTGAGACAGTCTAAGGCAAAAAACTCTTAATCTAAACGACGCAGAAGCAAAGAAACAAACTCACGAGATACAGAGCATGCGCTAAGAATACTATTTAAATTTTAATTCAATCTTAAAACGATTATAAGGAACATTTAGCAGCTTTGATCGGCAGAAGATCATTTTTCGAAGTACTCTCATCGTTTTGGGATTGCCTATCTTAGATCTGGCAGAATACCATATGTATTCCATTACAAAGTTTTACGCCCAAACTTAGATTTTCGCCTTCTTTACTAGGACACGAATAGTCTCCACTATGCAAAAAAAATGAAGATGTATATTTAGAAATATCGCAAAAACCACTGTCTCTGTCACTGTTGAGCCAGTTTGATTTCTCCAATTACCGCCCCATCGCTCTCTTTACAAAATTGGTAACAAAAAGTCGTCCTCAAATACAATGCCAAATTCACCGGCTATTATATTACTAACTTTATCAGTTTCAAGCGGAAGCTGTACTCTATTCTGACAAAAGAGTAAGTTAATTCTCTGAAAATCGAAAACTTTGGTTACGGTATAAGAACTCATATGTTTTTTATGCATCGGGAAGGTGTTAAATTTTATCTTGTTAACATGGGGGGTTGGTAAACACAGAAACGTCTATTTTTTCTCATTTCTATGCTTTTTATGTTGTCGGGAGCTTTCAGCAAAGTGGGTACAAGGGCTGTATAACACGTCGACATGACTTAAACTCTCCGCACTGGAACTGCGTTTATAGATCGCCAGGATTGTCTCCGACCAACACAGTTTCATGCAAGCAAAACTTTTCTTTCAGTATTTGACAACAAGCAAAATTCCTACCCAATGACATAAACACGCTCAATCTTGGCCAACTTGAATTAATTGACCAATATGCTATCGATGGAATTGATTGGAATAACGACCATGTGGAGTTGAACTATGAAAGGTACATTGACTTCATTTGAGGTCAAGCCCGTAGCGGTATAAAAGTTTTGTTTTACCACAATCTATGCCAGATACCACCAACCAAAGCTCCAACACGTGGCAACAAGCAGACCCAGGTTTTGCTGTTGCTCAGAATTAGATATTGAAGTTGGAGATGTGGTTTTTTCTAAGCCAGTTTCAAAAACACTCTACGCGTGACAATGTGTTCATTAATTTTGAGGCAGAAGAAGCCAGTGAAAGCGAGTCAGACGGACCAGTGGCTAAAACTGCAAGGCGAAATTAGAGTGCATAATTAAAATTAATTGCCCAGACAGACACAAGCAATGTTGAAACAGTATTGATTTTGCACGCAGTTTGAATTTAATTTAATTTGTTTTATAGTTTTGATATAGAATTTTGCATGCGGGGAAACAGAAAGGAAGCTAAGGGGAAACAAGGGCGGCGGCATGGAAACATTCAAAAATAAAGGGGAAAAATTGCGGCAAAATGGAAAATTTCAATAGGAAAGGGAATCACACAGCGGCGGAAAGATTTCATACCGCTTATCTTACTCCTATTTCATCGCCACTACCTATTATACCATTGTAAAGTATCTGAGGAAAACACCCCTTATCTCTACGTAGGTCTGATAAACTATTCACGTCCTTGCCAAAATCATTTTGTTTATTATTTAATTTGATTTGCCTGCAACTTTCAATTCCCTACAAAAAAGGAAATTAGCCAAAATCGTAGCCGTCTATGAGGATGGCGACAAACAGGAGGCCTCAATCTATAGATCAATCAGCATTTTGTCTGCAATTTTAAAATTGATCGAAACATTAATCTTCAAGAAACTGATTCCAGTCGTTTACTTAATCCTAACACCTACACAGCATAGCTCTTTATTATAAAAATTAACAACAAAAAATCAATAGAGCGCCAGCATGAAATTTTCAGTTATTTCAACTCCAGCAAACATCTCCACCTCGCAACTTTTTCTATCGACTTCTATTCAATCAGAAAATTCACTTAAAAATTCACTATCGACTTAAAATTCAATCAAAAAAGCCTATCAATAACTAATTTTATAAAAAATTATCAGTTCTTGGCTTTTCAAAAAACTGCTTGAGTCCGTCACAAAGCTACTTCTCAAATCGGGAACAAACTGTGGTAATGAACGGCTATTCCTCAAAAGAATTTACAACTTTCAGCGGCGTACCACATGAATCGATCCTACGACCGCTCTTCCTCCTGTTTTCATTAAAATAATTAAATCTGGTTGTCTGTGACCCACTAAACTTGACTTAAAGCTTAAAGAAACCAAACCACAGAGCCTTGAATGCTTTCTTCTTGTCAAAATAAAACCTCCAGAAAGCATATATTGTTACCAGAAAGCTTACCTTTGCTGCGTTGTGCCTATTGATAGCTATGATCCTTTTATAAAAACCGTCACAAACGATTAACCTTGCTTGAAAGTATCCAAAAAAGCATTGTCTTTGATCGTCAGATCAAGCAAAAGCTACATCTCATTCAAGGGTAAATTTCAGTAGCTGAATATCTTTCCACTGATTCTATATCAAGAACTTCAAATTGTGTAAGTATTCGCAAATTTTTGACAGGATGCATTGCCATAGACTGGCAAACGTACGTTACCTTGGCTGAGGTGGGCGATTCAACAGAAAATCTTGAGCATGGAAAAGTGACTGCAGAGAGTGAATTACATTTTATGGTACCAAGCCTGCCACCTTGCGAATTTGAAAAATGATTACTTCAAAAATAACATATCTTTTGATCGAGATCATACAAAATCAAGTCCTGGAACTCAGCAAATGGTTCTTCCTGTCCCCATACGTCGAGTCAGAGTTTTGCACTTGGCGAATTATGTGTAGCTGCGTTAACTGTAGAGGCTTCAGGAAAATGATCTTTACATAACTGAACCATAAGTTTCGAACCAGTCAATAACCGGGTTTCATGCAAACCCGCGGACAACTTTATCCTAAAAACATTGTTAATACTAACATTATGGTCATTTATATTACTGTCGCTAATTTTTATTATTATTATTATTATTATTTACTATTATTATTATTAATAATAATAATAATAATAATAATAATAATAATAATAATAATAATAAAAATAATAATAATTATAATAATAATAATAATAATAATAATAATAATGATAATAATAATAATAATAATAATAATAAAAATAATAATAATAATAATAATATTCTTTTTATTATTGTTATTATGATTATTTTTATTATTATTATTATTATTATATTTATTATTATTATTATTACTATTATCATTATTATTATAACTATTGTTATTAATATTATTATTATTATTATTTTTAATATTAATATTATTATTATTAATATTATTATTATTATTATTATTATTATTATTATTAATATTATTATTATTATTATTATTATTATTATTAATATTATTATTATTATTATTATTGTTATTATTATTATTATTATTTTCATTATTATAATTATTAAATGAACGAGGGGATCTGAAATAAGAACTGCCGAAATGAAAACATTTCAAAAATGGCCCATCTGTTCATGATGCAGGGGCATGGAGCTAATTTTTGACGTCATACAAATCCTCCTCAAACGATCTCTTCAAGATTGTGTCCGAACTAGCAATCAGAATTCCCGATGATGAATTGAATTTCCTGATTTCACAAAGCGCCTGTCGTTGGATTGCATTCGATAGATGCACTACGGTTTGCCTATTTGGCATTGGAGAAGCTTTAAGAAGCTGTACTGGCATGAGTATTGAAAAACACGTTAATTCAGATCCACATTTTTAGAAGAATACTTACAACTGGTTCTTGCACAAAAGAGTAGCATTCAAAATGCTATTAATGCTCTACGTGGACCCGTTCTAGAAGATCATAACAAATCTATTCATCCTAATGAAAGTATCCAAAAAAGCATTGACTTTGAACCTCAGATCAAGCAATAGCTACGTCTCATTCAAGGATAAATTTCAGTAGCTGAATATCTTGTCACTGATTCTATATCAAGAATTTCAAATTGTGTAAGTATTCGCAAATTTTTTGACAGAATGCATTGTTATAGACTGTCAAATCTACGTTAGCTTGGCTGAGTTGGGCGATTCACTTGAAAATTCTTGAGCAAGCGGAGGTGACTACAGAGAGTGAATTAGATTTTATGGTACCTTGCCTGCCACCTTGCGAATTTGAAAAATGATTACTTCAAAAATAACATATCGTTTGATCGAGATCATACCAAATCAACCCCTGCAACTCAACAAGCGGTTCGTCCTGTCCCCAAACGTCGAGTCAGAGTTTTGCACTTGGCGAATTATGTGTGGCTGCGTTAACTGTAGAGACTTCAGGAAACTGATCTTAAGGTAACCGAACCAAAAGTTTCGAACCAGTCAAAAACTGGGTTTTATGCAAACCCGCGGACAATTTATCCCAAAAATTTTGTTAATACTACCATTATGGTCAATTCTATTACTGTTGCTAAAGTTGATTATTACTATTATTATTATTACTATTATTATTATTATTATTATTATTATTATTATTATTATTATTATTATTATTATTATTATTATTATTATTATTATTATTATTATTATTATTACTATTATTATATTTAGTATTTATAATAATAAAAAGAATAATGATAATATTAATCATAATAATAATATTATTTTTTTTTATTGTTATCATTATTATTATAACTATTTCTATTATTATTATTATTATTATTATTATTATTATTAATATTATTATTATTATTATTATTATTATTATTTTTATTATTATTATTATTATTATTATTATTATTATTTTTATAGTTATAATTATTTTTGTTATTATTTTTATTTTTATTTTTATTAATATTATTATTATTATTATTATTAATATTATTATTATTATTATTATTATTATTATTTTCATTATTATAATTATTAAAAAAACGAGCGGAACTGAAATAAGAACTGCCGAAACGAAAACATTTCAAAAATGGCCCATCTGTTCATGATGCAGGGGCATGGAGGTGATTTTTGACGTCATACAAATCCTCCTCAAACGATCTCTTCAAATTTGTGTCCGAACTAGCTATCAGAATTCCCGCTGATGAATTAAATCTCCTGATTTCACAAAGCGCTTGTCGTTGGATTGCACTAGATAGATGCCCTAGTTCTTGTCTATTTGGCATTGGCGAAGCTTTAAGAAGCGGTACAGATATGAGTTTTGAAAAATGCGTTAATTCAGATCCACAATTTTTAGAAGAATACTTACAACTGTTTCTTGCACAAATGAGTTGCATTCAAAATGCTATTAATGCCCTACGTTGACGCGTTCTAGAAGATCATAACATATCTATTCTTCTTAGTGATGGTATGAGCGCATTTATTAGCCTAAATAGAGAACTTGTTCTAAAAAATTTGAGGATGATTTATCCCTCAATTTATACGGTGGTAAGAAATTCATTCAAATCGCCATCGGATTTTTTTATTGATACAAATATAGATAACTCTCTTGAGGGTACAGCACAAGATGATCCAATAGCTATGGCAATGTTTGGCGGTGTTATACTTACCCTCTTCGACATGCTTGAAGACCATAATATGACTCAGAGAAGGTACGCAGATTATGGTAATTCGGCTGGTAGCTTTCAATCAGGAACGGTTGTACTGTATAATTTTAATTCAAGTGACAGTACAGTTGATTACAATGTAGTCACATCTCATCTCACTGTTACAAGAGCGGAAATTGTTCAGAAGTCCAACTAACATTTCTCGGGACTGGATTCTGTTTTTTTTTAAGAACATCGTGTTTTGGATTCAATGATTAGCCCTGATTACAGATGCAATGATTTCAAGGAAGAACAATAAGTGAAATATTCAAGAGGGCTTAGCAATTTCGCCAAACATAGTAAGCTGCTTCTCGTAATAAGCAAATATCGTTTACAAATTGACTGCAAAATAGGTTGATTTTCTTTGGAAGAATTACTCCAAATTGTGACAGTGTTCTGCCTGAAGTTTTAGTTAAAGGATCAAATAACTCTTCTTTTTCACCATAATATTCTTGTTGTTTTAATTTATCTTCTAATCTATTTTTTCTGTTTTGTTTTTCTAGATTGTTTAATTCTATAAGTTTATCTAGTTTAGTCATTTTATATGTATTGAAAAATTATAATAAGAGTGAAAAATGGATAATGAAAACAGCTTCTCTCTTAATCTAAAAAGATGTTTAGCTTGTAAAAGACGTTGTAGTACTATAGATGAGTTTATTGATCATATTAAGGAACCAAATCATGATGATTTAATAATTTCAACCTATTCTCAATATGTAGATGGGGCTGAGAAGATAATAAAATTTCTAGAATATAATAAAACATGTAATAGCAGGAGCTACACTACATAAAAAAACAGTCATGGGAGACATTATGGAAAAATATATCATTCAAATAATGATTTATAATATACTAACTACCAACCATATGGATGTAATGAATGAATTAGGTCTATAATTATTTGTTATAAAAATTAACAAAGCTAATTATATAACATAATAGCAACTTCAATTAACTTTCTATCATCATTAATGGTTAGTTCTAGAATATTATTAACCAGTAGGTCTTTGTCTCCATCTAATGATCTACGAAGCAGTTTCATTGATGCTTGGTGGATCGTTTTTATTAAATCTCTTTTGAATAGATATAGATTCTCATCATGAGGATAGCTTTTAAAATTATTTACATAAAATCTTTTATCATCAAATTTGTTTAGACTTATCTTACTTGTTTTTGTTGTTGTCATGTTATCACCAAATTTTTGTTTTCTACATTCATCTACGGTTCTCTGTGTATTATTCATTAATGCATCATAATAATCTATGTGCCTAGCATTATTATGCTTCTTTATTCCTTTTTCTTTAGTGTTTTTAGGATAATTTTTGAAGCTATATGTTTAGGGGGACAATGCTATAAATTCCTCAATAATCCTAATTCCCAGCTCGTGCTTGAACTTGCCGGGGATTTTATTATTAGTTTTTATAGGTATGTCTAGATTACTTAAGTCCATATGCACATCACTAACTTTACCTTCACTATAACTTAATACGAAACTGTCTGTATCCATATAATGGAGTTGTAGATCTTTGAGAGATGGTTGTAGAATATGATAGAATACAGCATACATGTGTAATTTGCTTAATTCTAAAATAGTAACACCTACATATACTGGAGAATCATATTCTATTTTTCTTTATATATTCAATTTGGCTATAATCCTTATATCTAGTTATATTCTTAAATGTTGGTTTACTTACACTTTGCATTATCTTTTCTTCATCATGTAAAAACTTGCTTTGAAAGAAGTGTAGACGATTCATGCACATTCTTCCATATAATGAGTTATTCATTAATTTCCTTACATCCTTTTCTGCTTCAGTTTTAGCTGTTGTTCTTTTATTTGTATTGTTTTGTATATAATCGCTACATATATAATCTTGTTTAAATTTAATTACTCTATGTATTTTTGTTACTTTTACTCCCATCTTAACATAGAACTTTAACATCCTATAATGAACCATATATTCTGTTTTGTTGTTTTGGTCTAAGATTAATTTCTCTGTTCTTGCTTTACTTTTCTCCTTTTCTCTACATCCCAATTCATTATCATTTATCTTTCTTTTATTAGGCATTAGTGCTAACTGTTCTGTTCTCTCTTTACATTCATTAGTATAATCAATATCACAAACTGGATAGTAACCATGATCACTATCATCTGGAGTATTCAATATTACATCTAGAGTAGTAGTAGTGATAAACTCAAAATCCTTATAAGGTAACTTTTGCATCATTGCATAACCATATAGGTTGTTTGCGTCTATGTACCATATACTTCTATTAATAACTTTATCATTAGTATCTGCAAAGCAGGTTCCCTGATTAGTATTAGTATTGGTACTAGTATTAGTATTAGTATTATCATTAATATTAGCATTAGTATTAGTATTACTATCTGCGAAGCAGGTTCCCTGATTATTTATATATCTATCTCCCATTATTCCACATATACCACCTCTCTTTGCTCCAACAAAATCATCTAGCGTTTGTTTATCTTGTAATGTATCTAATGTTACGCCACTTGACATTAACCAACAATCAAAACTATAACCTGGGAGACTTACATAGTGTAGGGGATTGAGCTTGAATTCTTTCATGCTTAGTTTAACATATTCATTCATGCAATAGTCTAATATTTCCACATCATTTTGTAAATACTCTATAGTTAGATATTTTCCAATTTTATGGCTGTTTTCATTATTATTATTATCTACTTCCTCTTGTGTTGGTAATTTATTATGTAGTGAGGATTTGAAGTCTTCTATTTTTAGATTACGTATAAGATTATTATAGGAGTCTAAACCAAAGTATTCATATGGATATAATGTTTTAGTTTTACACCCATATATCTTTGCCATTTGATCTAGGGGCATAGCTAAGAAGTTATAACTATCTAAGAATTTAAGACAACCAATGCTAATTATCTTGCACTTACCAGCAGCTAGTGGTATGTTATCTACTTTACTTTATCAGTATTCTGTTCAAAGAGTTCACTGTATAGTAGGTTGAAGTCATAGCCAGAGCCATTATGGAATATTACTGGAATGAAGTTTTGTTGTTTGTATCTTAGATTACATATTTTACATGCTGGTCCTCTATATTTACCAGTTTCATGACAATGATCTCTTACTTTATTAATACATGTTTTACTACATATATGACAAGTGTTATTAGTTTCATGATATAATTTATCTTCTTCTGTGAATATCATCTTTTCATTATGTTTGAAATTATTCTCTGTTTCTATTTCTAATAGATCTCTAGCAAATCTTTTGATGCAGCCTAGACCGAAGTAGTGCTTGAAGTTACTTTGCCAGGTGTAACCCACAGCTTTTGGAATATGTTCAGCTATTACATATTTACAATCATTAGTTGAGACTTCAACAATGCAACATTCTATATCGGCAGTTATAATATTTTTTTATATTCTGACGTTTGTGTTCATTTACAAAAGTAATATGTTTTTTCTTAGGACAAACAATCTCTGGTTTGAATGAGGTGCTGCATTCGTGTTTATCATAATTAATTTGTGCGTTTAACCAATAGGTACACCTGTCACAATAAAAATATTTAATGTTGTTCTTATTTGGTCGTTCTAACAACGTTTCTATATTTTTTATTAGAGCACAGTGTTCTATTTGACCATTACTCCAAACTAGTATTCTTACATCTTTTCTATCTTTTTTAAAATCATCCACTTGCTTAAACAATTCTATTTTACCATTACCACAAGGTGTGTATACCCAAATATTAATATTATACAATTTCTGTATTCTTATTATATAAGCAAAATCATCTTCATGTTGTTGTGTTGGTTCAATTAGTTTATCTACATATTTACTTTCTCGAGTTGCACGGTGTGGGGCGGGATGTAGCCAAGCAGTTATAGTTAGTTGTAAGCAATTGTATTTATAACTACGTATATTTAATATCGATTTAGAGTTTTTGAGATCAGGAGGTAAATCTATATAACTACCAATAGACGCTTTAGTTGGTTCAATGTTTAACTGAATACTTCTTATTCCAAGAAATTCAAAATCATTACCATAACCTTCATATATTTCCTTTTTGAAATCTAGCCACGGATTGAAGTCACCATATTCATATATCGGTGAAACCGCTTCGCGGTTTAAATTATTATTAGTATTATCAGAATTGAAAAATATTTTAGTAGTTTTAACTTCTTCTTTGGTTCTCTTCTTATAATCACATTCAGCCGTGATCTTATATTTAAAACTCTTAACTTTACGAAACTGGTAACAGTTTTTAATTTCTTCTAAAGAGTAATTAGTTGCTTCATCTATATCTTCAATGTAATTCCCACCTTTATCAGTAATATAAAATTCTCTCATGTTCTGACTTGAGTTTATATCGAAGTGTTCTGTGTTTTCTAGATACATGCGATTGTGACTATATGAATAAGTAGTTAGAGCTACTTTACTTCTAAATTCTTCATGACATTCTTTACATATAAACCTAATCTTAGAATAGATTTTGTTTTCAGTTTCAGTTTCTGATTTAGTTTCTGTTTTAGTTTTAGCCCTAGTTTTAATAATATAATCATCTTCATCCAAATTATACACCCTCTCCGAGATTTCCTCTTCTTCAGACTCAAACATTTTCTCCAATAGTTCCTTATGTTTGAGATCGTATGATTGATGCCTGTATAAACCCTTCTTTGATTCAAAGGATAGATTACAGACATCGCAGAAGTTTATGACACCAGTTTTAGTTGATTGAAACATGATTTTATATTTTAGGGAAATAATCAAAAAATAATTTTTCGAAAAATGAAAAAGAAATGCGATAAGTGTATAAATAAACCTTGGTAAGAATGTTGTAATAATTGTAAAGAATTAGAATATTCTTGTTATGTATGTAAAAATATGGTTAAGGTTAAAGATTATATAGAACATTTGGGATATCATTATTCTGATCCTTATCAATATCTAACGTGTAGTATGTGTAATGTTTTTAAACATATATCATTATATAGATTTAGAAATAGGAAATGTAGACTATGTATTTATCTTCATAGATATAGATATGGTCACACTAGAAATCAATTCAGAAAGCATGTTTATAAGTATAATATTCAAGAAGACATGGAAAAACACTAATCACTGTGTTTCCACCGATCTCAGTGTTTTTGACTGTATACCCATCACAGTGTGTCCCATATACAGTCTCACAGCAGGGATCATCCTTTTTAAGAACTGTGAATTTGGTTTTTTTATCTCACTTAGTTTTATAGTGTTTCATCAGAATCCTGAAAGGCGGCATCGCCGATCGGGGGACGTTCACTGGAGTCAGTGAGGAAGGAACCCCAAACCTTCCGTTTGCTAAAGCAACTTAACTAGACTCGATGATTTAACCACTACGCTAAGTGAGACAGAAAGTTTGTTTTAAATTGATTAAATATTGATTAGGGGATATATGAGAATTTTTTTTTATTTAATATTTCTTTCAATTTTTGTTCAAGTTTTTTCGCAAGTTGGTTTTACGTGCTTTTTACACGGTCTCATCTGCAAAGCAGTTTCACTGATTAGTTTTATACTAGTATCTGGGGACGTCCACCGGAGTCGGTGGGGATAGAACCCAAACTATCCGTCTGATAATTTTCTTTGTAATAATAATAAAGGGCCGTGTACACCATCCGGCATCGATGGATGTAGGTCGAAAAATAGGGCATGATGAGTAGCACTTAGTAGCCGGATGCTGCACTCCAAGCTGTTCCCCTCCAGACAGTGTAAAGACGGCCCAGTCACAAAAATAAATAACAAGTGGAGAGGAAAGCAGCTATATATATAGCACACATAGGGAACTAGAATGAAAGGATTAAAATAAAAATGAATAAGCAAATGAATAAAGATAAGCAGCCAAACACTCAGTGCAGCCTTCCCTCCTCCACGACGGCGCTAATCGAAGTCTCACTGAGAACACGAGGCTCGAGGGCACGACATCCCCTCAAGCAGAGAACACAGCTCCTCAGAAGTGCGAAGCTGATTTTCGTTCGGATGTAGCTTATAGTGTCGGCGTACGGCTCTCCGCGTTTTTCGCTGATCTTGGTTGCGAGCTGTTTCATAACGCGCGATGCTCATGGACCTGCACCACCCGAACAAGCAAAAACCAGTGCATTGAAGCTGCTGTGTTCGGTTTCACGGATTCGCTCTTCGTACTTCGCTTGATGCTCTCGTGATATTTGTATGCATCTTTTAGGGTCTTAGGGCAGCTCTTCGCATGAGGGTTGAAAATCTTCACATCGAAGAAAGTGCGATTAAAGCGGGAGCCCCACAGACCGTTTGCCTTGATGTCCAGTCGAGCGTCATCATCAGTGGTGGTGGAATTACTCGAGAAAATTTCTCCATCGAGCGACTGAAGTTTTGGCTCTATCTGTACATCGTGGCAAACGTCATCCATCAGGTTTGCAAACACATCTCTAATTTCGTTGTGTCGTAGGTGCGTATAACCGCCTTTGGCGCAATGGAGGGCATGGGTGAGGCTGAATTCTTTCCCGCATGGGCATATGGCTGGCGTGTTCTTCGCTTCCCAGGTGTAGCGAAGTGCTAATCCATCACGGAACTCAGTCTTCGTGAGGTCAAAACCATGTTTTGACAATGGAAGCGCGTTAAGCCAGCTTGATGCTCCTTTCTCCGAGGCCAGCTGGATGGTATACTTCATTTCTGGTAGATTGTTTTCGATTCTGGATTTTTTCGAGATGAGTTCACGTTGATTGTCTGCTTTCTGTCTGAGACTGATCTTGGTTTGTTCTACTTCACATTGTTGAATATTATTGAATGACGCCAATGGTCTTGAGAGTTCAACTGATTGCTCAAGATTTTTGTGAAGATCTTGTGGGAGGGCGATGTTAAGCCCACCCATTCTGAGAGGGAGAGAAAAAAGTTCTCTTTCCTCTTGGATTACTTCTTTGCCGACGATGTTCGGTATGACTCGGCCAAGCCGCTCCTCCACCTTGTCCAGAACCCCGTCCATGGAAGGTGTAGTACGCGAGAGGAAGCTCAACTTCTGTTGAACCCCCTTCGCCAAACATGCATAGGCATTCTGGGGAGAGGTGAGAGAAAATTGACCAAGTCTGTCTAAACTTTTTGTGTATTTAGTTTCTGCATCTTTCAGGAATTTTTTACTGGCCTCAGAGCTTCCGATAACTGATCCCAGGACTCGAGCGCCCTGCGTTATTTCCACATTTGTGCCTGCAAACACAGTTGACGCTGCAAACTCGCCTCCTGGCTTAATTATCAACTGACACTTCGGAGGATTGACAAGATATCTATACTTGGGACCGAGCTCAGTGAGCTTGTCGAAGAGTGCCCTGATATCTTTTAACTTACCGACGACGCTACCATCATCAGCATACCATTTTTGTGTCAAAGAGTCATTATGAAGTCTTGTTATTAGGGGTATGATTGCGATTCCATACATTGCCATCGCAAGGGGATCGCCTTGTGTCGTACCTTCCTGAGACAGTATGGTCGACTTACCGATGTAGAGATGAGACGGGTGGCTATAGGAATTTTGTAAGGCAACATGCAAAGATGGGCATAAGGCTTTCACGTTCTCTAATGCTGTTCGTCTATTGAGCACGTTAAAAGCGTTTTTGGCATCAATTAGAAGAATTGCTTCGTTTTCGGGATCATCAAAACTGTGGCGAAGCGAATGTATGGCATGTTCTATGCCACATTTCTGGCCCAGGCACAGTTGCATGTTTCCATCGAGGTATGTTAGATCGTGCCTGATGCAGTCGACGATTATGCGTCCGGTGATGCGACGCATTACTTCACCAATACCAATAGGTCTCACACCTGGACATTTATCCAGAGCCACTAGTCGACAACCATTGTATGTAATCAAATCATCCGGTGGTATTGTGGACGTTGCCAGCCTCTTAGCAAACTTGGCAACAAGCTTGCACAGGTTCGTGGAGGTTTGCCCGAAAGCAGAAAGTAGTCTACGCCAGTCATCGGCATCGAGACCTGAAGGCCCGGCACTGCCATGAGTCTTCATTGCATGCTTTTGGGACGAGCCTGGCACTGATTTTGTCGAAGACAGCGGGGTGGTAAGGAAGCGTGCGTGGATGTTCGCTCTGAATGTAGTTGGGCTCCAAGGGTTGACCTTCAGGATGTTTGTCGCGTAAAATCTCGAGGACCGGTCTACCGTCTATGAGATCGGTAGGTGCGAGCACGCCGCCTTTGTGCTCATCCGAAAGAACGCGAATAGCATTACTGATCTTACCACGAGACATGAAATTGTTGAACATCTTGAGGTCAGAGTGCTGCTGTTTGTTCCTTGAATTCATTCTCATTTGGATTGCCTTCGCTTCACAGAACAGTTCTGAGAAGTTGCAGCTGTACCATGCTTGCAGTCTGCGCTTGATGGTCTCTTTGTTCGATCCATCTTCCGTGTTCTTTGTTCGACTGAGGGTTAGGTGCGGAAGTATCATACAGAGGGTCAGAGATATATCGGATCTGTCCGTGTTTACGGCAATCGGGGAGAGGACACTGTGAAGGGCTTCGGCGAACTGTTCCCCTGTCTTGTTCTTACCGAGCGTGAAGAACGAGGGCTTCCAAGTGACGACCTCGCGGTATATTTCGCGCACTGTTACCGCGTGATGAGGCTGGAAGTGTTCCCAAAAATTATTCGATGCTGCGGCGACGGAACGTTCGGGGGCGTGCGTTGTTGCAGGATCTATGAGTGCAGTGTCGGGAACGGTCAAAGCATTGTGTGGTGCCGGCGCTGCGATTGATGTTTCGGTGGCTGCGTTGATCTCAGAGCAGTTTTTGCAGCTGAAGTTTTCGGTCCAATCTTTCGCTGCGGCTAGACCACTGCATTTCACGTGCAAATATTTATAACATGTATGGCACCAGACGCCTCCCCTACGTAGGGGACCCTTGCAGAGTGGACAATGGGTTTGATCAGCCATCAAGCTGCGGGCTAGGAGTTGGGAAGGCTGCACTGAGGGGGACTAGATTAAGTTAATTACAGGAGAGTAATGACAGCAACGATATTTAAAGTATTGAATGATGTTAAACAGAATAATAGTGAAAACATGGTTTCCATGGAAGGAGAAGTGAACGGTGTCTTTACAGAACAGTTTAGGTTCAAGAACATTTCTAAATGAGGGTGAAACAATAAACAACTTTAGGGCACAAGAATCAATATAATTATACAAAGCGTAGTTAAGGGCACTGATTTTCTTATTTATGAGGCGATTACAGCTGGTGGGTATAACTTTGGGAACAATCAAATTATTTGGGCTAAATTTAACAATAATCAGCTGAATGAGGAATTTCCAATGCTCTATGAAAGTTTCAATACTACTACGGTGATCATTGAAGCCGGCAATTACTACAACAGTGTTCAGCTTCTGGTCTGGGTATTTATTGATAACATCACAGAGATCTAGCAGTTTAGCACCTCGATAGGAGTGAACACAACCCTTTACTTGACCCTCGTCTATATATTTGGTACGAGAAGTACCCAAGACCAAGTCCGAGCAGCTGGAGGGAAGAGGGTAGGCATCAAAACGTCCCATTCACAGAGCCTGCTAACATTCAAAACACAAAAAAATGCTCTAAAAATGAAATCAATTAGAATGCTACGACCTGATGTGATGAATGAATATGGTTGGCATCAAAACATCCCATTCACAGAGCCTGCTAACATTCAAAAACACAAGAAATTGTTCTAAAATAGAAATCTGTTAGAATGCTACGACCTGATGTGATGAGTCGGACCTTGACTCTAACGAACCATACCCGAACCTTGCCTCTAAAACCCTCCCATTGGAGGTCCCCAGTACAAGGATTTTGCCATAGCAAATCTTTTTAATAAGTTTATCACAACAATTAGGCTGGTTAATTACCAGCTTAACTCTGTACTAGTGGCTTGCACTAAGTGAGACAAGAAATGATAGATTTAAAATATAAAAGAAGTGAATATAGAGCTAATATATAGTAGTGGATAAAACAAGGGATTCAACAAACAGTAAAATTTGGCCTGATTCGACATACGCGATTAGCGTTAGGAGAAAGGGACAAATTTTACTGGTGGTTGAATCCCTTGTTTTATCCACTACTCTCGACAAGCAGTCGTAAATTCCCAACAACAACAAAGATAGCACTGATGACAAAGCTCAACTTGACATAATGCAATGCTTTTTGTAAAAGAAACCAATTTGTCAAATTAAAATTACTTTCAATACTTAAAACAAACGTTTTCGAACTTTACGTTCATCGTCAGGTTAAAACTGTTTTACAAATTGTTAAAAGATAAAATGAATATGTATTTACATTTGTCTGAGATGACAATTAAAACAATTCTAGGAAACATTCTAAAAAAATTCAATCGAAAATTTTTCCTTATATACAATATTTAGCCTATTTACAACACATATTTACATCTGTTATCAATTTACTTAAAAACATTCCTATTCCGGATTTTTCGATTTTGTCCATGTTCTTGTATTTTTAGGGTTATTCGGAATTTGCCCTAACCATAAGTATCCCTCTTGTGGAGGTTTTGCAAATTTCGTTTTGTCATGCACAAAATGTTTTTTGCCCTATGCATTCTCATTTAGTCAAAATTATGATTTGAACTAATATTTTAGCGTGAGTTCCCTCCCCCTATATTCGTCGCGTGTGTTTAGTGCCGGCTTCAGCTTGCTGATATATATAGCTTCGATGATCATTAGTTTTTCTACTGACCGACAGGCGTCCAGAATTCTCCATTCAATGTCATTCGTGGCGCCACGACATTCAACTAGATGTTGACCCACCTGTGAATCCTTCTTTTGATGTTCTGTTATCCTTGTGGTAACATGCCGGCTTGTTTGCCCAACATAGATGGATCCGCATCCATTACATTTAATTTCATATACCACGTGGGATTTCAGATCTCTATCAAAGGATGATTTCAGGGTGGGGAGGCACGATCTTAATTTTCGCGTTGTAAAAACTACTTGCAATTCGCATAGTTTCTTCAATTTGCTTGCGAAGTTTTGAGTGAGGTTGCCTCTGTATTGTAGAAAAATAGTTGGCTTATCATTAGATTTAGTCTTGCTTTTTTGATGCTCTTTTGGTGTTGTTCTTAATTGGGCTTTTTGGAGGTGTAGATTCAGGAGTGAAAAATTTAATCCGTTGGCCCAATAGAGATGCCCTAAAGAAACCAAGGAAGCCTACAAATATCTTGATCTATAATATCAACAACGTATTTTGGAAATTGAAAAAAGCAATTTTGCTCCGCTCGTGTTTTCCTGTATGGTTGGCGAAGGGCCTTCTGCAACTGGCACTATAAGGCAACCGTAATCTCAGAAAGAAACGTACAATCGCAAATATGGTTTCGCATTCCTACACAGCGAAGTTACCTGTCTCAGTGACTGCCGTGGTTCCTCACGTAAAACAGAGAGGTTAATATAACTGTAGTGTTGTGCGTGTAAAAATGAATTGCCTTTTTGAGGCCAATTTACGTCAGCTGCTTTGATGTTCCACAGTGAAGACTCATTGTTCCGTCCAATTAGTGGGTCATACCCCCTGAGTTTTCAGTTAATTAATTTTATTCGTCAGCGAATTGCTCTTGCAACGTGGAGCTGCCACTAGCCTTTTTTAATATAGGAAAATTTCAAGCGGGCTGCTATCAATTATAAGTCCTTTGAAAATTTTATAGTATCTCTATGGACTTGTGAACAAAACTTTTATAACACAAATTCAAAAACAGAGGGTTTTAAACATTGGAAGTTTTTGAAGATAAACAAGTCATGTGCGGAAGCTTCCTTAAAACGTCAGAATTATGTTTTTGAACTGTTTGAAAAATGAGAATTTGTTCAAACTTTTAAAACAGTTTTATTTGTTGTAATTTCATACAGCAATCCTTTGCGAGATATGTAGAATCGGTTGGAATTGTAGCAGAAATCTGATCCTAAATATGGTCCGAGGACTGCTCTTTGTCTGTCTTATCTGTTATCTCGACTTTCTCTGAAAACATAGTCAGAATGCAACTTTATTTCTTAAGTTCACGTCCCCTTTGGTTGCTTGATAAATGTTCCGAGTGATCCAGTTTTGGAAAAAACCAGGCCTTACAACATCTAAGCGGTAAAATTTAAGCTTAGGTCAAAGAATTATCGATGCCGATAACATTTTCGGGGTCTACATAACCTTCGGGAGTAGTTTTGAAAAAAAATCTTGGCTAGCTTAGTTGAAAGACCTAATGCCGTTGTGGTGTTGCTGAATTATAACCTTCTTGTTGCACGAGTTAGTTAGTAGATTTACTGCATGAATGTACTAATCAAGTTGTTTGCGTGTGTGCATGCACAATTTTCCAAATGTGTTTTAATTATTTAGGTTTTCAGCTGAGCGGTTTGAGTCTTCTGATGCTGTGGATCGACAACTTCTATATATTTTATTGAGTAAGTATATTCTCTCAAAATTAGCAAAATTTGAGGTTTCAAAATAGTTAACTTTCTGCTACTACCAAATTAGCTCTCTCTATTTACTAAGCAAATATTAGTTACAGCTTGCACCAGTCTATAATTTCTGATAGAACCAGATGAACATCACATGTAAGGCCAGGTTGAAAATGAACACAATGACAGTCAGAGACAAGGATATCTTTATTGGAACATATTCGCTCAAATGAGATTTTAATGTGGGCTTTAACATAAGCATATCAGAAGTAGAAGGTTTTGCAACCGTGACTAAGTCTTCACTATTTTTTACTTTTGGGCTGAACAATAATTCTGCTCTGACTTATCTGAGTAATTCTACGCCTACTACGGTGCGTGACTCGAAATATGGTAGTTGTTCAACGTCTGGAATGGATGCCATCAGATATGCAAGCGGGTCTGGTAGTTGAACATCTATAAACTTAGCTGTAATCTTGTCACAGCTTTCCAAGTCTGATCAAATTTTTATATTGTCGCCTATTTTTACTTGAAATTCACAATCCACTGTCATGATACAGATCTTACCACCCGGAATTAGACGATTCCATGACTTGTGCTTCGATGCGAGACTGTATTCTTTCATTCCGTACGCATCTGTCGCTGAGGTAATGAGCCATATGCCGTATCCAAGATTGTCTGCCTGTACTTGAGTCGGTAGGTAATGAACTTCCGTGTCACATGTTTCGGCAGCTTTCAGTGGTGAGCTCAAAAATAGCGTTGCTAGGCATGAGGGGTGATTTGCTTGAGATGCCAAAGGCTCCTGGCAAATACGATACCGCGATGAGCCTAAGCAACTGCCAAATTGGACTTGCGACAGTGTCATTGGCTCCATTTGATCCTCCGAGATAACAAGATATGGGTCCTCAATAACCCATTTAATTGACATTCTCGGTTCATCCTGAGGCATTGGAATAACCTTTGCGCTATAAGTAGTAAAAACTGTCTGTCGTGAAGCTAACGGAATCGCAAGGATTAACAACAACCCTTCTTTGACTGTAATAACGTCACGCAGAAGTTTGGAGTCATAATAGGAGAGTATGTCAGAATTTGGAGGTATGGCTAAGGATAGTCTGCTCCCAGAAAGAATTAACTCATCGGCGACAGACTGTAAAATAGCCATTAAAGAAGCTTTTGGTACGATCGACATTGGAAGATGCTGTTCACGTAAAGTCGAGATCGAATTTAGAATGTTTGTTCGATAAGTGTACACCGCAGCTCTATAGATTTTAACATCAGCGTACAACAGCGACATAAGTGGTGCTGTGGTGTCAAAATTGAAATTCAGTCGTTGATTTGAAAACAACAATTGAGTGCAATCTCTCAATATATGAAAATTTTTTTCAATGGCCTTCAATTGTTCTTTTACAACTTGCCAGTTCTTATTTAAAGTTTCTGTCATCTGTTTTTGTGCTTCCTCTATTTCCGCTAATTTATTACGTACATTGAAGAACTTTGCGTCGTTTTCTGTTTTCGATACGTGGTCGACTAGAATTGTAGTAACTGTGCCCAAATCTTCAATGTTTGTGGCGTTTTCTTTTGCCTGATCTTGGCATGAACCAAAGATACCTGTCAATCCACAATTGGCTGCTCCTCCTACCATCATCCCTGATCCAAAGAGTCGAATCCCAGCCATTGCAGGGGCTCCCACGTGGGCTCCACATCTTTTTCTTGATGTTCGTTTATCTTCATTTTTAAGGAATGTAGCTGTTTCATTTCTAATAAGATCAACGTCTGTTTCTTATTTTTTTTTAACTTCAATTTCGACTTTTCTTAATAGCCAGTCTACATTAAAGGACGAGGTATTGGCCTGAAAATTTGTTGAAAAATCCAGTGGGCAAGATGCTGATGGTAGATTCCATTTCTCATTCAAGTTTCGTAAAAGTGCTTTCAGTTCTGGCTTCACGCTGACGTTGTACTTTGGGAAAGGAACCAAAAACTGGACTGGGACAAATTTTTCTGACAATATTTTTGATTTTTCATTAAATAAGGTGCCTTTTTGTAACCCGTCGTCGTAAGTTTTCTTCGGGTCGTCTGCTTTGATTGATAAAATACTCGTTAGTAGGATTTTCAAGGTTGATGCAAGCCTCATCTAAACAATAATGGACCTTTGAACTATTTAACCTTCTGATTTGTTCTAGATTTAAATTTCATCACTTTTCTCTTTTGCTGAGAAAGGTTCAGGTAAACTAAGTCTGTTTTTACAGGTAAGTTAGCTGAAAGCTGTTTTCAGTTGAAATGTTGAAAGTTGTACGTTGCTTTCTCTTGTTGGCTGTCAGCAAATTGAGTGGCGTGGCCACATCGTGAACTGTTGCCAAAATGGCAGTTTTGTTGTCGTTGGAGGCAACAAGGTGTGGAGTGAGTCGTCTGCCTTCTCCTGTGCTTCCTCAGAGGGATCAGATGTCGATTGGCTAATGATAGCGCTGGCTGTCATTTCATTTCTTTGCTGCTGCAAGTGCTCTCTCTTCTCCTGTTATGGAGTTTACAAACTCGTTAATTGAAGAATAAACTCAAGACTCTACTTAGACTCAACTACTTTTGACAACTACTTAATTTGACTTCTTAAATTTCTGCGTTTTGTTTTTCTAAGAATCTTGGTGAACGCTCATACTAAATAAGATTTTTTTAAGATACATTGGAGCCTAAGTTGATGGCTGCAATAATTGCCTTCCATATTAATCATGACTGGGACAAAAACATTGACTTTCTCGAAGATGAACGAGAATTATTTATTGAACGGTTTTCCATTTTCAAGTTCGATGGAAAGGACTTGTTCGATGGAGAAGATATGTAGAATCGGTTGGAATTGTAGCAGAAGTCTGATCCTAAATATGGTCCGGGGACTGCTCTTTGTCTGTCTTATCTGTTATCTCGACTTTCTCTGAAAACATAGTCAGAATGCAACTTTATTTCTTAAGTTCACGTGCCCCTTTGGTTGCTTGATAAATGTTCCGAGTGATTCAGTTTTGGAAAAAACCAGGCCTTACAACATCTAAGCGGTAAAATTTAAGCTTAGGTCAAAGAATTATCGATGCCGATAACATTTTCGGGGTCTACATAACCTTCGGGAGTAGTTTTGAAAAAAAATCTTGGCTAGCTTAGTTGAAAGACCTAATGCCGTATTTACTTAACAAGACCCAGCAGTTTTGTTGGTACCGGTGAACGTCCTTTTCAGGCCTTCCAAAGGTTGTATTCCTGGTGGAGTCCACTCTTCCAAAGAACTAGATGATATAGTCGACTTCCGGCTTCGGGTCTGTTCCACTTCTTCCAGGTGTTCAAAGTTGGTGCGTACTCTCTCAAACGCCTTTTCCAAATTGCTTTAAGTCGTTGTCGTACGTGTGTCCATTTTTTGCCTGCAAGGCGGGATTCTCTCTGAACATACAAGCTGTAACATTAGAAAAAGCTCTACCAATCAAAAAATAGTTGCGCGTTTGAGGATCATTGTCTTCAATATCGCTTTTACCATGCGTTAATGGTCTCGCGTTGACTTTCGGTTTCAGTAATGATAGCCGAGAAAATGTCTCATGTCAACTTAGCAGATATTAGTTTCAATGGAAGAGATCGTTTCACTATCTGAACACGTCCCGCCCCCGTTTTAGAAAACGAACCATTTCTTCGTATTTCATGTATTAAACGTATGGAACGAGCGTAGTGGTTACAAATAATTTGCACCCACAATGCTGGTGTGCACAAACGGAAGGAAAAATATTCTTCTTTTTAGAAAAATTTGTGGGCTTCATTTTAATTTTGTCCGAAAGCTCTTACTTACGTTTTCTACTGTATTCTTTTGATATCCTCTTCATAGGCTGTTGTGTTGTTTTGGTGCTCTTTCATGTTGCAAGTTTGCACTTGTGTATAACTTTTGTTATTTTCAGCGTGCTTTGTGGTATATATTTAAGTGTACGCAATGTAAAGAAAAACGGGTAAAAAAATGAGCCCGTTTCGAAAACCAAATTTTATTTTATTTGACAATCAATTCTATTTCTTGAAAGCTTTCGAATGAGTAGATACCTTTTTCTCGCAAGAGTTCTGCCGACAAAAACTGACTTCGAAATATTTCAGGTTAGTATATAGTTCTAAGCCACAAAAGATTTTTTTGGGGTTTAGGACAATTGTAAGCTGTTCGAAGTGCTATCTTTTATACGAACCGCACTCGGGCTTGGGTATTCTTGGACAATCTTAGAATATTCCTAAAATCAAGTGTAAGATTTAAGCATCGATGGTTGTAGACAAATGCAGAGAGAAATTAACTCTTATTCCAAAAACCTCCAAAATCATCAAGGAAAGTTATTTCAATCGCTGGCATTTTGACATGTCCGCTTAGTTTCGTGTACACCTCGGCAGAAATTTTTTCAAGCTGGGATTTAACTATTTGATGGTTTACTTTGTTTATGTAGTTACCTTATAATCAGATTGCAAAATCTAGCAACCAAACACAGCTGCATTTGCGTTTTTTGTCCATCTCTCTTCAGCCTATGACACTGTCTGGATAACCGGACTCACTTACAAGCTCACGAAGATGATCCCGGATGTCCACGTCATTCAGGTCATCCAAGACCTGATTTCTAACCGCAGTTTCAGGGTCCACACTGGCAACACCAAATCCACATGGAGGAGGGTACGGAATGGCCTGCCACAAGGCTCCGTTCTGGCGCCTATACTGTTCAACTGCTACACGTATGATACCCCTTCAAGCAGGTGCAGCAAGTACATGTACGCAGACGACAGCGCCCTCCTCGCCAGAGGCAAAACCACAATCGCCGTCCAGGCGGACCTCCAAGCTGATGCTAATGCCTTAGCGGACTACTACCGGAAGTGGAAGCTCCGCCTCAATCCTTCAAATCAACCTGGGTCCCCGCAAGCCCGACCTGGATATCATCCTGAATGGGGAAAAGGTCCCTGCGGAGTCGAGCTTCAAATACCTCGGGGTTGAACTTGACAGGTCTCTGACCTACAACCAGCACTGCACTAACACGGCCGAGAAGCTCCAGAAACGTGTGAACCTCATTAGAATGCTTGCCGGCAAGTCTTGGGGCACTAAGCCAAGGAGCCTGCGCATCTCTTCGCTTGCTCTTGTACAGTCACTGGCTGATTACGCGTGCAACACGGAGAATGTCCAACATTCCTCCCGCTCGTGTCCAACATGGAGAATCCTCGCAAGAGGCGTGACAGCATTGTTGACGCTAGAGCGCGCACATGTCAGAATTCTAACATCAAACTTCTGAATCACCTTGTGGACGATACCAGAAGACGCTCCCGGCTGAAGAGCAGAATCCAATTCCCCGCGAAGAAACCGCAGACGATATTGCAACAACTCAACGAAGAAATCCCCGTCGATTTCAACAAGGCCTCGGACAAGCTCCCCAGGAGGTCTTGGTGCCGGCTCAACCGCCTCCGCACTAGCGCGCTCAAGTCCAACTGGAACAACACTACCTGTGTCTGTGGCCTGAGCCATCTTCCCAACACATCGTGGAAGAGTGCCCTATAACGTACCTACCAGGAGGCATGGGAGAACTTTGCCACCTCACGGAGACCGCCATAGACTGGCTTGAAGAACTCAACCTGGATATATGAAGAAGCGAACGACTGATGATGATGATGATGATGTCGGTCCGACTTTCAGTTATTTCCAAATTTGTATCATTTACTGCCTGTTACTTGCAATTTTTTTCGTTCCATTGGAAAGTTTTTGTCAACGTTACTATTAGAACGTCGAATAGATGTTACGACTGGTGAGCTAAGTTGTGCATCATGATTTAAGAAATATGTTAATTCCTTTTTCAGAGGTTGAAAGTGTGAAACGATGGAATGTGTCGTCACGTAGTTTGCACATCAAGAGACTAGCAACATTGCCCTGATGATGCTATTGAAGCACGATTAACAATTCGATCACGAGGCCCAACTGAGGTGATCAGAACAGCCAGCATTTCTCATTTGATTGTTATTACTTGCATTTTACATTGGGGCTATGCTAATGTTGGCTGTGGTCGGTCAACAAGCAACAAGACGTGGTGGTGTTTTTGTATGCGTTTGGTGTTATTTTGGCCTTCGGCCCCCACCGGGCTTTTAAGTTCAGAGATTGAGCTAGTTGCTTTATTCACTTGCCTATTTGGTGGTGCTAGTCTGTGTAAAGTTTGAGAGATGTAAGTTTATTTGTTGAAGGTTCGATAACTGCAAATAAATTACGCTCCACTAGTGCCTTTCTATTTCTAACATTGTGGTAGACCTGAATATGCACGATATTTGGTCCCTCCTGTGTTCTATTTGATGACTTACACCCGACCGACCAACTAGCAAACTACACTCTACAGCTGCTGCACAACATATCTCAAATGTTTTCGTAATTCCTCCAACACCACAGCACAGCCATCAACTACCACCACTAGCACCCACGTCTGTCTATTGCTACTACGATTGGCCTGCCATCAACATTCGACAGCAGAACACCACAACGCAACTCAACATCTCACCATACGACAACCACCATTCCAATCCTCCTCCTTTGCTCTCTCTCTCTCTCTGCTTGAGAAATCACGCAAACATATCAAATACATTTTCGTTCTCTCTTTCTGTCTCTCTGCTATTCTCTGCCTTACACCCTCTGTGCCTTTACCTCTCAACTATTCTACACTCTTTCTCACTGTCTGTCTTTCATCCCTTAATCCCAAGACCCTATTACGTACTCATACTTTATTTCTGTCAACTGTTGGGGGCTTTTTGCGTGTTGGTGCTGGGCTTACTGCGCTTTGGTGCCTTTTGAGTTCACTGTTGTTTTTGGAGCTCACCCGCGCAAAATTGCGAGAGGAGTCACTGTTCGCGTTGATTTGACTGAAAGCTCGAATCAAATCGTGACCAAAGTGAAGGTTGTTCACATTGCGGCCTGTAGTCTCAACGCTAAACAGGAGCGTGCTAAAATATGCCAGTCTCGACGGAGGCTTTCATTTCAATCGATGATTCAGAACATCAACAGTCACCGTCGATTCTGGAAGAAAACTGTTCAGTGGAAGAAGAATTGCAGCATTCGAACGAAAAGGAAAACGAAATGGTCCCAAAAGCAAAATTGGACGCTGATATTAAGGATCTCTTCGCTGCTTACAACATCTATTCAGATGACTTGACCAAGATATATGAAGATACAGAGAAAGCAGTTATAGAACGAGAACAATTTCTCAGCAGTCAAGACGATGGCTTTGAAAGTGGATCCACGACCACTATGCAACTAGTCAAGGAATATTTGCCTACAGTGACACAACAACCAAATGGACTTAGCTCTCATATAAACTTTCCATGGTCCGAAAACGGAACTAAGCAGGTGGATTTGTGGTCGGCTTTAAATGCATCATCGGACAAAGTTGGCAACTTGGACGTAAATGAAGCTCTAAGTGCTCTGAAGAGCTCATCATTTCTGCCATGTAGTGGCAGTGTATTTAACACGCAGAGTTTTCTGCAGAAGATTGCAGTCGGAGAAATGTGCAGTTCTAATTTGCCTCAAGTTGATCAGAAGTTCGAGCTGCCAACTAGTGATGTGATGGAAAAGTCTTTGTTTGTCAATTTGGGCTTCAAACCTGGATATTCGGCTTCTTTCTGGGAGAAATTTATTCCGTTTGAAAGTGACAAAGTTAACGGAGACCAATTGGAACGTTGTGTAGATTGTGGAGCAGCTTATACGACAAGTTCTGCATTGTTTTATCATTTCAGAAGAAAAAGCCAAATTTCGAAACAGCTCCAGTGCAAGAAATGCGTTCTGCCAATTAATAATGAGTGTGCCGCCAAAGCACATCAAAGACTTCACTTTCTAACGGGACCTTATGTGTGTTTTATTTGTGGACTGCGGTGTGCGAATGAAATTAGACTGCTGCATCATATCGACAGCCATGGAATCGAGTGTAAGATCCAAAATAACATAGCGTGCCATTCGTGCCAACTTGTTTTTATTTCGAAAGAACATCTGATCAAGCACAGAGATGCTGCACACAAAATGAAGACACTGCAGTCGAGCAGCAGTAACAGTTTTTTGGTGCCTCAATTGACAACCTCATCTGCCATGAATCCTGCAATTGAGAGCATTGTCAATGGATCCAAACGAATGACATTTTCTGTAGCTAAAGCTGTCCGGGTAGGTTGAATTATTTTAGTATTAATGCGCAACTTGAGGGAACCTGACAACCCTGCAGCTTTTGATTGGCCGATAAATAATAGAAAATTCAAAAAATAAACCGGATGCAAGAAATATGCCGGATCTTTTCCGTTTGTGCCCCCCCCCAGAGCGTTATGCGCCCCCCAGTTACAGAGCACGTGCCATTACATAGTAAATCATCATGTAAAAATATAGCACGTGCGTCTGGGGGTGAAGATATGCGCCCACTAAGCTGGGGGGGGGGGGGGGGGGGGAGGAGGGAGGGACCTATAGTAAAATAGAGAGCGTGGTAGCATAGGGCCTAACAGCAGCACTCTACCTCTAGGAGATAACGTCTCTTTTGAGTAAAAGGTGGTACTCACATCCGCCTCTAGCCCTAAATTTAAACTTGTATTGGTGAGACTAAGGTGCGAACTGATGCTTTATTATGTATGTAAACGGGGGCTGTTAAGAAACAGGGGCGATTCCACAGAATTTTATGGCTATATGCATAAAATGTAAGTTTTAAAATTGGTTAACACGTTTACTCCGTTTTTCATCAATTTTGCAAAAAAAGAGGTTTTTAATTGCTCTGGAACGAAGTTCGAAGCAATTTTTGTAAATGTGTGGGTCTTTGAAAAATTTGCGCTTGAAGTGCAAATTTGCTTGTACGCAAAATTTCCGCTTGAATTTGCTCGTTGCTAAAAGTGGTTGCGTGCGAAAGAATAGCAAAGACATTGTAGCTGAGTGGCTAGGTTGGAAGATTGTCAACCTGGAGGTCACGGGTTCGAACTCCTGTGTATGCGGTTTTTTGCACCCATAAAACATTTCTAAGCTACACATCCTCTAAATTAAATCGACCCTTCCTGTCGTTCGAGAGCAATTGATCTGACGTCAGCTGATTTATGTTTCTTTGTATTTTTTGTTTCTTACTATTTTATTTGAATTTTCTGTATTTTAACAAAATGAAATTACAAAAATGATAGAAATGTTCCAAATATCTCAAAAATGTTTTTCTTTGCTGGAGATTATTAGCATGATTGTTTCCTCTATCTACTGTATTTTAATGAGGGCTTCTAGGATAAATTGATTCGATGCGACTAAATACTTCGTTTGAAATGATTTCTGTTCCAGTCTATAATGAGTCTGTAAAAGTAATCACACTAAATGCAATTTTATTTGATAAGATGCCTTTTTTGAAGTGAATTATATCAGTATAAGATTCGTTGTTTCTTTTGATTTTTTATCAATCGACGCTTAATCATCAGCTGTTTAATGGACCTTAATTTAGAAAAACTGACAGGCCTACTTACAGAAAAAATCCAGATAGAAGCTGGCCAGTTTTTATGAGCAGAAGTGAGTTGAGTTCCACGTGAAATATGTTCAACTTGATCATTCTTCCATCAGTTAAAGCAAAAATTTGCATTTTGAAATCAACAACTTAATGATCACGTTGAACAGATTTCACGTGGAACCAAACTTACTGCTGCTGGCAGAAAACTGACAAACTTCTATCTCGATTTTTTCTGTAATTTGGTTTTTCAGTTTTTGATAGCCGCACAGCGATAGCTGGGGCTATTATTGGCCTTCTCTTGGTTTTTTCAATTCGTCGTCGAAATTTCTGTTACGACCATATGACGTCACAGCCACTTTTTAATTGCTCTCAAACAAAGTTTGTAGCAATTATATTAGTCCTGTCGGTCTTTTTTATGCGATTTTTCGCTTGACCGATTCTTTTGTCTGACGCTTTTGACTTTTCGTCCTCAAAAACGGGATAAACAGGTCGCGCCCAGCGGGCATTAAGTGCTCTTAGAGCCTTTCAGCTCTTTCACAGCTCAACCGGTATTGGAGACTTATAATTATGGTGTGAAGGGCGGTTCATAGAGGTTGAGACACCCCCCCTCCCCTGTTGACCCCCCCCCCCCTATTGCCTCCACCCCCACCGCGGTTTTGCCCCTCCATCATCCCCCGGTGCACCCCCCCCCCCCCGTGGCTAGCTACTGACGAAGCCAACCGCCCGCCGGTCGTTTGAGAGCAATTCGCCCGACGGTAGTCGGTTATGATTGTTCATTCGTTCATGCAATTTCAACTGCATTGCATGCGTGACTTCATTTTTCGCTCTTAGTGGAGCGAGGTTTTTTTTGTTCATTCGCGTGATTAACTTTTGGTCACACTTGACTTACCTCACCCTCAAAAATGACTTCCGCACTTTGAAATTGACTTTTATTTACTTTAATTCGAAGCAATAAGGTCAAATGGGTGTGTGTCACTCTAAATGAGGGTTATTTGAGATCATCTAATAGAGGCAGCAATGAATTATGCAGATTTTTAATCAAAATATAACAGATCAGCCTTCAATTAAAAGACGATTTTGTTGGTATTTTTTACTGTTTTTTTAGACTGCAGATCTGCGAATCTATTGCGGCTATTTTCTGGCAATCTGCCAGCTATGTTTCTAATTTAAGATTTACTAGACTTCTGATTAATATGCGCCGATTGACATGGAAATGAAAAGAAACAGCCAGTATTTTGACTAAAATTGACTTCAAAAACAGGCAGTTTACCATGTGAAATTGCATTTTGTGCGTTTACTTTCGCAATCGATTGCAGCTTTTTGCAATGTGTCTTCGAGAGAGCTTATTTTTTAAAGGATTTTTTTAATAGAAGGTATTTCAGAAAGCCATCTATACTGAAGACTATTTTTTTTCTTGGCTCTAGCTCAGCAGATGATAAACTACTTGAATGGAAAGGTTATTTGGTTGATGCAAATTTTTTTTCATCTTTTTTTCTTGGGTGACTTTTATCCAAAATTTTGCTCTGTTTTTGGATATTGGAGATCTGAAATCCTAGCATTGCAACTTTTCGCAGCTGAACAAAGTTTATAAAATATAAATCAAATAAAAATTTTAACCATGTTGATTTTTGGTGCATTTTAACTTTATCAATAGCTCTCCAACATTTGAGGTCCCTTCTTGACATTATATCCCCCCATTGCAAGATACAATCGGAACCCATGTTTGTCATTTGCGAGCAAGTTGTCGACCGTTACGAATAACAAGCGTTATTGACTCTAGAAGTATTTTGTTTCTACTATATTCTACACTGTTCAAATACAACATCCAAAGTAAGTTGAACACCCTAGTTTTGCGAGTGACAATTGAATTTTCGACGTGATATTAAAGTTGATGAAATGCATCCAATTTTGACAGTAAAGTTATTTTTAAGCGTTATTCTTTTTTAGCGTTTGTTCAACTACGAATGAGTTTGTTTTTGCATTTTACATGAGGGAGAGAAGTGATGCGCATAAAATGTATTTTTCTGAACTTTTTTTGTGAAATTGACGGATTTTATCAGCTTTAATTAAGGTATCTGTGATTACCATCGCGTATTATCTGATTTTTGCCGCGTATTGTGTTAAGCGTGACCTTAAGAGCAGAGGAACATTTGAAAACTTTCTTTCTAAAAGTGATCAGAAGCTGATTTAAAATGAATTTTGAAAACTTCCTCGCAAAACCGTAGGGTGCTAGCTGATTCTGATGTTCAGTATATACTGTTGTCGATATTCTAAGGCATGGGCTGCAGAATAATTTGTCCCCTTTTGGCCCCTATTAGAAACAGACTCGTAAATTTATTGGTTCCTGCTTGTTTATTTATTGCTGTGAAACGAATTTTGTAGCCATTATTTTAGTCCTTTGGTCTTTTTTATGCAATTTTGCGCTTGATCGATTTTTCATCTCAACCTGAGTTTTTCTTCATCTAAAAGGGGATAAACAGGTACAGCCCAGAATGTCTTAAATGGCTGAGCTGCTCCGTTGGAGCTTTACGGCTTACTTATGATAAATCAAATAAAAATTGTAACAAGGTTGCTTTTTGTTTTAACTGTATCAATAGCTCTCCAACGTTTGAGGTCCCATATTGACATTATATCCCCCATTGCAAGACAAGATACAATCGGAACCCTTGTTTGTCATTTAAGAGCCAGTTGTCGGGCGTTACGATTAATGAGCGTTAAAGACTCTTGAAGTATTTTGTTTTTAATCTATTCTACAACGTTCAAATACTGAACATCACAAGTTGAACACTCTATAGTTTTGCGAGTGAAAATTGAGAATTTGACGTTATATTAAAGTTGATGAAATTCATCAAATTTTGTCAGAAAAATTGTTTTAAAGTGTTGTTCTTCTCAGCCTGTGTTCATTTACGATTGAGTTTGTGTTTGCGTTTTACATGAATGAGGGAAATGATGCGCATAAATTGTAATTTCTTGAACTTTTTTGTGAAATGTGAATGGATTTTATCAGCTTTAATTAAAGTATCTGTAATTATCATCGCGTATTATCTGATTTTTGCCACGCATTGTTTTAAGCTTGACCTTAAGAGCAGAAGTACATTAGTGAAACTTGCTTTCAAAAAGCAATCAGAAGCTGATTTAATATGAATTCAAAAAAATTCCTCGCAAAACCGTAGGTTGCTAGCTTACTTCTGATGTTCAGTATATACTGTTGTCTAAATTCTAAGGCATGGGCTGCAGAATATTTTGTCCCCTTTTGGCCTCTGTTAGAAACAGACTTACCAATTTATGGATTCCTGCTTGTTTATTAATTGCTGTGAAACAAAGTTTCTAGCCATTATTTTAGTCCTATGGTCTTTGGATTTTTGCGCTTGACCCATTTTTCATCTCAACCTATGAGTTTTTCTTCATCTAAAAAGGGATCAACAGTTAAAGCCCAGAAGGTCTTAAGGGGCTGAGCTGCTCCGTTGGAGCTTTACGGCTTACTTATCTGAGATAAGTCAAATAAAAATGTAACAAGGTTGCTTTTTGTTTTAACTGTATCAATGGCTCTCCATTTGAGATCTCATATTGACGTTATATCCCCCATTACAAGACAAGATACCATCAAAACCCATGTTTGTCATTTGAGAGCAAATTGTCGACCGTTACGATGATTGAGCGTTATAGACTCTAGAAGTAATTTTTTTATATTCTACAACGCTCAAATACTGAACATCCAAAGTAAGTTGAACAATCTATAATTTTGCGAGTGAAATTTGAATTTTTGACGTCTTTTTAAAGTTCATGAAATCCATCAAATTTTGACAATAAAGTTTTTTAAAATGTTGTTCTTTATAGCGTGTGTTCAGCTACGAATGAGCTTGTCTTTGCGTTTTACATGAATGAGAGAAATGATGCGCATGAATTGTAATTTCCTGGAATTTTTGTGAAATTTGGATGGGTTTTATCAGCTTTAATTAAAGTATCTGTAATTAAGTATCTGTAATTATCATCGCGTATTATCTGATTTTTGCCGCGTATTATTTTAAGCATGACCTTAAGAGCAGAGGAACATTAGTAAAATATGCTTTCAAAAAGCGATCAAAAGCTGTTATGAAGTTAAAAAACTTCCTCTCAAAAAAGTAGGGTGCTAGCGTACTTCTGATTTTCAGTTTATCCTGTTGTATAATATCTAAGGCTTGGGCTGCAGAATATTTTTGCCCCTATTAGAAACAAAGTTACCAATTTATGGGTTCCTGCTTGTTTATTAATTGCTATTAATTGCTGTAAAACGAAGTTTATAGCCATTATTTTAGTCCTGTGGTCTTTTTATGCAATTTTTGGCTTGACCGATTTTTCATCTTAACCTATGAGTTTTTCATCATCTAAAAGGGGATAAACAGGTAAAGCCCAGAATATCTTAAGTGGCTGAGCTGCTCCGTTGGAGCTTTACGGCTTACTTATTTATGATAAATCAAATAAAAATTGTAACAAGATTGCTTTTTGTTTTAACTGTATCAATAGCTCTCCAACGTTTGAGGTCCCATATTGACATTATATCCCCCATTGCAAGACAAGATACAATCGGAACCCTTGTTTGTCATTTAAGAGCCAGTTTGCGGGCGTTACGATTAATGAGCGTTAAAGACTCTAGAAGTATTTTGTTTTTAATCTATTCTACAACGTTCAAATACTGAACATCACAAGTTGAACACTCTATAGTTTTGCGAGTGAAAATTGAGAATTTGACGTTATATTAAAGTTGATGAAATTCATCAAATTTTGTCAGAAAAATTGTTTTAAAGTGTTGTTTTTCTCAGCCTGCGTTCATTTACGATTGAGTTTGTGTTTGCGTTTTACATGAATGAGGGAAATGATGCGCATAAATTATAATTTCTTGAACTTTTTTGTGAAATGTGAATGGATTTTATCAGCTTTAATTAAAGTATCTGTAATTTTCATCGCGTATTATCTGATTTTTTGCCACGCATTGTTTTAAGCTTGACCTTAAGAGCAGAAGTACATTAGTGAAACTTGCTTTCAAAAAGCAATCAGAAGCTGATTTAACGAATTCAAAAAAATTCCTCGCAAAACCGTAGGTTGCTAGCTTACTTCTGATGTTCAGTATATACTGTTGTCTAAATTCTAAGGCATGGGCTGCAGAATATTGTCCCCTTTTGGCCTCTGTTAGAAACAGACTTATACCAATTTATGGATTCCTGCTTGTTTATTAATTGCTGTGAAACAAAGTTTCTAGCCATTATTTTAGTCCTATGGTCTTTGGATTTTTGCGCTTGACCCATTTTTCATCTCAACCTATGAGTTTTTCTTCATCTAAAAAGGGATCAACAGTTAAAGCCCAGAAGGTCTTAAGGGGCTGAGCTGCTCCGTTGGAGCTTTACGGCTTACTTTTCTGAGATAAGTCAAAAAAAGGTAACAAGGTTGCTTTTTGTTTTAACTGTATCAATGGCTCTCCATTTGAGATCTCATATTGACGTTATATCCCCCATTACAAGACAAGATACCATCAAAACCCATGTTTGTCATTTGAGAGCAAATTGTCGACCGTTACGATGAATGAGCGTTATAGACTCTAGAAGTAATTTTTTTTATATTCTACAACGCTCAAATACTGAACATCCAAAGTAAGTTGAACAATCTATAATTTTGCGAGTGAAATTTGAATTTTTGACGTCTTTTTAAAGTTCATGAAATCCATCAAATTTTGACAATAAAGTTTTTTAAAATGTTGTTCTTTATAGCGTGTGTTCAGCTACGAATGAGTTTGTCTTTGCGTTTTACATGAATGAGAGAAATGATGCGCATGAATTGTAATTTCCTGGAATTTTTGTGAAATTTGGATGGGTTTTATCAGCTTTAATTAAAGTATCTGTAATTAAGTATCTGTAATTATCATCGCGTATTATCTGATTTTTGCCGCGTATTATTTTAAGCATGACCTTAAGAGCAGAGGAACATTAGTAAAATATGCTTTCAAAAAGCGATCAAAAGCTGTTATGAAGTTAAAAAACTTCCTCTCAAAAAAGTAGGGTGCTAGCGTACTTCTGATTTTCAGTTTATCCTGTTGTATAATATCTAAGGCTTGGGCTGCAGAATATTTTTGCCCCTATTAGAAACAAAGTTACCAATTTATGGGTTCCTGCTTGTTTATTAATTGCTATTAATTGCTGTAAAACGAAGTTTATAGCCATTATTTTAGTCCTGTGTTCTTTATGCAATTTTGCGCTTGACCGATTTTTCATCTCAACCTATGAGTTTTTCATCATCTAAAAGGGGATCAACAGGTAAAGCCCTAAAGGTCTTAAGGGGCTGAGCTGCTCCGTTGGAGCTTTACGGCTTACTTATGATAAATCAAATAAAAATTGTAACAAGGTTGCTTTTTGTTTTAACTGTATCAATAGCTCTCCAACATTTGAGGTCTCATATTGACGTTATATCTCGCATTGCAAGACAAGATACAATTCGAACCCATGCTTGTCTTTTGAGAGCAAGTTGTCGACCGTTACGATTAATGAGCGTTATAGACTCTAGAAATAATTTTTTTTATATTCTACAACGCTCAAATACTGAACATCCAAAGTAAGTTGAGCACTATAGTTTTGGAGTGAAAATTGAATTTTCGACGTCATATTAAAGTTGATGAAATGCATCCAATTTTGACAGTAAAGTTGCTTTAGAGCGTTATTCTTTTTTAGCGTTTGTTCAACTACGAATGAGTTTGTATTTGCATTTTACATGAGGGAGAGAAGTGATGCGCATAAATTGTTTTTTTCTGAACTTTTTTTTGTGAAATTGATGGATTTTATCAGCTTTAATAAGGGTATCTGTGATTACCATCGCGTATTATCTGATTTTTGGCGCGTATTGTTTTAAGCGTGACCTTAAGAGCAGAGGAACATTAGAAAACTTTCTTTCTAAAAGTGATCAGAAGCTGATTTAAAATGAATTTAGAAAACTTCGCAAAACCGTAGGGTGCTAGCTGATTCTGATGTTCAGTATATACTGTTGTCGATATTCTAAGGCATGGGCTGCAGAATAATTTGTCCCCCTTTGGCCCCTATTAGAAACAGACTCACCAATTTATTGGTTCCTGCTTGTTTATTTATTGCTGTGAAACGAATTTTGTAGCCATTATTTTAGTCCTTTGGTCTTTTTTATGCAATTTTGCGCTTGATCGATTTTTCATCTCAACCTGAGTTTTTCTGCATTTAAAAGGGGATAAACAGATAAAGCCCAGAATGTCTTAAATGGCTGAGCTGCTCCGTTGGAGCTTTACGGCTTACTTATTTATGATAAGTCAAATAAAAATTGTAACAAGGTTGCTTTTTGTTTTAGCTGTATCAATAGCTCTCCAACGTTTGAGGTCTCATATCGACGTTATATCCCCCATTGCAAGACAAGATACAATCGGAACCCTTGTTTGTCATTTAAGAGCCAGTTGTCGGCCGTTACGATTAATGAGCGTTAAAGACTCTAGAAGTATTTTCTTTTTAATCTATTCTACAACGTTCAAATACTGAACATCACAAGTTGAACACTCTATGGTGTTGCGAGTGAAAATTGAAAATTTGACGTTATATTAAAGTTGATGAAATCCATCAAATTTCGACAGAAAAATTGTTTTAAAGTGTTGTTCTTTTTAGCCTGTGTTCAGCTACGATTGAGTTTGTGTTTGCGTTTTACATGAATGAGGGAAATGATGCGCATAAATTGTAATTTCCTGAACTTTTTTGTGAAATGTGAATGGATTTTATCAGCTTCAATTAAAGTATCTGTAATTATCATCGCGTATTATCTGATTTTTGCAACGCATTGTTTTAAGCCCTTGAGAAGCATTGTCTTAAGCATGACCAGAAGAACATTAGTGAAACTTTTGCTTTCAAAAAGCAATCAGAAGCTGATTTAATATGAATTCAAAAAAATTCCTCGCAAAACCGTAGGTTGCTAGCTTACTTCTGATGTTCAGTATATACTGTTGTCTAAATTCTAAGGCATGGGCTGCAGAATATTTTGTCCCCTTTTGGCCTCTGTTAGAAACAGACTTACCAATTTATGGATTCCTGCTTGTTTATTAATTGCTCTGAAACAAAGTTTCTAGCCATTATTTTAGTCCCATGGTCTTTGAATTTTTGCGCTTGACCCATTTTTCATCTCAACCTATGAGTTTTTCTTCATCTAAAAAGGGATCAACAGTTAAAGCCCAGAAGTTCTTAAGGGGCTGAGCTGCTCCGTTGGAGCTTTACGGCTTACTTATCTGAGATAAGTCAAATAAAAAATGTAACAAGTTTGCCTTTTGTTTTAACTGTATCAATGGCTCTCCGACATTTGAGATCTCATATTGACGTTATAGCCCCCATTACAAGACAAGATACCATCAAAACCCATGTTTGTCATTTGAGAGCAAATTGTCGACCGTTACGATGAATGAGCGTTATAGACTCTAGAAGTAATTTGTTTTTAATCTTCTACAACGCTCAAATACTGAACATCCAAAGTCATTTGAACAATCTATAATTTTGCGAGTGAAATTTGAATTTTTGACGTCTTTATAAAGTTGATGAAATCCATCAAATTTTGACAATAAAGTTTTTTAAAATGTTGTTCTTTATAGCGTGTGTTCAGCTACGAATGAGTGTGTATTTGCGTTTTACATGAGGGAGAGAAATGATGCGAATAAGTTGTAATTTCCTGAACTTTTTGTGAATTTTGGATGGATTTTATCAGCTTTAATTAAAGTATCTGTAATTGCCATCTGGTATTATCTGATTTTTGCGGTGTATTATTTTAATCATGACCTTAAGATCAGAGGAACATTAGTAAAATATGCTTTCAAAAAGCGATCAGAAGCTGTTATGAAGTTAAAAAACTTCCTCTCAAAAAAAAAGTAGGGTGCTAGCGTACTTCTGATTTTCAGTTTATACTGTTGTATAATATCTAAGGCTTGGGCTGCAGAATATTTTTGCCCCTATTAGAAACAAAGTTACCAATTTATGGGTTCCTGCTTGTTTATTAATTGCTGTAAAACGAAATTTATAGCCATTATTTTAGTCCTGTGGTCTCTTTTATGCAATTTTTGGCTTGACCGATTTTTCGTCTCAACCTATGAGTTTTTCTTCATCTAAAAGGGGACCAACAGGTAAAGCCCAGAAGGTCTTAAGGGGCTGAGCTGCTCCGTTGGAGCTTTACGGCTTACTTATCTAAGATAAGTCAAATAAAAAATGTAACAAGGTTGCCTTTTGTTTTAACTGTATCAATAGCTCTCCAACATTTGAGGTCTAATATTGACGTTATATCTCGCATTGCAAGACAAGATACAATCGGAACCCATGTTTGTCATTTGAGAGCAAGTTGTCGACCGTTACGATTAATGAGCGTTATAGACTGTAGAAGTAATTTGTTTTTAATCTTCTACAACGCTCAAATACTGAACATCCAAAGTCATTTGAACAATCTATAATTTTGCGAGTGAAATTTGAATTTTTGACGTCTTTTTAAAGTTGATGAAATCCATCAAATTTTGACAATAAAGTTTTTTAAAATGTTGTTCTTTATAGCGTGTGTTCAGCTACGATTGAGTTTGTATTTGCTTTTTACATGAGGGAGAGAAATGATGCGAATAAATTGTAATTTCCTGAACTTTTTGTGAAATTTGGATGGATTTTATCAGCTTTAATTAAAGTATCTGTAATTGCCATCTCGTATTATCTGATTTTTGCGGCGTATTATTTTAAGCATGACCTTAAGAGCAGAGGAACATTAGTAAAATATGCTTCAAAAAGCGATCAAAAGCTGTTATGAAGTTAAAAAACTTCCTCTCAAAAAAGTAGGGTGCTAGCGTACTTCTGATTTTCAGTTTATACTGTTGTATAATATCTAAGGCTTGGGCTGCAGAATATTTTTGCCCCTATTAGAAACAAAGTTACCAATTTATGGGTTCCTGCTTGTTTTTTAATTGCTGTAAAACGAAGTTTATAGCCATTATTTTAGTCCTGTGGTCTTTTTTATGCAATTTTTGGCTTGACCGATTTTTCGTCTCAACCTATGAGTTTTTCTTCATCTAAAAGGGGATCAACAGGTAAAGCTCAGAAGGTCTTAAGGGGCTGAGCTGCTCCGTTGGAGCTTTACGGCTTACTTATCTAAGATAAGTCAAATAAAAAATGTAACAAGGTTGCCTTTTGTTTTAACTGTATCAATAGCTCTCCAACATTTGAGGTCTAATATTGACGTTATATCTCGCATTGCAAGACAAGATACAATCGGAACCCATGTTTGTCATTTGAGAGCAAAATGTCGACCGTTACGATTAATGAGCGTTATAGACTCTAGAAGTAGTATATTTTTTACTCTTTTCTACAACGTTCAAATGCTGAACATCCAAAGTAAGTTGAACACTATAGTTTTGCGAGTGAAAATTGAATTTTTGATGTCATTTTAAAGTTGATGAAATTCATCAAATTTTGACAGTAAAGTTGTTCTAAAATTTAATTTTTTTAGCTTGTGTTCAGCTACGAATAAGTTTGTATTTGCGTTTTTCATGAGGGAGAGAAATGATTTGAATAAATTGTATTTTCCTGAACTTTTTTGTGAAATTTGGATGGATTTTTATCAGCTTTAATTAAAGTATCTGTAATTACCATCGCGTATTATCTGATTTTTGCCGTGTATTTTTTAAGCATGACCTTAAGAGCAGAGGAACATTAGTAAAACTTGCTTTCAAAAAGCGATCAGAAGCTGATTAAATATGAAGTTAAAAAACTTCCTCGCAAAAACGTAGGGTGCTAGCGTACTTCTGATTTTCAGTTTATACTGTTGTATAATATCTAAGGCTTGGGCTGCAGAATATTTTTGCCCCTATTAGAAACAAAGTTACCAATTTATGGGTTCCTGCTTGTTTTTTAATTGCTGTAAAACGAAGTTTATAGCCATTATTTTAGTCCTGTGGTCTCTTTTATGCAATTTTTGGCTTGACCGATTTTTCGTCTCAACCTATGAGTTTTTCTTCATCTAAAAGGGGACCAACAGGTAAAGCCCAGAAGGTCTTAAGGGGCTGAGCTGCTCCGTTGGAGCTTTACGGCTTACTTATCTAAGATAAGTCAAATAAAAAATGTAACAAGGTTGCCTTTTGTTTTAACTGTATCAATAGCTCTCCAACATTTGAGGTCTAATATTGACGTTATATCTCGCATTGCAAGACAAGATACAATCGGAACCCATGTTTGTCATTTGAGAGCAAGTTGTCGACCGTTACGATTAATGAGCGTTATAGACTGTAGAAGTAATTTGTTTTTAATCTTCTACAACGCTCAAATACTGAACATCCAAAGTCATTTGAACAATCTATAATTTTGCGAGTGAAATTTGAATTTTTGACGTCTTTTTAAAGTTGATGAAATCCATCAAATTTTGACAATAAAGTTTTTTAAAATGTTGTTCTTTATAGCGTGTGTTCAGCTACGATTGAGTTTGTATTTGCTTTTTACATGAGGGAGAGAAATGATGCGAATAAATTGTAATTTCCTGAACTTTTTGTGAAATTTGGATGGATTTTATCAGCTTTAATTAAAGTATCTGTAATTGCCATCTCGTATTATCTGATTTTTGCGGCGTATTATTTTAAGCATGACCTTAAGAGCAGAGGAACATTAGTAAAATATGCTTCAAAAAGCGATCAAAAGCTGTTATGAAGTTAAAAAACTTCCTCTCAAAAAAGTAGGGTGCTAGCGTACTTCTGATTTTCAGTTTATACTGTTGTATAATATCTAAGGCTTGGGCTGCAGAATATTTTTGCCCCTATTAGAAACAAAGTTACCAATTTATGGGTTCCTGCTTGTTTTTTAATTGCTGTAAAACGAAGTTTATAGCCATTATTTTAGTCCTGTGGTCTTTTTTATGCAATTTTTGGCTTGACCGATTTTTCGTCTCAACCTATGAGTTTTTCTTCATCTAAAAGGGGATCAACAGGTAAAGCTCAGAAGGTCTTAAGGGGCTGAGCTGCTCCGTTGGAGCTTTACGGCTTACTTATCTAAGATAAGTCAAATAAAAAATGTAACAAGGTTGCCTTTTGTTTTAACTGTATCAATAGCTCTCCAACATTTGAGGTCTAATATTGACGTTATATCTCGCATTGCAAGACAAGATACAATCGGAACCCATGTTTGTCATTTGAGAGCAAAATGTCGACCGTTACGATTAATGAGCGTTATAGACTCTAGAAGTAGTATATTTTTTACTCTTTTCTACAACGTTCAAATGCTGAACATCCAAAGTAAGTTGAACACTATAGTTTTGCGAGTGAAAATTGAATTTTTGATGTCATTTTAAAGTTGATGAAATTCATCAAATTTTGACAGTAAAGTTGTTCTAAAATTTAATTTTTTTAGCTTGTGTTCAGCTACGAATAAGTTTGTATTTGCGTTTTTCATGAGGGAGAGAAATGATTTGAATAAATTGTATTTTCCTGAACTTTTTTGTGAAATTTGGATGGATTTTTATCAGCTTTAATTAAAGTATCTGTAATTACCATCGCGTATTATCTGATTTTTGCCGTGTATTTTTTAAGCATGACCTTAAGAGCAGAGGAACATTAGTAAAACTTGCTTTCAAAAAGCGATCAGAAGCTGATTAAATATGAAGTTAAAAAACTTCCTCGCAAAAACGTAGGGTGCTAGCGTACTTCTGATTTTCAGTTTATACTGTTGTATAATATCTAAGGCTTGGGCTGCAGAATATTTTTGCCCCTATTAGAAACAAAGTTACCAATTTATGGTTCCTGCTTGTTTTTTAATTGCTGTAAAACGAAGTTTATAGCCATTATTTTAGTCCTGTGGTCTTTTTTATGCACTTTTTGGCTTGACCGATTTTTCGTCTCAACCTATGAGTTTTTCTTCATCTAAAAGGGGATCAACAGGTAAAGCCCAGAAGGTCTTAAGGGGCTGAGCTGCTCCGTTGGAGCTTTACGGCTTACTTATCTAAGATAAGTCAAATAAAAAATGTAACAAGGTTGCCTTTTGTTTTAACTGTATCAATAGCTCTCCAACATTTGAGGTCTAATATTGACGTTATATCTCGCATTGCAAGACAAGATACAATCGGAACCCATGTTTGTCATTTGAGAGCAAAATGTCGACCGTTACCATTAATGAGCGTTATAGACTCTAGAAGTAGTATATTTTTTACTCTTTTCTACAACGTTCAAATGCTGAACATCCAAAGTAAGTTGAACACTATAGTTTTGCGAGTGAAAATTGAATTTTTGATGTCATTTTAAAGTTGATGAAATTCATCAAATTTTGACAGTAAAGTTGTTCTAAAATTTAATTTTTTTAGCTTGTGTTCAGCTACGAATAAGTTTGTATTTGCGTTTTTCATGAGGGAGAGAAATGATTTGAATAAATTGTATTTTCCTGAACTTTTTTGTGAAATTTGGATGGATTTTTATCAGCTTTAATTAAAGTATCTGTAATTACCATCGCGTATTATCTGATTTTTGCCGTGTATTTTTTAAGCATGACCTTAAGAGCAGAGGAACATTAGTAAAACTTGATTTCAAAAAGCGATCAGAAGCTGATTAAATATGAAGTTAAAAAACTTCCTCGCAAAAACGTAGGGTGCTAGCGTACTTCTGATGTTCAGTATATACTGTTGTTTAAATTCTAAGGCTTGGCCTGCAGAATATTTTTGCCCCTATTAGAAACAAACTTACCAATTTATGGGATCCTGCTTGTTTATTAATTGCTGTAAAACGAAGTTTGTAGCCATTATTTTAGTCCTGTGTTCTTTATGCAATTTTGCGCTTGACCGATTTTTCATCTGAACCTATGAGTTTTTCTTCATCTAAAAGGGGATTAACAAGTAAATCCCGGAGGGCATTAAGTGGCTGAGCTGCTCTCTTAGAGCTTTACGGCTTAATTTTACGGTGTGAAAGGAGGCTCTCAATCTAACATTTCTGAACCCCCTCAGTCAGCTCGTCCCATTTTTCCTCCACCCTCCTTCACCTGCTGATTCGGTGCCGCCTCCCCCCCCCACCCGACCACGCTTGATCCCCCCTTTCTGCTCGACCAACCCCCCCCCCCAATGATAACATCCCTAAGCCCCAGTTGGCTGCTGCCGAAGCCAAACGCTCGCGGTTAGTTTGAGAGCAGTTCGCCTGGCTTTAGTCGGTTGTTTTAAGCTAAATTTCGCTCGTGCGTTTGTGGGCTGCCAGATTTCACTTTCAGAGTGACCTATTCGCCCATTTCTGCGTGATATGATAAACTTTTGGGATCTTTTCCGTTTGTGCCCCCTCTCCCAGCTTAGTGGGTGCATTTTATTTGCAAACTATTTCTGCGAATGATTCGAATAAGATAATCAGTAATCATATATGTTCCTTTTTTTACCAAACTTCCCCTCGCCCAAGCAATATTTGACTTCCCCTCGCCCAAGCAATATTTGCAACCCCCAAGCGAGCGTGACTAATTTTTACGTGATAATTTACTATTTAATACCACAAGCTCTTTAATTTTGACAGTAAAGTTGTTTTAAAGTGTTGTTCGTTTTAGCGTGTGTTCAGCTACGAATGGATTTGTCTTTGCGTTTTACATGAATGAGAGAAATGATGCGCATGAATTGTAATTTCCTGGAATTTTTGTAAAATTTGGATGGGTTTTATCAGCTTTAATTAAAGTATCTGTAATTAAGTATCTGTAATTACCATCGCGTATTATCTGATTTTTGCCGTGTATTTTTTTAAGCATGACCTTAAGAGCAGAGGAACATTAGTAAAACTTGCGTTCAAAAAGCGATCAGAAGCTGATTAAATATGAAGTTAAAAAACTTCCTCGCAAAAACGTAGGGTGCTAGCGTACTTCTGATGTTCAGTATATACTGACTGTTGTTTAAATTCTAAGGCTTGGCCTGCAGAATATTTTTGCCCCTATTAGAAACAAACTTACCAATTTATGGGTTCCTGCTTGTTTATTAATTGCTGTAAAACGAAATTGATAGCCATTATTTTAGTCCTGTGGTCTTTTTTATGCAATTTTTGGCTTGACCGATTTTTCGTCTCAACCTATGAGTTTTTCTTCATCTAAAAGGGGATCAACAGGTAAAGCCCAGAAGGTCTTAAGGGGCTGAGCTGCTCCGTTGGAGCTTTACGGCTTAATTTAGAGCTTTACGGCTTAATTCGGTACCGCCCCCCCCCCCCCCCGACCATGCTTGATCCCCCTTTTTCCGCTCGACCAACCCCCCCCCCTTAATGATAGCATCCCTAAGCCCCAGTTGGCTGCTGCCGAAGCCAAACGCTCGCGGTTTGAGAGCAGTTCGCCTGGCTTTAGTCGGTTGTTTTGAGCTAAATTTCGCTCGTGCGTTTGTGGGCTGCCAGATTTCACTTTCAGAGTGACTTATTCACCCATTTTTGCGTGATATGATAAACTTTTGGGATCTTTTCCGTTTGTGCCCCCTCCCCCAGCTTAGTGGGTGCATTTTATTTGCAAACTATTTCTGCGAATGATTCGAATAAGATAATCAGTAATCATATATGTTCCTTTTTTTTTTTACCAAACTTCCCCTCGCCCAAGCAATATTTGCAACCCCCAACCGAGCGTGACTAATTTTTACGTGATGATTTACTATTTAATACCACAAGCTCTATAGCTGGGGGTTGTTTAATATTATGCGGGGGCACAAACGAAAACGATCCGACTAAAATAAATGCATTTCTTTTTGTCTTTTTGAATTCTTCGTTATTTTCTCAATTATTTTTGTGGCTATAGTGCAATTTTAGACATTTTCTTCCGAACAAATGTTTGTTTAATATATTATATTCGTCACGTCACGTGTATGGGCATGTCCACATTTATATCTCAATTTTTTGCATAGCTTGTTAGAGCACAATTATATAGGCTCTAATGGAGAACATGATTAATCCTTCTTATGACTTTTGATAGCATTTTAAACCAGAGTTAATTCGGAATTTTGTAGGACAACCAAGTTCCTCCACTGAAGCCAGCAACAAGTGTTAAAATTGTCCCGCCGCCGACTCCAAAATCACATGTCGACAGTGCAGTCAATTCAATATCGCCCGCCAAATTAACAGCAATGGTAAACTCGGTTGATCAAACAAAGAAGCAGGAGAAAGCGGGCACTGTTGTGAATGGAAGTTTAAATGGAAGCAGCTCCTCGACTTCCCTGGGAACCAAGTGCCATCTGTGCCAAAAGGTGCTCTCTAGGAGGGACAAACTCAAATGGCACCTGGCTATTTGCTGTCCCAGATTCAGCGTAGATTTATACGACCAGTTGATCGTGGCTGGGTTTGCACACGCCATCGCAAAGGTACGTATTACTGCGATGGACCATTATGCATGACAGTTTACAGCGCATTAAACTAATCGAACTCATTTTCACGCTATTTATAACGGCAGTGTTTTGCCCATTGGAAAAACGCTGCCCACTCCTGCCCCTAATACCAACAGCTCATATATAATCAGTTGACACAATATTCTCGTTTGACTATTGTTGCGTGACTATGTCTTGTGATTTAATAACTATGTTCTTTTCCATTTGTACCCCCCCCCTCTGCAGCTTAGTGATTGCAATTTTTTCACCACCCCCATCGCAGAAAAAAATGGCGCATAATTTGTTGACTTGCGGGAGCATAACGTACTTGGGTTGAGCTGGGGGGTGGGGGGATCGAAATGATCCAAGCTTTAAGTAGATTTAAAAACGACGCAGCATGCATGATTAACAATGTGTGATGTTCGTAGATTTGCTCAGCTCTGTACAATTGTGTCACCTGCCTCTTCCCTCACAATATTGTAGAAATGTTAGATATGATCACCTGATTCAAGTGTTTGATGAGAAAGCCTCCCATGTTCTAACAAACATGTTTTTATAGCTGTAAGCTCTATTGCGGTATTTCTGGTTAATTGCTCTTGAACGAAGTTCATAGCAATTATTGTAAACGTGTGTCTTTTATGCAAAATTTTCGCTTGACGGTTTTGACTTTTCGAGTGACTTTTTGCGTTTAGCGTGATCTAAAATTCTCTCTCAATCACAATTTCAAACAGCTGAACTCAATTTGCGGACTCAACACTATTGAACTTCTTAGTCCCATTTAGGCTCCCCCTCCCCCCGACTGAAGCAGGTTGCAATTGATTAGAGCTCCCACTAGTCGTTCGAGAGCAATATTTCCGAAGTTTAGTCGGTTATATTTTTATTGCTACTCAGAAGTGTTGATTTTCGTAAGGATTTTTTTTTTACTGGAAGCGCTCTGCATTCAGGCGTGAAAATTGCCGTGTGAAAAAGTCATGCACCAAGCGGAGAAGTTTTTGTTCTTGCGCTACGTTGAGTAAATGAAATTTGAAAATGTTTTTGTCGCAGAATGGTGCTTATAGCTAACCGTTTTTAGCCGTATTTTCATCTATGTGGCTTATTTGTTCTGCTTCCAGTCTTGTTTTTTCTTAATATTTTCCCATCAAAGCTATAATTGTGTAACCCACTGAAGTTGATATTAGTGTTTTTGAGAGCACAATTATGTGCTTCAAGGGCAAGATCGCATTGATTTTTGACTTTTTTGGTAATTTCCGTATCTTTGAACCAATTTTTGGTTGCTCTCAAACAAAGTTTGTAGCAATTATATTAGTCAGGCGGTCTTTTTTCTTGCGATTTTGTGTTTGACCAATTTGTCGTCTGACGCTTTTAACTTCTTGTGCATAATAAAGGGGATGAAAAGGTAAAGCCCGAAGGGCTTGAAGTTACTGAATAGCTCTTTGATATCTAGCTTTTTGACACCGAAGCTGATGAGAAAACAAAATCGTGGTGCTACCCCCCGCCCCAACGCAAACCCTCTCCCGCTCCAAACTTTTAACGCGCCTTCTGCTGCTAGCCTCCCGGAGCCCATGCTGGTTGCTATCAAAGACAACCGCTCGGCGGTCGTTTCAGAGCAATTCGCCTGACGTTAATGGGTTATCTTTTTGTAACCAGTTTATGTGGCAGAGTTCTTAGTAAGTATTGTATTGAGTTCATCTATTTTTAACGCGAGGTACTTCATATGAAATTTTACTTAGAATAGTCCGATCTTTCAAAATTTGGCTTGGTTTTTTATTTGGTTTATTAGAATCAGCTTTCTTGTCAATTACTAGGGATCTGAGTTTTTTTTAAATGAATAGTCAAGTTATTTTTTTTTGGTATCGGATGCTTGGAATTAATCGAAAATTGTTTCACAATTCAAACAAAAATTTTTTGAAGTTTTATTAATAGCCGCGAAGCGATAGTGGCTATTATTGGACACATCATGGTTTTTTTAGTTCGTCGTCTCCATCGATGATTCTTATGACCTGACCTCTTGGAATTGACTTTTTCAATGACATCAGTGACTTCTACTGCTTTGCAGTTAAAATTTGTGTGCGTGACGTCATTTCTGCTTTTAGGTCAATTGCGTGACTTACCTCACTTAACAAAATGACTTCTGAACTCACTTATGGAACTTTAAATTTTATGTTACTAGTTAAAGCTCAATAGTGTGCATCTAAGTAGTGCCAAACTTATATGCCCTAATTTTTGAGTTTTAGTCTTGAGTTTTTGATTTCGAGTATTAATTTAAAAAAATATCTTTTAGGATTTTTTCCTTAGACCCAATGTGTTATAAAATTGAATGTGCAAATCTAACCCAAAAAGTCTAAGGACTGGTGGTCGATCTGTCTATCTTTTTTTGTTCAATTCATGGAAGGTCACAAGCGTCTAATTTTCGTTGCGACCGCATGACGTCACGCTTATATCAAATCTGCTTTTGCTTATTTTGCTTTCAGGAAGATAAGGTGAAATGAATATATGCCATTCTCATTGGAAGTTTTTTGTGGGCATCTTATAAAAAACAAAACAAGATATACAATTTTGTTTAAATCAAAACACATCACAGCAAAAATTTTTAAAAAAGAACCAAAGTTTCTCTGCTTCGGTCTTTTTGTGTCATTTTGAGACTATAAGCATAGGAAGCTATCACAACCATCTTTTTATTCGCTTCATATTCTAGTTTCAATAAACGAAATAAAAAATTTAGTTTTATGATATCTATGATAAACTTTGGCGAGCTGTTTCCCTCAGATTCATGGAAGCTGCTGGAATTACTATTACAATTGAATGTAATCTGAACATTTTTTTAAAATGCTGGCTGTGGAATTAAATAATTTTCTACTTTTGGATCTCTGACTTGCCAGATCAGATTTGTTGTTTAAGTTTAAATCTCTTATAATTTTGTCAATTTTTTGATAATATGTTTAATTGCTCTAAAACGGAATTTGTGGGCATTATATTGGTCCTATGGTCTTTTTTAATGGTATTTTTCGCCTGACCGATTTTTCATCTGACCCTTTTCCTTTGTCCTCAAAATAGAATGGACAGGTAACGTCCGGAGGTCATTAAGTGGCTGAGCAGTTCTCTTAGAGTGCTACGCTTTACTAGTCTGTAAATATGCAATTCACAAACTGTTTTGAAGATACAATATCCTGGATCGAAGGGCGGACCTGAATCTTAACAGTTCGATCACCCGCAGTCATTCCGACCCCCAATATGGCCCCGTCCACCCTCCACTGGCGATTTGGACCCCGAACTCGAGGACTCCCAACCCTACCTCATCTCTTGACCACCTCCTCCCCTCCCCCCACTGAGCGCTTGACCACGCCCCTCCCATTAATGCTTTAATGCTAGCATCGCTAAGCCTCAGCTACCGAAGCCAGCCGGTCGTTTGAGAGTGATTAGCTCGACGTTCGGTTGACTGTTTTATGATTTCAAAATGTCTTCAACGTGGGTTTTTCCGGTCAATTCATCAGGCAGATTAATTTCTAAGATTTTGCACTCTGTCATATTCTGGCGAATTCGGAATTACTATGTACTTCATTTTTTAAAAAAAGCTTGATTGCTTTAATGATCTTCATGCTCAATGTTTTCTTTCGTCCAATCAAATACTGATTAAGTATTCTATTGAACTTTGGCATGGCTGAAAACTGTTGTCTTGTCAAAAATTGGTTTGAGCTTGAATAAGGTTTTACCTTTGTTCGCGATAGTTTGTTGTATTCGATTCGTTCTTTTTTGTTCGACTAGACTTTTAACAGAGAAATTAATGGAATTAGTTGTTCATTTTAATTTTGAACCATGCTCTAGGAGGTTTGATTGTTTTGTCGTCTGGCCCTCTTTTTTACATTTATTCACACAGGAAAGCTGAAAAACTTTTCTGAATGACTTCTTCCTCTGACTAACGGTATTTGCGCGCGTGATGTCATTTCTCACTCTCTACCAAAAGTGTTGGTCATTTGCGTGATCGGAATATGATCATACGTGATAAACTATGGTACCAAAAAGAAAAAGCTACGTACAGCACATTTGTGCTCTTTAAGCGTTTTTAGCTGAAAAAAAATTTCATTTGCGGGAAGGCGTGAAGATGGTGTGAAATTTCTTAGTTTTAACCAACATTTCATTCTCTTTTTCTGCTTGCACACAAAAGTTGGTCAATATGATTTGCATGCCTCACTCAACAAAAGAACTTTTGCACTTCCAAAACCTTGAAAATGTTTAGTTTGAGTGAATCTTAGGACAAATAAACTCATACGTGTATTCAAGGTTCCTTATAAAAAGGCTTCTGCAGAGTGAATTTTAACAAGTCATATCAATTTACCGCTGAACGTGTTCATAGTTTTTGAGCGGAGTCATTAACTTCAATTCTTATCTGCATTCTACGGCAAGCATGCCTACCTCGCAGCCATCCTGGCAATCTGCCGGTTTTGTTAAATACTTTTGTGGAAATAATTTATTTGTTTTTCTGGAAACGATTCATCGTCACTGGTTATCAATAATTTGAATAAAAAATATTTATATTTAGCCGGCATAAAGGATACAAATTTCTTGCTTCGATTATTGCCAGAAAATGTGTGTCAGTACATAACAAATCATTTTGCAAATTGATAGTGCGTGTATTCGGGGTTGAAGGTATCTATCCACTAAGCGAGAGGCAGTTAACGAAAAATCCAATCATCGAAAAAAACACCCTATATGGTAAATTTACGGTACCACCAGCTTGGTACCGTAAATTGTAATATCGATCCAATTTCAAATTGTAATATATTGCGTGCTTCATTCGTGTCATTTGTGCACTGGAGTGAGTTAGTTAGTGTGTTGTCTGTTGCCTGTTTGTAGAATGTAGTGTTGGGTAGTAACTGTGCAGCCAAATGCCAGCACTGTAACACTCGCCTGTCCTCCAGGGCAGCTCTGGAACAGCACGAGAGTACGTGCACACTACGAGTGCTAGGCGCCTCTGAATCTGTCATCGGGGCCCTCACCGGCCAACAGTCCACACAATCAGGTAAAAAAACACGCACAAATAAAAGTACAATAGCGAGAAAAATATGTTATGGTGACACTTAATCGCTGACTTCTATGTGGCGTTTTAACTGTCAAATTTTTTGGTTCTCAAATATGTCTGAAGGACAGTTTAAAAAAATGGGAGGTCTTTTGAATTTAGGGTGAAGAAAAATTTAGGTTTTGCGGATGAAGTCAACTCTCTACAAGCTGTGAAGTATTTCATTTCCTTTGATTAATAGCCGCCCTCATCTTCTTAGCCGGCTATTATAGCGCTCCTAATTTTTTTTTACAATTCAAAGAATTTGAATTATATTGGGGCGCTGTCTTTTTTACGACTCGAGAGGAGTACTGGAGAAGTCCTTTTTTTAATAGCCGCCCTCATCTTCTCAGCCGGCTATTATAGCGCTTCTATTTTTTTTTACTTCGTCGAACTTTTTTTCGCTTTACCATTCTGCCGCTTTTTCGGCATTTTGCGTGAAATCTTTTTGACTTCTCTAGGCTAGTTTCTCTCTTCTCTCATTCTACTAAAAATGAATTTGAAAATCAGTTGCTCGGCAAAGCAATTCAAAATGAACAGAGTCAGTATAAAAAATTGAAGTCAGAAATAGAAACGGGGTAAACCCATAAAGCCCAATTTTAGATGCCCGCTATTTGAACGTCGTTCCTATAAGTCTTAGTTACCATCTCTTATGCTTATTGGTGTTGATAGTAGCCCCTGTAGCCTCTCTCTCTCTAAGAAACAGAAGTATCTAAAACTACGAAATGCCATCAAAATAAATCGGACTAAAAAAATGTTTTTGTACAAAAATCTTTTTTCGATATTTTCTTTTCTTTCAATCCCAATCATGCTTATTGGAATCAACGGCGGCTATTTTCCGGCAATCTGCCGGGTATGTTTACAATTCAAAGAATTTGAATTGTATTGGAGCGCTGTCTTTTTTTTAAGATCTGTTCACACATGTTCATGCTTTTTGAAGTCAAATTGGAGTAGTGATTTTGGTCACGCCGAAACTGGAAATGGAGTGAAAAAGCGAGTGGTTTTGCGGCGTAAAATTTTTCGCTCTAAATTTAAAGGAGAGTGAGAAAACGGTATTTGAACGCAAATTCGCTTTCTCGCTAGTGATTTTTTGTTCACATGCGGCAATTTCACTCTGATTTTTACTGTTTTTTCGATTTTTTGGATCGGATTTTTTTCTAAATGGTTTTTCGCAATCCATTCACAGCTCATTCCAGGCCTAGTTTTTTGTTTGAATTAAATTTTCTTTTCTCCTTAGTGGTTTTTTTTTGTTCACATGCGGCATTTTGACATTCATTTTTTGTTTTTTCTTATTTTTTGATCTGATTTTTTTTAAAAATGGTTTTCTCAATTCACTCATAGTCCATTCTAAGTCTAGTTTTCCTGTTCAATCATGAAAATTCTTTGAATTGTACGTCAGGACTTGTCCTGGTATGTTTTATTAATTTTATTGGAGTGATTTTTGAAGCGGGAAATGAAATGCGTGAAAAATTTTGGGAGATTTTTTGGTGCAGAACAAAAGTGAAAAGCGGAGCGAAACAAGAGTGGTTTTTGTCCATATCGCTGTTTTCTAGAGAGCGAGAAATTCAGTTGTGAAAAAAATTCTAAGCGTGCGAAATTTTTTATTCTTTTTATTCATGTGCGGCATTTTAAAGCAGTTTTTTTATTTATTTTGATTAAGGGGTTTTGTTATGATTTTATTTTAACTTTAGGGTGGACTTGGCAGTGGTTTGAAGTTTTCAGGAAATTCATATGAGTTTTTGCTAATCCGGAGGTTTTTCATGTATTTTTTGCTGATTTTTGGCTAATTTTTGCGCTTTTTTGACGACTTTATTGTTTTACTGCCTCCAATGGGTATTGAAAAGACAGCTATGACTTTTGCATTTTATAGATAACAATTGGTTACAGTTTTGTGGATATGAAGCATTTTTTGTTCTGAAATTTGACAAAAAATGGCGAAAATTGAAACTAGTTTTCTTTTTTTTGTTTTTCGTTTTTCCAAGTTTTTTAAGACGAATTTCTAGGTGAATTATGACTTGCCTATTGTTTTGCGAACATCTGGATGCCCTATTGGCTGAAGGGATTTTTTCTTGGGATTTTTGTGCTTTTGTAATATTTAAAAAATTTATAACTCTTTTCAGTTTTTTAGTTCAAGTTGTTTGTAAGAGCTTTTTTTCATGATTTGGCTTCAATTATTTTTAAAGACTTCTTATAAGTGGTTTCAGTAGGTACTAGTTGTTTTGGTGAAGCAATTTTGCGAAGTGAGAAAACAGTGTTTGAACAGAAATTCGCTTTCTCGCTAGTGGTTTTTTGTCCACATGCGGCAATTTCACTTTGATTTTAACTGTTTTTTGGACCGGATTATTTCTAAATGGTTTGTCCATTCCATTCATGGTTCATTTTAGGCCTAGTTTTTTGTATGAACCAAATTTTTGGCTTATGGTTTTTTTTCTAACAGATTTTTGTTTCGTCTTACCCTGACTTTCATGACTTTGACTTTCAAAATGATAAACAGGTAAAGCTCAGTGGGCTTCAAGTTTCATTAGAGGCCCTTTGCCACGTTTGGTAGTCCTTCAAGTACTTAGAGTGGTGAAGTTACTGGGAACTTATATCACTTAAAAAAATGACTTGTGAAATAACTTAATGAACTTTTGAATTTTATGACATATTACTAGTTAAAGATCAATAGTGTGAATCTAAGTATTGCCAAACCTGTTTTCCCTAATTCCTGAGTATTGGAGTCTTGAGTTTATGGTTTCGAATGTTATTTTTGTAAAAGCTCCCTAGGGCTTTTTCCTTATAGAGCGTATGTGTCTCATAAAAATGACAGACCGGATCTAACCCAAAAAGTCTAGTGGTCTATTCAAGGACTGGTGATCAATCTGTCTATCTTGGTTTAGCTGCCTCAAATCTATGGAAGGCGTGAAGCGTCTATCGCGGCTATTTTCCGCCAATCTGCCCGCTATGTTTTTTTTGTTTAGTCCATAAAAATTCTTTGAATTTTTTGTCAGGACTTTTCCTGCTATGTTTTTTTACATTTTGATCACGACTTTTTTGTTTGACTTCTGACTTACTTCACTCACTTTGTCTACTGAATAGATTTTAAATTCTTTCACGATTTCAATTACACAACGTGGTGAATACTGTCAAAGTCAAAATATTAAAATCAAAAGACCCGATAAACCTTTGAAGCCCGGTCATTAAGTCACTGAGAATTAGGTTATCAAAGTTCATCAGAGTATTTGCTAGCCGACATTGATATTAAGCTTATTTGCTTTTGGTTTAGAAACTGAATCAAGTATAGTTTTAGAATCCAGCTGAAACTGCAAGCGAAATTAGAACACTTTGACACGGAAAAATATCTTTTTTGTTCAATCCCTTTTGTTCAAATATCTTTTTTGTTCAAATATCTTTTTTGTTCAAGCGCTTCAACGGTGGCTATTTTTCGGCAATCTGCCGGCTATGTTAATTGTTCTCTAACGAAGCTCTTTACGAAAAAAATATCCGCTTGACTGCTTTCATTTTTTCATCTTTGAGTTCTTGAGTTTTGTGGGATCCCTCTCTCAATCACAATTGTCAGTAGTTGAACTCATTGCATGTAAATTATGCTGAATGTTTTTAGTGAAGTTCACTGAAATTAGTTTCCTTTCATTTAATGTATTATAAGCTCCAGTAACATTTTATCTACCCTTTTGTTGCACTTTTTTAGGCCCGAGCCTTAGATATTTAGTTGTCAGGTCTTTAGAGGCAGGGATCCTAAGCCATGAAGACCGGAGCATAGATGCGTAGTCCATCCGAAGGCATAGCCGTTTGAGGAATTGAGTCACTTCAGCTTTACGTCTCCTTTAAACCACTTTTCGGGACGTAGCTGAGCACGTATTTTCTGAACCAAGCCGCTAATGTAGCCACTCTTTATCATTTTATCTCTGTGATCACACTTGTAACACATTAACTACTCTGATGTCTATTTCTGTGACTATGACATCTATTTTGTCTGGACCTTGCACAGTATTTCTTACCTAATGATCTTCAGTTCATAACTAATTGTGCGAAGGGAACATACAGTTCTCTTCCAATACTAGTTGGCATTCAGTCAAACAGTATAGCAGTCATTCCTAGCTCCTCATAATCCAACTTTACTAACCATGCTTTCGTTGCCTGGTCCTGCTCTTAAGCAGGTTGAAGTTGATTGGACTTCACAAGAGACTGTAATTGCAGCTTAGCCAACTCACTAATAAATAAACGGACTTCATTTATTAGTCTCGATTTAACTTTCGTTTCTATGCTGGCTTTGGAATACGTAAGACAATCTTTTGCTGATTGGAGACCTTTCCAACAATAAGAAGTCGGTGAGACGTGACTACAAGAGCCAATTTTTGGCAGGTTCCCACTATTAACCACTTTTGCTCTCTTCTTTCAAAGGTGCTCTTCAATGCTCTGCCTCAGCTCATTCATCTCAGGCTCTTGACTGCGCTAATTAGTTTCAGACTGCGCTAATTAGTTTCAACTAGTTTCGGTCTGGGAAGGCCAATAAGCTTTTATTGGCCTTCTCTCGGCACTTTGTTTTGTCGCCAAATTTTTGTTAGGACCATTCGACGTCATACTATCTTCGATTCTGCCTTTTCTTTATTCTTTAATGCAATATAGACTGAATTGTGTGCGTGACCTCATTTTTCACGTTTGGTGGAGCAAGTTTCTTGTTTCGTTTCCGTTATTAAGTGTTTGTTCTCGCGTGACTATACTCACTCTCAAAGTTGAATTCCTCACTCTGAAAAAGATGTTTAATTGCTCTTGAACGAAGTTCATAACAATTATTGTAACGTGTGTCTTCTATGCAAAATTTGCGCTTGAGAATTTTGACTTTTCTAGTGACTTTTACGCCCTTGAATTTTCACGTTTTGCGTGATCCAATATTCTCTCTCAACCACATTTTCAAGCAGCTAAACTCAATTGGCTGCATTTTAATACTAAAAGTCAAATGAAAAGGGCGCCGAAACTGGTGTCATTTTATACTTTAAATCTTAATAGTGGTATATGTTAACCTCTAATGTGGTTATTTGAAGCCCATTATTTAACTTCTTATTCCCATTTAGGCTCCCCCTCCCCCCCGACTGAAGCAGGCTGCAATTGATTAGAGCTTCCACTAGTCGTTCGAGAGCAGTTCTTCCGACGTTTAGTTGGTTATGTTTTTTAAATTGAAGGAGATAAGTTGAACTGAATGAATGATAATCGAAATTTAGATTTTTTGGGTTCAGCTAATGGAAACAGCAACAAATAATACTAATTTTTGAAGTACAATGTAACATCAGCAATTATTGAATTAGGAATTTTCGTTCGGTCTCTACGAAATTATGAGATTTTTTTCTGTGAATCTATCAGGTTTGTTGTTTAATAGCCACGGTTATCTACTTAAGAGGCTACTATGATTTTGGCACTCTGCTTTAGTAAATCGTGTAGGAATGTTTTTATGCAGTTCTTTATAGCTGAACCTTATCTGTTCACGACGAACTTTTACTTCCTTTTTTTCCAACATTGACTTCTGTTCTCTAATGTTAGGCATTAATATCTATAGTGCTCATTGTATTTCTAGTGTTCACTAATTAGTATCCTCTGAAAATGTGAAGTGTTAACCCATAACTACTTCCTCTCTTCCTAAACTATACTATCCATCCACCTAGTTTTAGGTCTAGATTTTTGTTGCACTAATCTTTGAGTTGTTTTCGTTGACCTACTTGTTTTATGTTTTAAAACTTGTTTTACATAAGCACGATTCTCACGTATGACTTCTCACTTACCTCACACTGTTTCAACGAATGGAAACTATAATTTATTTTTTTTAAGTAAACATGTAAATTATTTTGGCTATAACCCTGGGGTTAAATATCAACATACCTTCAAATATTAAATAAAATAATCACAGTATCAGTATTGTTATTATTATATTAATCTTGAAATTGTGGCTGTTCGTTCTCATAGGAAAAAGTAAGATTTGAACGCTCCTATTTTTCTTTAAATTTCTCTGGTGTTTTCATGTGCTGATCGAGCAAAAACCCGGTTAAAACATTTTTAAAACAAACTTTACTGTTTAAAGTTTTTATCGAAGAGGGCAATTTGTTCAATTTTTGAACGCTTCTCAGGTTCTGTGTCAAAAAGCAAAATCATGAGAAAAGGGATAAACCGAAAAAGATTGGTTGTTAAGATTTAAGTAATGAAATTTGAAATGGTGATTTACCATGTTTGATGAATCTAATTGGCGACCTCATTAGAAAACTTTTCCACACTTCGAAAAGAATTAGGTTGTCAATTTTTCTACTTATTCGATGCGAGCGTGGGTCAGCGATCAGTGGCGCCAATCTGCCGGCTGTGTTGTTAATTGGGATCTAAGCCCACTAATCTGGGGGGACATAATAGATCCGTTAACTGCTCTTAAACAAAGTTTGTAGCAATTATATTAGTCATGTCTTTTTTATGTGATTCTTCGCTTAACTGATTTTTTGCATGACCATTTTGACTTTTCGGCCTCAAAAAGGGTAAAAAACAGTTAAGTTTTCTTTGAGTGTAACGGCTACTAGTCTCGAAGTATGCGATTCACCGAAAAGGTTTAGGAGACATACATTTAGGATATGAAGGGGGTTTCTTAGAGTTGGACCCTCTTTTCAGTTGGAAGTGAAAAATTGAGGTCGTTTTGCAGAAAACGGGTTTCGTTATGAGGCAATTAGTACATCAATTTTAAGCTCTGTCATACAGGAATGGTTTGGGGGGCATCTGGAAAAGTAAAAGATTCTGAACTAATCTGTCATTATTGGTCTTTAGATGGTATTGAATTAACGACCAATGCAGTAAATGGAACCTCTAACACTAGTCGAGGTACCGCAAGTTTGTCATCATCAGCAGTAGCAACAACAAGTGCAGCTCCTGGACACCAGCAGTCTTCCTCCTCCAGTCCGATTGATCGGCTAACTTGCCATTTGTGCAACCGAACTCTCTCTAGAAGGGACAAGCTTAAAAGACACATTGTGAGATGCTGTGAGACACACAAGAGAGATGTGGAGATTGCTCTGCTAGTTGCTGGATTCACCGCTAAAGACGTTGAGGTAACATTAGAGTTCGTTTGGATTCACAATTGTGAGTTTTTCATGTTACCGCTCCGTCTGTCCGCTCTCTCCAGAGCTTTATAGTTCATATCCGGAGAACACCCAGTATGTGTGCATTTTTATCATAATAGCGTTTATAATTGCTCTTGAACGAAGTTCATAGCAATTATTGTAAACGTGTGTCTTTTTTCTGCAAAATTTTCGCTTGACGGCTTTGACTTTTCGGGTGACTTTTACGCCCTTGACTTTTTGCGTTTTGCGTGATCTAAAATTCTCTCTCTCAATCACAATTTCAAGCAGCTGAACACAATTGGCGGCAATTTAACACTAAAATTCAACTGAACCTCTTAGTCCCATTTAGGCTCCCCCCCCCCACCCGAATGAAGCAGGTTGCAATTAATTAGAGCTACCACTAGTAGTTCGAGAGCAATTCTTCCGACGTTTAGTCAGTTATGTTTAATATCCGCGTCAGCAATTCCAAGAGGCTATTATAGAGCTCCTAAATTTTTTACCATTCAAAGAATTTGATTTGTATTGGGGCGCTGTCTTTTTTTAAGATCTGTTCATAGATCTTCATGATTTTTGAAGTCAAATTGGAGTAGTGATTTAGGTCACGCCGAAACAGGAAGTAAAGCAAAAAAGCGATTGGTTTCGCGGCATGACTTTTTTTCACTCTAATTTGGAAGTAGAGTGAGAAAACAGTGTTTGAACAAAAAATTTCTTTCTCGCTAGTGGTTTATTGTTCACATGCGGCAATTTCACTTTAAATTTTACTGTTTTTTTTTTTAATTTTTTGGATTGGATTCTTTTCCAAATGATTTTCCCGATCCATTAATAGTTCATTCTAGGCCTAGTTTTTTGTTTGAATCATTTGTGCATTTCTCGCTAGTGGTTTTTTGTTCTCGCTAGCGGCATTTTGACATTGATTTTCTGTTTTTCTGTTTTTGTTTTTTTGATCGGAACTTTTTTAGAAATGTGTTCTCGAATTCACTCATAGTCCGTTCTAGGTCTAGTTTTTGTGTTTAGTCAATGAAAATTCTTTGAATTGTACGTCAAGACTTGTCCTGCTATGTTTTTTTACTTCGTCTAACAGATTTTTGTTTCGTCTTACCCTGACTTCTTGGAATTGACTTTTTCAATGACTTGCCTCACTCAAAAAAATGACTTCTGAACTCACTTATAGAACTTTAAATTTTATGAACATTTAGTTATTAAAAGTCAATAGTGTGCATCTAAGTAGTGCCAAACATATATGCCCTAGTACTTGATAATTAGAGTCTTGAGTTTTTGATTTCGAATATTAATTTTGGGATCTTTTCCATATGTACCCCTCCCCCCAGTACGTTATTCGCCCTGCAGTTACAGAGCACGTGCCATTACATAGTAAGACATTATGTAAAAAATATTGCACGCGCATCTGGAGGGGTGTAAATAATATGCGCCCAATCAGCTGAGGGGGCACAAACGGAAATGATCCAAATTTGAAAAGCTCTATTAGGGCTTTCTCCTTATAGAGCAGATGTGTCTCATAAAAATGACAGTCCGAAGCTAACCAAAAAAGTCTAGTGGTCTATTAAAGGACTGGTGGCCGATCTGTCTGTTTTATCAATTGCTCTTGAACGAAGTTCATAGCAGTTATTGTAAGCGTCTTTTTTATGCAAATTTTTTGCTTGACAATTTTGCGCTTTTCTAGAACATTATTTGATTTTTTCACGCTTTCGTTCTTCATTTTTGAGTGACCTCTTTTGCTGTCACTCCGAAGTAAAGCTAATATATAATTGGTTGCAGTATAGCAGAATTAAGTGTCTAACTGCGCAGTGACTAGTGCGGGTGGCTATGGTTCGGGAGGTCAGTTGATCGACGTGGGCAAGGATTTTTAGCACCCATAAAGAAAAATTGATTTAGGTTACAGACTCTGCATTAATTTAACTCGCCTGTCGTTCAAGAGCAATTCTTCCCACATTTGTCGGTTTATGTTTTCAATAGTTTCAATTCATATAGCGCCACAAGCGTCTATCGCGGCTATTTTCCGGCAATCTGCTGGCGATATGTAGCCGAATGAAGCAGGTTGCAATTGATTAGAGCTCCCACTAGTCGTTCGAGAGCAATTCTTCCGACGTTTAGTTGGTTATGTTTATAAGAGCGCCCATGAAGGCATGTGAGTTTATAAATGGAACAGATTAGTTTGTTAGTGTGTGCACGATAATTCAATTCTACTCATCATGTGGTCAATATCAATTGATTTTTAATTGCTCTTGATAGTAATTATTGTAAACGTGTGTGTCGTTTTTTTATGCATATTTTTCGCTTTTCTTCTAGAACATTCTTTGACTTCTCAAGTGACTTTTTCACTCTTTGCCTCGCCTGTCGTTAAATTGCCTCGCCTGTTGTTCAAGAGCAATTCTTCCGACATTTGTCGGTTTATGTTTTTCAGTAAGAAAAGAGCAATAAAGAAGTCTCGTCAATTTAATCTCTGTTCAATTGAATCCGCTTATGATTTTTCAGAAGGTATTGGCTGCAAGTGGAAATGGAAGCGTCACTCGCAACCGGGAGAATCTCAATTCAGAAATGCCAACAGCTGAAGTAAACTCTGAGGCAACGATAGAGCAACGGCTACCAATTTCAACTGAGACACAAGTTATTCACAATCAAATTTTGCAAGTTGACAATGATGACAACGAAGCTACCAGCAATGCCTCCCTTGTACCATCTCAGGAATCAAGTGTGAAGGACAGTGAAGAAGAGAGTGGCTTCTTCGAACTGGACACCCAGAAGCCAATCCAGTACCATCAGTCTTCGCAAAATATTCCACAACCTCCCAGCTTTCCTGCTGATATATCGTGCTTCCAGCTCGAAACATCATCCAAGCAGTCACACACAGACCTGCAGACGTCCAAGGAGTGCACATCCTTGACTTCATCAAATTTTGGTGCTAAGGAAGCTAATTTCAACGACAGTGGTGCAAGGTCTCCGCTGGAACTGGCTGAAGAATCGGGAACTGTCTGCTGGGAACCGCTCAGGAAGACTCCAACGACATTGACAACGCTTCTGGAGGTGTCTCGAAATGCGTCATCCAATTCCAACTATCTCAGAAAGTCGGAAGACAGAGAGAAATTGTCCAACGATGTCAGACTGATTCGTGATGCTGACATTGAGGAAGTTGAGATTGATGACATGATTGCAACAATTGACGCGGATGGGAGACCTCAGCTGAAAAGGTCAAAGTTCAAGTGCGAAGATTGCGGGGATGTGTTTAGTTGCAAAGCAACCTTTTCAAAACATGATTGCTTGCAAAAGAAATGACTGGAATCTTTGTGAACTACGGAAAACTTGACTGTTAAACAGTTGCTATGCAGTATTGGAGGCATTGAAATAGATGTTGTTGAAAGTTTAACTCAACTGTATTAAGTCTCGTTAAATGTTGTAAATTTGGAGAAATCATTCAGCTAAAATCAAAAGTGGTGCCTTTAGCCTTTATATTAGACTACATAGCTTATTAGTTCTCGTTTCTTTTCAGTTCTTTCAGTTTCATAAGCATTGCTGTATTTTCAAATTTAATTAAGTCGGTATCCAAAACTCCATATTGATCATTCTTTTTCCATATTTTATATACCTGTTTTATTTATAACAGATTTAAATGTTGTCAATTGTATATTTGCCATTTTCATTGTTGTAATTTGAATTTGAAATTCAAGAGAAATTTGTGTTAAACTTAGCTTAAAGGCTGCTGGTGTAAAGTTTCACTCAAACTGAGTTTGCAATTATTTTAGTCCTGTCGAATTTAAATTCGTTTTTTCTCATCATAACAATTTTGGTTTTACTGATATTGTTCTGACCGCTTTTTTCTGGAGAGGAAATTTATGCTCGAGTTATTTTTGTTCAGCGAATTTTGGCCAATAGATTTTTCCCATCATGATTAATTGTTCTCATACGATTTTTGCTTGACCGTTTTGGATTTTTTAAGTGATGTTTACGCCCTTGACTTTTTTGGTTTTGCGTGATCTAAATTTCTCTTACTTACAAATGGCAGCCGCTGAACTCAAGTAGCCGCAGTTGACTACTAAAAGTCAGATTAAAAGTGCTTTGATGTAATTTTTCTACTTTAAATTTTATTAGTGGTTATAGGTTATAGGGGTATAGAAAAACCTCTAATGTCTTTTGAAGCCCCCCTTAGTCCCTTAGTGAATTTAGTTCCCCCTCCCGGACCGAAGGAGGCTGCAGTAGATTCGAGCTCCATTGTCGTCCCAGCGCAATTCTTCCGTCATTAGGATTATTTTTTGTGACCTGTGGTCGTATCGATTTCTAATCACTTGTGTTTTCAATTTTACGACAACCGGATCACACGTCAAGACAAAGATCAACTTTTTGCTGAATTCTTACATTTTTATTTGTTTGTTTTTGTTTCCGCATGGGTTTTAGGCGATCGCTTAATGAATTGATCGAGCGAACTCAATTGAAATTTTTTGGATAATTCAAAATCCAAATTGAATAGTTGTTAACAAGGCTGAATAATTATAAAGGTTCGTGTCCTAGAGGATCTTATTTGACAAAATCAGATGCTCTTTTGCTGGCTACAAAAAGTGTCAAAGAATGTTCGTCAAAAACCTGGATTTTCTTCGAAGGTTTATCAATAAATATCAAACTATCCAGTAAAACGCATGAGGCATTTTTCGACAAATGGTGTATCCACTGAGTTTACGAACCAAACTGTTACTTTTTTCTGCTCGAGAAATTCTGTTGTTTAAAAACAATTAACAGACTGGTATTAACATACTGGTATTTGTTTAAAACTTAATATGAGCATACATCAAGTTTTATAATACAATGCATGATTTACTCCATATGGTTTTACCTTATGACATCTCGTTTTTTTTGGCAACTACTAAACCAAAAATCATGAGCTGGTTTTCAACATTATATTTGAACTCACATTACCGACCCTTGTTTCATAAAAAATATAATATTGAGAACTTCATTATTAATTGCTCTTGAACGAAGTTCATAGCAATTATTGTAAACGTGTGTCTTTTTTATGCAAAATTTTTGCTTGACAATTTTGACTTTTCGAGTGACTTTTACGCCCTTGACTTTTTGCGTTTCGCGTGATCTAAAATTCTCTCAATCACAATATCAAGCAACAACTCAATTGGCGGCAATTTAATACTAAAAGTCAAATAAAAAGTGCGCGTCGAAACTGGTGCCATTTTTTTTTACTTTAAATCTTAATAGTGGTATATGTTAACCTTTAATGTGGTTATTTGAAGCCCACTATTGAACTTCTTAGTCCCATTTCGGCTCCCCCTCCCACCGACTGAAGCAGGCTGCAATTGATTAGAGCTCCCACTAGTCGTTCGAGAGCAATTCCTCCGACGTTTAGTTGGTTATGTTTAATAGCCGCACAGCGATAGCTGGGGCTATTATTGGCCTTCTCTTGGTTTTTTACAATTCAAAGAATTTGAATTGTTTTGGGGCGCTGTCTTTTTTTAAAGATCTGTTCACACATTTTCATGATTTTTGAAGTCAAATTGGAGTAGTGATTTTGGTCACGCCGAAACAGGAAGTGGAGCGAAAAAGCGAGTGGTTTTGCGGCTTGAATTTTTTTCGCTCCAAATTTGAAGTAGAGTGAGAAAACGGTGTTTGAACAAAAATTCGCTTTCTCGCTGGTGATTTTTTGTTCACATGCGGCAATTTCAATTTGTGATTTAGTGTTTTTTCGATTTGGATCGGGTTTTTCTAAATTGTTTTTCTAGTCCATTCATAGTCCGTTCTAGGTCTAGTTTTCTGTTTAGTCAATGAAAATTCTTTGAATTGTACGTCAGGAATTGTCCTGCTATGTTTTTTTTATTTCGTCGTCATGATTTTTAATACGACCATATGACGTCACAGCCACTTTTTGTTCATTCGTTCATGCAATTTCAACTGAATTACATTTGTGACGTTATTTTTCGCTCTTATTGGAGCGAGTTTATTTGTTCATGCGCGTGATTAAATTTTTGGTCACACTTGACTTACCTCTCAAAAATGACTTCCTCACTTTGAAATTGACTTTTTTTAATTTAATTCAAAGAGATAAGGTCAAATGGGTGTGTGTCACTCTAAATGAAGGTTATTTGAGATCAGCTAATAGAGGTAGCAATAACTTATACATATTTTTAATCAAAATATAACAGGTGTTTGAACAAAAATTCGCTTTCTCGCTAGTGATTTTTTGTTCACATGCGGCAATTTCAATTTAAGATTTACTGTTTTTTCGATTTGGATCGGGTTTTTCTAAATTGTTTTTCCAATCCATTCATAGTCCGTTCTAGGTCTAGTTTTCTGTTTAGTCAATGAAAATTCTTTGAATTGTACGTCAGGACTTGTCCTGCTATGTTTTTTTATTTCGTCGTCATGATTTTTAATACGACCATATGACGTCACAGCCACTTTTTGTTCATTCGTTCATGCAATTTCAACTGAATTGCATGTGTGACGTTATTTTTCGCTCTTAGTGGAGCGAGTTTATTTGTTCATGCGCGTGATTAAATTTTTGGTCACACTTGACTTACCTCACTCTCAAAAATGACTTCCTCACTTTGAAATTGACTTTTATTTAATTTAATTCAAAGAGATAAGGTCAAATGGGTGTGTGTCACTTTAAATGAAGGTTATTTGAGATCAGCTAATAGAGGTAGCAATAACTTATACATATTTTAAATCAAAATATAACAGATCAGCCTTCAATGAAAAGACGAATTTTTTTGGTCTCTCTTTACTGTTTTTTTAGACTGCCGATCTACGAATCTATTAAGGCTATTTTCTGGCAATCTGCCAGCTATGTTTTTTCTAGTAAAAACGATATCTGCAGATTTTTTTCCGCAATGTCGTATCTCATAAAAACAGTAATCGAGAAATACAAAAATGCTCGTTTGCATATGTAACTGACTATACCCAGCACCTGATGCCCCTGACGTCTCCTTGTTGCAGTGTTTTTCCTGAAGCCATCTGAATCTACAGTATATTGATGCAACGTTTTCATAATATGGACTATGCCCGGACAGTTCGGTACGCCTACATTACCTTCAGTCCTAGGGCAAGTCTTTATTATTCAATATACTAACCTGCTTGAGGATTGCCAAGCTGTTGGAGTTAGTGAGAATAAAGCTCAAATTTTCCTGGAGCGTGTTTAAGACTTTTTTCTTCCTGATGGCCGATCAGGCATTTTAAATTTCAAGTCAACATGCGTAATAATTTGGTCGATATTGTTGATTTTAAGAGATTACTAGTGACACTTCACATTGAAGGCAAGCTATTTGCTCTTGCGCTGATTTTGCCAAATTATGCATAAGTTGTACTTTAGTGCACAGACGTCAAAACACCTCCGTAGAGATAAAAACATGTTTTGTTAAAGTGTCAGAACCTTTTTTTGTAAAATATTTTGATAATCAGCATTAGGACGAGAAAAAACAATAGAGGTCTATGTTGCTCAAATTACTGTAACCCACTTTCACTCACGATAGCTCATCAATTGTACAACAAAGAACTAGGATTAGGATAGGAATATTGAACTATTTAGAAAGTATTAAATAAAACGCTTACGTTCGAATCAGTTGGAAGCTTAGAAGGCAAAATTTATGAGACTCATCTCTTATTTTATTTTGCTTTTTTCATGTTAATCATTGACTTTTTATTATTTTTTTTGATTAATTAGTTTCACTCATTTGACCACGCGGAGCTGATTTGGGTAAAAAGTTTTTAGAGCATCTTTCCTAAGGAGATCAAATGATTACGGACTAGAAGCCGAACAATTTCGCCCACTCCAAATTGTGGAACTCGCGTTTCTTGTCTTGAAAGCAGTTCGCGGTGCCATAAGCAGAAAAAAAAACATTAAGCTCCTGAATTTTTGTGCGTCGCCTGACGTGATTGTTCTGGATTATTGCAACCAATAGCGATCAAGATACAACGAAAAGTACTCAGGATACATCATATTAGAGCCAGTTGTTTTTCCTTAGAAGTAAACTAAAGTTTGACAACTTTTTTCTGGAATCTGGTACTTTAGGAAACGCTGACTAGCGTTAAAAATGCTTTTCACTTTTTGGTTGAAGAAGTTGAGTATCTTGATAGTCTTCGTTGCTGGATGCCTAACAGGGCGGCGTAGGACATTTGGTGAAAACTCGATTAGGTGAAAGGAGTTTTTGTAGCCAATAGGTAAAAATTCTAAACTATTGATAAGGAAATTAAGTGAATACCAATAAAACACTTAAAAAGGTACTGCAACATGCTCTTGATATTATAGTATAATTAAGTTACTACAACAATTGACTTGATAGAAAAATAGCGTGCAAAATCATCTAAAATTCCAACGAATTTTTGCGTTTTCACGATGTAGTTTCATCCCAATTTCATGGGCGTTTTAACAACCGGTAGTTATAATTTATTTACATCAAAGCTATTAAGAACTCATTTTGAGATGGAAATTGTTATGAAAAGTTCAGGTAAAACGCTTTTACGTTTGAATCAGTTAAACGCCTGGAAGCAAAATTTATGTGAAGCATTTATTGATTAGGTTAAATCGTTTAAAACATCTCGTTTTTTGTGTTCGAATCTCGAGTTTCTTTGTGTTTGAAGTTTGTAGAGCATCTTTCCCTAAAGAGACCAAACAATTGCGGACGAGGTGCCGAATCCTTTTGTCATGTCGTGGTCTCGAGCACGAGTAACAAGAATTTTTTTATTTTAACAATTGAATTCAAAATGGCCTAAATGCACAAAATTTCACAGGTATTTATAGTCCGTATCAGTATGAAAATTTACACATCCGTCTAGATATAGATAAACTGATATGGGTTAATTTACACCTTAGTTGTGAACAAGATTTACCCCTTGCCCTATATGGCAAGTGCTAGTGCAGTTTTTTGCACTTAACACATTGTTCTCCCTACCTGAGAGCATGTCATTTCTATCTACTGGGAGGGTCGGAGAGTTGGTTTCTGATCATATCTGGTGGTGGGAAGGTCGAATCTATCACACAATTTTATGGTTTATGTACACTGATAAACTTGTGGTATGAGCAAATTTGAATCGACGATTAGGTTCAAATTAGAATTCATTATTCAATTGCACTTCACCAAACATCAGGTAAGTAAGTTTTTTTATATATATCGTAGTTTTAACTTAAGTTGCTTAAATCGCCACTTCTCGATTTATCACATCCTCCCTCCTTTTTTAAGCAAGTTTGTAGGAATAGCTTCTCCAAATCTTTCTGGTTGTTTCTATTTCTGCTTGAAGTTCTCGTGGCCACTGAAGGTTGTTCCCCTTCAACTACTGAGGTTTCTTCAGTAGATTTGGGTGATGCCACGTCTATGTGGTCCCTACTGCTCTCAGACTGTGAGTCAGTAGATTCAGTCTTGATTTCGTCAGGTTCCAGCCGTGCAATTTGGTTGTGACTAACAAGCACTGTCTTGTTTGAATTCTCCGGCTGAATGAACGACGTGTTCATTCCCTTACGGATAATGAAAGTAGCTGGAACCGTTGGTGAACTGTTCATCGGTTTGAAGAAGACTCGTTCACACAGATCAAAATCAATGACTGCTGGAATTCTTACTATGCGTCGCAGTAGCAGTTCTAGCCCCGCGTCTTGGAAGTATTCCGATATGTCATCAAAACCCGCTGTAGGAAAGCGCCAAATGATACAATCAGATTTGGACTCCCGGCTTCTATCCAACCTGATCCCGCGTCTACTATCACTAAGATATTACTTTGATCCTTAACGTAGCCCCTGTCCATGCGGAGTTTTTCCCAAACTTCAACTTCCGGCCAAGTAGATACTGTTTGCCCCAGGCTAGGCATGTTTTCTTGGCACTCCTTACATTTACTAACATATCGAAGAACATCATGCTTGATGCCGGGCCACCAAATCATCATTCGAACTGCTGATTCAGTTGCATTTTTGCCTGAGTGAGTCTCGTGAGCTTTGGCCATCACTATAGCTCTTTGTTTGTGTGGAATGAAAAGCACAACTCCTTGAAAGATGGTTCCATTGTGAATGATCAAGGCGTCTTTCTGTTGTTCAAGGGCAAGGGAAAAAACTTGTTAAATCCTTTCTCTGCTTCTGAGCACTGTTTCCAGATGCCGCTTTTTATTCGTTTGATGACATTTTGAAAGAGTCGATTCGGTCCCAGCTCAGTTTTGATGTCTGACTGGGTCACCAGGTCGGATTGGATGAAGTAGATATTGTCAAGAGCAAAGCAGATTCGATCATTGTCATCAATTTTTTTCACGTAGGCATCTCCTGACTGCAAGCATTCGTTTCTCGTATTGATCCTCTTTTGTTCCATATACCAGGACGTTGTCTTGGAAGATGACCACACCCTTGATTCCTTTGAGAATTGACTCAATGCAATTCTGGAAGATTGATGAAGAGTTCTTTAGGCCCTGATGAAGCCTGCATATCTTGAACAATCCTTATGATGCGTTCATTGTGCATATTTCTTTTGAATCCTAGTCCAGCTCAATTTGATAAAATGCGTCTGATAAGTCAATTTTTCCAAAGTAAGAGGCCCAATGGAGATTATTATAAAGGTCTCCATGTCTGGGATTGAATAGTCCTTGTCCATAACTTTGCCATTGATCTGAACTTTCAGGCAAAGCATAGTCCCAGTGCTCCATTTTTCTTCCGCTGCCACACTACTGGTGATGCATCTGTGACCCAACCAGGTTGTACTGGCTCCAGGATGCCCTGTGGTACCATTGTCTCAAGCTTCTCTTTGACCCTCTCTTGGAGAGGTAGAGGTATCTTTCTGGCTTTGCAGAACATTGGTTGTGATCCCGGTATGAGTTTCACTTGCGCTTTGTATCCTTTGACTGCAGGTAATCTTTCATCACTCACTGCATTGATCCCTTATTGGGGTAGTATGTCTCTCCCAAGTAGCCCATTTTTTTTTGTCGGATTGCACAACTGCTAGCTGTTGTTGCCTATGCTTGCTTCCGTTCCACTCAACATCACATGTTAGTGATCCCAGAAGCGTCAGTTGATGACCGTCATAGACCACGAGACGTCTGACTTTCCCATTTAACTGAGTTTTACCAAGCTCAGTCCAGATTAATAATGATATCATGGTGCTATCAGCACCCGTATCAACTTGCATTTTTATTTTCTGGTCTTTTACTGTAATTTACTCCCATGTCACCGACATGTTAAACACGTTTTCCCGTGTATAGTACATTCCAATCTCCATTTCGGATGATGTTTGACCAGACAACTTACCCTCTTCCTCGCAGAAATTTTTGTGCTGGTCAGACTTACGTGACTTAGGCTGGGTTTTACTTCTGCACATTTTTGAAAAGTGCCCCACCGTTTCTCAGGTGTTACATTCCTTGTTCAGTGCCAGATACGGCTTGCTACTATGTGGTTTACCTCCTCATCTTTTACACAAGTTACCAATGCCTTTATTACCAGTGAACTTTTCACGAGGTTTTCTGAAGGTATTTTGAAGTTGTATCCCACTTTTTCTTTTATTACAAATGGTCTATTACCTGTTGAGGAACTCGCAAAAGCCATTGCTTGACTTCTGAACTGTAAGCATTCTGTCAATTCAGACAGAGACATCGTTGGCTTAGTTTCAATGCCGTCTAATAGTCCTAATTTGGCCTCAGGGTCTCTCAAACCTGAGATAAATTTAATTTTTATCAACTCTTCCTCAGGGTTGGTTACTGTTTTAAGTTTTTCGAAGTCACAATAACGTGCTTCTTCTCTGAGGCGCGCTAGAAAATCGTCGTCAGATTCTCCAACGCCTTGGACAATGGACAGAAATGGACAGGCTCCTAATTTTAAGAAGTGCGTCCTGGCCGCATGTACTAAGAAAGACATTTGTTACCTGTAGGTCCACGATCGTACCGTCGGTGTTGACTTTATCTTCTTTCTTCTCTGCGCGACATTTCGCCACAAAAGACATGATCCACGCAGTACAGATTCAGCATTCTGCAGATCCAAGGTGTATCGGTCGTTTGGTGGTCTGGACACCATTGTCGTGGTCTCGAGCACGAGTAACAAGAAAATTAATGTTTTAACAATTGAATTCAAAATGGCCTAACTGTACAAAATTTCACAGGTATTTATAGTCCGTATCAGTATGAAAATTTACACATCCGTCTAGATATAGATAAACTGATATGGGTTAATTTACGCCTTAGTTGTGAACAAGTTTTACCCCTTGCCCTATATGGCAAGTGCTAGTGCAGTTTTTTGCACTTAACACATTGTTCTCCCTACCTGAGAGCATGTCATTTCTATCTACTGGGAGGGTCGGAGAGTTGGTTTCTGATCATATCTGGTGGTGGGAAGGTCGAATCTATCACACAAATTTATGGTTTATGTACACTGATAAACTTGTGGTATGAACAAATTTGAATCGACGATTAGGTTCAAATTAGAAGCCATTAATCATTTTCACTTCACTAAACATCAGGTGAGAAAGTTTTCTTTTTATATCAAATTTTGACTTTAGTTGCTAAGTTCGCCACTTCTCGATATATCACATGTCAATTGTAAATGTTGGAACTCCCGTTTCTTAATTTTATAGCAGCTAAGGATGCCATAGGCAGGGAATTCACTATTCTTGAGCTGTTACCTTTTTAATCAAAATCATCGGCCGTGATGACAATGAGTAGGGAAAAGAGACGCAAACTTTTAAAAACAATGATATAGTTTAAATGCACCTTTAACAACTCGTTTGGATTTGAAGGCAATTAATGGGGACACTTGACAACTGTATACATATGCATCGAATGGACTTTGAAGGACCACTTTTCATTGTTTTAATTGCTATTCGCCTAATTTTCACGAAATATTATTTCAGAATTTTTGCGTAATGGCTACAAAAAATTTTCTTTGCCTAATCTAGTTTTCGCCTGATGTCCCATCCCCGCTCAACAAATTAGCCGTTTTTCCAAAGAGACATTAATGTCATATTATTTTGTTGGTTTGCAGGCTCTTGTCTTAGGATGTTTTCCGACGGTTCACTCGATCTTTTATTATTTTACTAATTTTGTATTTTGTCTTTGGTACCTCCCCTTGCACGCAAAATTTATTTCAATGAAAGAAGGAAACGTTTCCATTTTTCAATATCAGTTGTGCTCATTTGACCTTCTTCGAATATGTGTACTGAATTTAGACCAACAGAAGCCAACTTTTTTAGGAACATGGATTATAGTTGGAACGTTGACATACGTTTTTGATATAGGTTAAAAGTCTGAGCTTTTCGATCATCTTTTTTCAGAGCTTTTGAAGCAACAGTTGAGGGCTAGTTAGGGTCACTGAAGAGTTGATCAATCTTCTCTTGGATTGCTCTGGGGAAAAAAATCGGGAAAGAAATGCTGAATAGTTTGGGTATAAAATTTTGCATCGATGAGCAGGCCAACTCAGATGGATTTCAATATCAAAACGTTCTTGTGAAATTGAACAGGGAGAAAGTCAAAATACAAGAAAAAGGTCTCCATTCCTTCTCCAAAATGAAAAAAGGTGCTGAAACTTAGGATTGGCAAAAATACGGTCGCCTATTAAAAATAAAAGTGCTTTTTAAAAAAGAAACCGGGTCAACAATAATTAGAAAATTTTAACGTATTGATTGTGGTTCACTGCGTAGAAAACTGGTCTTAATGGGCATTTGGGTGAACTCTATCAGTATAGAGCGTGAAGACCGATTAAGTTGAAGACTGTCTAAATTAAAGCTATGGGTGGAATCTTCATCTGTACAAACCCGCATCAAGTTCTGCATGGACCCATGTGAACACTAGTTGGTTCCGTCAAACACTACACTGCCACATAAATTTTAGGGTAATCTAATACCCGAAAAGGTAGTCTGATAATAAAAATGATAACTTAAAAATCATATCGAAGAGAATCTCGCTGGCCAGACTCATCAGCGCGCTGCAGAATTTCAACTTTAATAAACAATTTTCTGACATTTAGTTAGGCTTATAGGTTATAGAATCGGTTTTAAAAGTGTTCAAATTCAGACGCTTGGGTGGTGGATACCGTGCACGATCCTCGTGTCATCCTTACTATTGGTCATTTCTTCTATCGTTTAGTCAATTCAATTATGTCACTCTAAGTTAAGCTCTGTACATAGAATACGCAACAGTATTATTACCTTGTCTGCTGCATCTGTAATCAATGCCATCTAGATGCTGGTTTTATTTCTCATTCTTTTTTGTATCGCATATGTCAAATATTGCAGATGGTAACCTAACTGTCCCTTTACTTCTGTATTCCTATCAGAGCCATTCCGATATTAGATCCTTACGCTGGACTCCTGTACCCGGCAACAATATAATTACGTACCATATGCCGCTGTCAGCGAGTAAAGAATATTCCTGTACACCACTAGGCATTGAGCGGTTTTGGGAATGTTCTTCTCAAGAACCTCCCGTTCCATGCGAAAACGTAAGCTGTAAATCTTGCTCTTGCCATCTTGATAGGCCCCATTACAAACGATGTGACTCGTTTATCAGAATCTATTTACGAAAAGCTAGTTCTGGACCGCAAGCCAAGCATGGAGCGGGAAAAACAGACTAGGAACACGCAGTTGAGAATGAACTGACAGTGAAACGATTTAATTATAATGTGCGGTGATGAGACCTGGAAACAGGCAGATCAAAAAGCGTGTTCCCTAACAATCTTAAGCCTCGGAAAATAGATAGTTGATAAAGTTGAGGTGTCACAGCTAAAAGTTGCTAAAAGATGTAAGATTTTCGGAGACTTTGTAAAAGTTTAAGATTTGCGCCCAATGCGATGAATGCAGTGTAAAAGAATTTTTCTCCGCAGATGTTGCAGAGAATCGCAATTGTTACAAAAATATCACCGCTAATCTTATAAAGTTTCAACATTGGAATAGTTGTTTTAAAAAAAGCAAGAATAGCTTTGAATAGGCATAACCGACTAAACGTCGGAAGAATTGCTCTTGAACGACTTGTGGGAGATCTAATCAATTGCAACCTGCTTCGGTCGGTGGAGGAGGGGGAGCCCAAATTGGACTAAGAAGTTCAATAGTGGGCTTCAAAAAATCACATTAGAGGTTAAGATATACCGCAAAAAAGATTTAAAGTGAAAAATGGCACGAGCTTTGGCGCACTTTTCATTTGACTTTTAGTATTAAATTGCCGCCAATTGAGTTCAGCTGCTTGAAATTGTGGTTGAGAGAGAATTTTAGATCACGCGAAAGCAAATTTCAAGGGCGTAAAGTCACTCGAAATGTCAAAAGCGTCAAGCGAAAATTTTGGTTAAAAAATCAACGTTTTAGAGCATGTAGATATCTAACCTTAAGGTTATAGTCTGAGTAATTCAAAAATAAACCTACACGTTTACAATAATTGCTTTGAACTTCGTTCAAGAGCAATTAATCAGCAACCTCGTAATATTTAAAAAGCTATAGAACTATAATGTACGTCGAACTTGCTGTCCATCGAGGATTACCTTATGGATAGATAAGCAACTTATGGATAGAAACGGTCAGCAGACATCGAAGTCGTCAAAATTATAATAGACCTTTGGCACCACTTATCACGTAATTTTACGGTTCTTCAACATATGACTTGATTGATTTAGTATGTTGAGCAGAATTCAAAAGTTTGAAAAAAGTTTGACACAATTTTACGCAGTTAAATTAAATGTTGCCGAAACTCTAAGTTTGATAGTCTGAAAACTGATTTAAATAGTGACACCATCCTCTTCAAAATGAATAACGGAAACCTTTACTGAAGTGTGTTCAAGGAGACAGTCAGTACTGAAGGGGACTTTAAATCGCAAACATGTTTTAAAGGGAATTCAAAAGTGAATTTCTATTTGAATGGTTTCGAAAAACCATTTAGAAAAAAATGCGGTACAAAAACCAAAAAACAGTAAAAATCAAATTGAAATTGCCGCATGTGAACAAAAAATCTTTAGCGAGATAGCAAATTTTTCGTTCAAACACCATTTTCGCTTTCTACATTCAAATTTGAGCCAAAAATATCACGCCGTAAAACCACTCGTTTTTTTGCTCCAATTCCAGTTTCGGCGTGACCAAAAATACTACTCCAATTTGGCTTCACAAATCATGAAAATGTGTGAACAGATCTTAAAAAAAGCAGCGCCGCATTACAATTCAAATTCTTTGAATTGTGAAAAAACCAAGAGAAGCGCAATATTAGCCCCAGCTATCGCTGTGTGGGTATTAAAAAGAGTGTAAGCATTCAGCAAAAAATGGATCTTTGACTTGAAGTGTGATCCGGTTGCCTTCGTTCAAGAGCAATTAATCAGCAACCTCGTAAAATTTAAAAAGCTATAATAATATAATGTAAGTGGAACATGTTGTCGATCGAGGATCACCTTATGGATAGATAAGCAACTTATGTACAGAAACGGTCAGCGGACATCGAAGTATTCAAAATTATAATAGACCTTTGGCACCACTTGGTACGTAATATTTCAATAATTTAACATATGACTTGATTGATTTACTATGTGGAGCAAAATACAAAATTTGAAGAAAATTTGACACAATTTTACGCAGTTAAAATAAATGTTGCTGGAATTGTAATCTTGATAGTCTAAAAACTGATTTAAAAAATGACACCATCCTCTTCAAAACGAATAACAGAAACGTTTACTGAAGTGTGTTGAAGGAGACAGTCAGTACTGAAGGGGCCTTTAAATGGCAAACATTTTTAAAATGGGATTCAAAAATGAATTTCTATTTTTAAAAAATGCGTTACAAAAAACCAAAAAAACAGTAAAAATCAAAGAGAAATTGCCGCAAGTGAACAAAAAATTTTTGGCGAGAAAGCAAATTTTTTGTTCAAACACCGTTTTCTCACTCTACATTCAAATTCGAGCGAAAAATTTCACGCCGTAAAACCACTCGCTTTTTCGCTCCAATTTCTGTTTCGGCGTGACCAAAATCACTACTCCAATTTGGCTTCAAAAATCATGAAAATGTGTTAACAGATCTTTAAAAAAACAACGCCGCAATACAATACAAATTCTTTGAATTGTGAAAAAACCAAGAGAAGCGCAATATTAGCCCCAGTTATCGCTGTGTGGGTATTAAAAAGAGTGTAAGCATTCAGCAAAAAGTTCGATCTTTGACTTGAAGTGTGATCCGGTTGCCTTCGTTCAAGAGCAATTAATCAGCAACCTCGTAAAATTTAAAAAGCTATAATAATATAATGTAAGTGGAACATGTTGTCGATCGAGGATCACCTTATGGATAGATAAGCAACTTATGTATAGAAACGGTCAGCGGACATCGAAGTATTCAAAATTATAATAGACCTTTGGCACCACTTGGTACGTAATATTACGATAATTCAACATATGACTTGATTGATTTACTATGTGGAGCAGAATACAAAATTTGAAGAAAGTTTGACACAATTTTACGCAGTTAAAATAAATGTTGCTGGAATTGTAATCTTGATAGGCTAAAAACTGATTTAAAAAATGACACCATCCTCTTCAAAATGAATAACAGAAACGTTTACTGAAGTGTGTTGAAGGAGACAGTCAGTACTGAAGGGGCCTTTAAATGGCAAACATTTTTAAAATGGGATTCAAAAGTGAATTTCTATTTTTAAAAAAATGCGGTACAAAAAACCAAAAAAACAGTAAAAATCAAAGTGAAATTGCCGCAAGTGAACAAAAAATTTTTAGCGAGAAAGCAAATTTTTTGTTCAAACACCGTTTTCTCACTCTACATTCAAATTCGAGCGAAAAAATTCACGCCGTAAAACCACTCGCTTTTTTGCTCCAATTTCTGTTTCGGCGTGACCAAAATCACTACTCCAATTTGGCTTCAAAAATCATGAAAATGTGTGAAAAGATCTTTACAAAAACAACGCCGCAATACAATACAAATTCTTTGAATTGTGAAAAAACCAAGAGAAGCGCAATATTAGCCCCAGCTATCGCTGTGTGGGTATTAAAAAGAGTGTAAGCATTCAGCAAAAGTTGATCTTTGACTTGACGTGTGATATGGTTGCCTCCGTTCAAGAGCAATTAATCAGCAACCTCGTAAAATTTAAAAAGCTTTAATACTATAATGTAAGTCGAACATGCTGTCGATCGAGGATCACCTTACGGATAGATAAGCAACTTATGTATAGAAACGGTCAGCTGACATCGAAGTCGTCAAAATTATAATAGACCTTTGGCGCCACTTGGTACGTAATTTTACGATAATTCAACATAGGACTTGATTGATTTACTATGTGGAGCAGAATACAAAGTTTGAAGTAAATTTGAAACAATTTTACACAGTTAAAACAAATGTGGCCGGAATTGTAAACTTGATAGTCTGAAAACTGGTTTAAAAAATGATACTATCTTCTTCAAAATGAATAACAGAAACGTTTACTGAAGTGTGTTCAAGGAGACAGTCAGTACTGAAGGGGCCTTTAAATGGCAAACATTTTTGAAATGGGATTCAAAAGTGAAATTCTATTTGAATGGTCTGGAAAAACCATTTAGAAAAAAAAATGTGGTACAAAAAAACCAAGAAAACAGTAAAAATCAAAGTGAAATTGACGCATGTGAACAAAAAATCTTTAGCGAGAAAGCAATTTTTTGTTCAAACAACGTTTTCTCACTCTACATTCAAATTCGATCGAAAAATTTCAGGCCGTAAAACCACTTGCTTTTTCGTTCAAATACCGTTTTCTCACTCTCCTTTAAATTTAGAGCGAAAAGTTTTACGCCGCAAAACCACTCGCTTTTTCGCTCCACTTCCTGTTTCGGCGTGACCAAAATCGCTACTCCAATTTGGCTTCAAAGATCATGACAATGTGTGAACAGATCTTTAAAAAAGCAACGCCGCAGTACAATTCAAGTTCTTTGAATTGTAAAAAAACCAAGAGAAGCGCAATATTAGCCCCAGCTATCGCTCTGTGGGTATTAAAAAGAGTGTAAGCATTCAGCAAAAAGTTGAACTTTGACTTGACGTGTGATCTGGTTGCCGTAAGTAAAATTGAAAAGACAGGTGATTAGGAATCGATACGACCACAGGTCACAATAAATAAGCCTAATGACCGAAGAATTGCTCTTGAACGGCAAGTGAGCTCGACTCTATTTTATCGTCCTTAAGTCCGAGAAGGGGGATCAAATTCACTAAGGGACTAAAAGGTGCTCCAAATGACATCATTAGAGGTTTTTCTGTACCCCTATAACCACTAAACAAAGCCGGCAGGCTGCAAGAAAATAGCAGGGATAGTCACTTGTGGCCTTCCAAGAATTGCATCAATTAAAGGAATAAGAAAGACAGATCAACCACCAATCCTTTAGTAGACCACTAGACTTTTTGCGTCGTATTCGGACTCTCCTTTTTATGACAAATACGGGCTATAAGGAAAAAGCCCTAAAAGAGCTTTTTCAGATTTGAGAATCAAATTCAAAGACTCAAGACTAATAATCAAGAATTAGGGCATATAATTTTGGCACTACTTAGATGCACACTATTAACTAGTAAATGTTCGTAAATTTTAAAGTTCTCTAAGTGAGTTCAGAAGTCGTTTTTTTTGTAGTGCGGTAAGTCGCGCAATTGACCTAAAAACAGAAATGACGTCAAGGCAAAGCAGTAGAGGTCACTGAAGTCCTTGAAAAAGGCAATTCCTGAAGTTAGGTCTTAAGAATCATCGATGGAGACGACAAATTAAAAACTTAGCCGGTAGAATACCGGAAACGAATGGAATCGTCGTGCATTATAATCTAACCTAACCTTACCGAAATTAAAACATCAAAATAGACAAGAGACAAAAACAAAAGTAGCCCAACAAACTACATTAAAGTGCTTTAAAAATGCCGACAATTTTTTAGGTGCGGGGGGAGCTAGGTGGGCTGGGTGGACAGATAACTTGGGGAGGTGGATAGTGCTGGGGTAGTTGAGGGGGGTTTAGGTGGGGGTAGTTAGGTTAAGGGGGGACAGTTTGGGGTGTAGGGTTAGGTGGGGGGTGAGTTGGGGCGGCGGGGGTGGGGGGCTCTGATAGGAATACCTTTACTTCTGTATTCCTATCAGAGCCATTCCGATATTAGATCCTTACGCTGTACTCCTGTACCCGGCAACAATTTAATTTTGTACCATATGCCGCTGTCAGCGAATAAAGAATATTCCTGTACACCACTAGGCATTGAGCGGCTTTGGGAATGTTCTTCTCATAAACCTCCCGTTCCATGCGAAAACGTAAGCTGTAAATCTTGCTCTTGCCATCTTGATAGGCCCCATTACAAAAGATGTGACTCGTTTATCAGAATCTATTTAAGAAAAGCTAGTTCTGGACCGCAAGCCAAACATGGAGCGGGAAAAACAGATTAGGAACACGCAGTTGAGAATGAACTGACAGCAAAACGATTTAATTATAATGTGTGGTGATGAGACCTGGAAACAGGCAGATCAAAAAGCGTGTTCCCCAACAATCTCAAGCCTCGGAAAATAGATAGTTGATAAAGTTGAGGTGTCACAGCTAAAAGTTGCTAAAAGATGTAAGATTTTCGGAGACTTTGTAAAAGTTTAAGATTTGCGCCCAATGCGATGAATGCAGTGTAAAAGAATTTTTCTCCGCAGATTTTGCAGAGAATCGCAATTGTTACAAAAATATCACCGCTAATCTTATAAAGTTTCAACATTGGAATAGTTGTTTTAAAAAAAGCACGAGTAGCTTTGAATAGGCATAACCGACTAAACGTCGAAAGAATTGCTCTCGAACGACTTGTGGGAGCTCTAATCAATTGCAACCTGATTCGGTCGGTGGGGGAGGGGGAGCCCAAATTGGACTAAGAAGTTCAATAGTGGGCTTCAAAAAATCACATTAGAGGTTAAGATATACCGAAAAAAGATTTAAAGTGAAAAATGGCACGAGCTTCGGCGCACTTTTCATTTGAATTTTAGTATTAAATTGCCGCCAACTGAGTTCAGCTGATTGAAATTGTGGTTGAGAGAGAATTTTAGATCACGCGAAAGCAAATTTCAAGGGCGTAAAAGTCACTCGAAATGTCAAAAGCGTCAAGCGAAAATTTTGCGTAAAAATTCAACGTTTTAGAGCATGTAGATATCTAACCTTAGGGTTATAGTCTGAGTAATTCACATGTTTCAAAAATAAACCTACACGTTTACAATAATTGCTTTGAACTTCGTTCAAGAGCAATTAATCAGCAACCTTGCTGTCCATCGAGGATTACCTTATGGTTAGATAAGCAACTTATGGATAGAAACGGTCAGCGGACATCGAAGTCGTCAAAATTATAATTGACCTTTGGCACCACTTGGTACGTAATATTACGATAATTCAACATATGACTTGATTGATTTACTATGTGGAGCAGAATACAAAAGTTTGAAGAAAGTTTGTCACAATTTTACGCAGTTAAAATAAATGTTGCCGAAATTGTAAACTTGATAGTCTGAAAATTGATTTAAAAAGTGACACCTTCCTATTCAAAATGAAAAACAGAAACTTTTACGGAAGATTGTTCAAGGAGACAGTCAGTACTGAAGGGGCCTTCAAATCGCAAACATTTTTGAAATGGGATTCAAAGTCAATTTCTACTTGAGAGCATTCCGCGAAAACTAAGTTTAGAGTTTCTGCTTTAGAGACCCGACCACCAATTAACGACTACAATAAGCAGATTGTCGCAAAAAGGACAGCCCTTTCTGAACAGGAAAATTTGTAAAAATTGTTGTCTTACTTTCGATGGAGACCACCTATCCAGCAATTGGCGAATCGTGTAGAATAATAATTTTGCAATGATATGCATGTCTTCAAAAGATGTCAGCAAACAACCATTTCAGCACTCAAAAATGGTCAGTGAAGTCTCGGAATCTATATCAGACTTTTCTATATAGTGACGTCCAGATTCAACAAAGAATGCCTCTCGGATACAACAACCTCTGATGACTACTCAGTCAAGTGCAATAAGCCAACAATTTTTTCATTAATAAAACCGAGGGACGTTGACATCGTATTCGGAAATACCCAAACGAAAGTCAGGGAGCCCACCCTTTGCAGATCAGGGAAGTCTATCCATTATAACCAAGAACAGATATCCGGCAATCATGTCTTGATACCTCATGGAATCCAGAAAAATACAGGAACCTCAAAAGGTTTACGAGCGAATCTATTACTGATCTAGGCTCTCTATTGTTCCGACCCCCACTTTAGTGGGGAGGGAGGAGCTATAAACTCAAATGGGTTTTTTTGTTCCGACAATTTTGACCGATCGATATGTTCATAGTAGAGAGTTGTAAATGGTATCATTAAAAAACTTGTACTCCCAAGAATATGGAATTAAAAAGTTTTTTTTGAATTTTGTTCTTTACAGGGAGTTATCGAGGTTTAAAGTTTTGTGAATATTCGACAGTTTTTATTCACATTTTCAGCTAAAATTTGGCACAATTTTGCTAATATTATTCAAAATACGATGACAATCTTAACAGTAGAATTTTATTGTTACTGTTAGAGACAGAATGGCATTGCTGAATTGTTTGATTTGAGTTTCTTTGGCTAAAAATTTAGATAAATTTTTCAAATTGAGACATTTTTCATCAAAAATTGGACAAAATATGCATTTTTGTTCCAATTTGTTTAAGTACAGACGAAAGTGCAGACCTAGAAACCGCTGACATAAGTTCACTCAACTCCAAAAGAGAGCTATTGGAATCTCAGCGCCCAGTTAAAGTCTTCTGTACTTAAAATTTTTCCATTTTTTTTTACAAATTTAGCTCGATAATTATACAAAACGCATCATTTTGTTTTAATATTTGAAATATTTCACTCCACAATTGGTCAAATTCCGAAACCATTGGTACACTTTGGGATCACGGCAAAATCAGGGATAGATTTGATATTATCATAGATTCTTACAATCAGAAATTTTTTAATTTTCAGAAGAGCTTTAGTAAACTTTAACTGAATTATTGTGCTTTTTCTTCAATTTTTATTTTTTTGCACTCTGATTGCTGAGTGTAACAATTCAAAAGTCTAAATGGCTTCTGCAAGAGATGTAGACGAACATTGCCATGCATTCGGTTAATACCTAATGTATCTTATGTCAATGAATATATTTGTTTCAAGGAGATTTCAAGGATTTTTCGAACTTGTCAATTTTTTTTGTTATGTCTGTCAACTTTTACCTTATTTTCATTAAGTACAGGTCAAACTTTCTTTCTTATAGAATACAAACTAATTTTATGGCGGATTGTTTGAAAAGAACGGTATCTTGGCTTTGGTACTACGAGCTTTCATACAAAGTTTTGTGATTTTGTGCATTTTTGCCCAATTTTGCTGTTGTTTTTGTTAATTTGGCAAAATGTCACATTATCATTCCTTGGCAATCTATCTGAAAACAGTATTACAACAATTGTAATTGAACATATTTTTTGTTTTCTTAACATATGGTTAAAGGGCTAAGACAAAGTTCTCTTGCAGAATTTGGTAGTTTTTTTTTTACTTTTGCCATGACTTTGTAGTTAGTTTTTGTTATCGTATGCTAGATATTGGGTAATTATAGTTCTCAGTGGCCAACTATTGATACATAAAGCACTAAACTCCAAGTGCTTTTCACAGTATCACATTAATGAGCGCTTCTCTTGTCATTTTAAAAAAAAAACGCAATCAAACATTTTGAATCTTTAGAGTGAACAGATCGGAGTTTAATTCGCCTGGGCATAGTTTTTGTGCAAATTCTTTTCGAGCAATTTTTTTTTACTTTTTGCCTGTATTAGTTCTCTTTGTAGTCGTATGACATATCCCGGATAAAAAATGTCTCAATCGCACTCTATGGAGATATAAAAGAATCTCTCAATGATTTCATTTGATGCATAATATTTCTAATCAGTTTTACGTTCATTCTTTAAAAAAAACGTTTTATTAAACTTTACCTTTTTTTCATTTCTTTTAGGCTTTTTACCAAGTCGCATTGAAGAAAAGTCCCATATTTTCCTCTAAGGAAGAAAGGGATAATCTTTTTTATTATAAGTTTTATTTGATGGCATTTTGATTTGGTTATCAATCGTTTTCAAAAAATGAACAACGAGTTTTGGTCGTAATTATTATGATTTTTATCACCGTTTTTCCTGTAGTTATATTATGGTACCCACAGGTCTCATCGGCCCTCTAAGGTAGATTGTTTTGCTCATTTAATATTTTGTTGAACGATATTTTGATATGTTACTTTTTTATCTCTTCCCCATTTGGTAGATAATTAAGTGAAAAAGATAGATGAGCGGGGTCCGAACTTTATTTTGCAAACGCACATTACCGAGCCTCCTTGTTTCCTTTTTGTTCCAAATGGCTGGAGAGTAAATTTAGCAAAAATTTTGGTAGCAAAAGATGTTCATCAGCCACTCATTGACGGAGGCAACGCAGAAAATTTTTGAGTATCGAGTGACAGCTCTCACAATACAAGATCGAAAGTAAGTCTATCCTTAATATATCTGAACTGCGCCCTTTGAATCTGAAAATTCAATAGAGTTTTCCTCAATTTGTTTCTGGACTAAACAAACAAAAAAATCATCTCATCTGAGAGAAAAGGTAGGAGAATTCGAGTCAATCTTGAAGCCCCAGTTCAATAAGAGCTATCCAGTTTAAATCAAATGGCTAATCGAAAAGATAGCAAATTCTTCTCAAAAGTTTTTCATCTCTCTCTTTCTCTCTCTCTCTCTCTCTCTCCCTCGCTCTTATAATCACAGCTAAAAGAGACAATAAGCGGTTCAAACTGCGGTTGATTTCACGTCCTTAACAAAATCACCCACAGAAACGGTTATCAGACGCCGCATATCGGTGTTTCGTCTGGCACACTTCACCTGAAATACCTGTATTACCAACTTACAGCTCCTGAGACTGCAAAATATTGAAATTTTAATATCATCTTGGCAACTGTAACGGAACATACAAATCAAAAGCAGGATTCTACGGTTCTACTGATATGTGAGCTGAATTCGAAAAAGAGTTTGTCATTAAAAGCCGCACAGCGATAGTTTTCTTGCCCCCCATATGCATCCGTGCCATGCTTAAACATTTTTGTACAATCCATGCGCGTGCATTTACCCCATTGTAAGTAAAGTTTAACTCATTCACGCGCCCATAAAACATCCGGGATTATAAAGATTTAACTGTACAATGCTCTTACTTTATCTCATGCGAATATTTAGCATCAAATGTTGTGCTCTAATCTAATTACCAATCAGAGAGAACGATATTTACAGCTCAGTTGATTTGTGAATAAAACATTTAATGCACAAAACTTTTTTTTCTGGAGATAGACTCAAAACTGCCAAAGGCTCTCTCTCGAGAATCCAGGCTTTAAAACAAAAGCCTGAGAAACCCAAAATAATTAGCGCCTTCAAAATTGCTCTAGTAGATAGTTGACATACAGGAGAAAGTCTTATGGGCGTAGTCAGGCCGCCGCTGACATGGTGACAGGAGTTTTTTTGGCAAGTTTGAGTCAAGAGATTTTTTCTCTTAAAATTAAAAATGACCTCAAACTGGACTTGATAATTAAAACGTAAAACTCTGCAGTCTCCTGTTGTACACAATGCTGCAGTTGCAGACTTTTCTCAATTTGACACAATTTTCCGGTGTCAATTTTTCCGGTGTCCGATGTTGCACTGAGATACTGGTATGTAAATCCTGATAGAACTGAACTTTATAAACTTCGAAAGAGAAAACTGAAGCCATCGGAGGAAAGCATTCATGATTTTTTAACAGAATTCCAACAACTAGCTAATCTTTTTTTCCCAAACATTGCTGCAAGAGCTGTTGAAGGAACGAGTTAGAAGCGTAAAGGAGAACCCTTATAAATAGTTTACCAATTAAGATTGAAAAGTATCTACTCACTCTTCCTGAGCGCACCACTGTGGAAGACTTATGTGAACGTGCATCTAGAAGGGCGATGCTTGAAGAGCTATACCCTGTTGATGATGCTGGAAGCGCTTTTAGTGAAATTTCAGTTTATCAAGTGACTTCACTTATCCAGAGCGTGACTGCTTTAAATAAAAAGCAAACAGAGCTGAAGGAAACAGCAGATAAAATACCGAATTCGCTTGAAGAGCATAAAAGTCAAAATACCCACCCTAATGCTTCCAATAGTAATTTTAGACAGCCGTATAACCTCTATCGAAGCAGAGGCGTGTTTTACCGAAGACAGCAATTCAATCTTCCCTATAAGTTTAAAAAAGGACGTCAGATGCAACAACCGTTCAAAGAACGAAGTTGATACCCAAATAGTCAGAGTCGCAATGTACCAGGCTCTCAAGGACCGGGATACCCAACAGCAGCACCTCACCTCACAAACCGTTCTACCCGAATTGTGGCTATCAGTCACATGGCCAACTTTCAGCGACATCTGACGACACTGGAATGCAAGCGCAAGGCTACCAAACATCAGGCTATCCAACATCTCACGCAGGACATTGGTCTAATACAAAGCCCCCCATAAACCAGAAATATGGCCGCAATTGTGGAAAATATGGACACACAGTGCAGTACTGCTGGTCCCAATCTCAACCTGAGAGAAACCAGCAACTGCCATTCGACCAGCAACAAAACTAGGTTAGCCAGAGTTACGACAACCTCCACTTCTAACTGCTGTCATGCCTTCCTTCTCTATTTTTCCCCTTGACGTATAAATCACTTTCATTAAAGATCTTAGTCGACTCTGGTGCTTTCTCTAGTGCTCTTACACCAGCCATGCTTGAAAGAATCAATTTATCTACACCGCAGAGTATTAAGTACTTTGATATAAACCCATATCCTGTTGTAAAAGTGGCAGACGCAATTTGTGCAAAAAACCTAGGTCAAGTTGATATCACCTTCATTCTCGCTAATTAGGCATTCACAGAGAAGTTTCAATTGTTGCCAAAAATGATTAACCCAATTCTAGGATTTCCATTCTATAGAATTAACAAAAATCTAATTGACGTAGCATCACAAAAACTACACCTGCCTGACATTTTTTTTGCAATGTCAGAACTCACAAAGCGTTATGGCAAAACTCGAACAAAATTTAAAAAGGAGAAATATATTCCTAAGACAACCCAAAAACTAGACGTTTTCCCTAACAGTCAGAAAACCGTAGATTGTTTTCTTGACAATAGTTTAGCCGATCATACGATTGGAATTGTATATCCTAATTCCCTTTTCGAAAATTTAACATGTCTTTGCCTGACTAGCTCTTTTTCAAAAATCCACGCTTTAAAAACGCCCATTCCGTTCTTAATTGTACCCCCAAATGTAGTCTCTGTACCGAAAGGAGCAGTAGTCGCTAGATTTAACATTTTGAAACCTAAACAAGCGAAATACTTGCAACCAATTGACCCAGCTTTCTTTAATACAGACAGCAGCGACATAAATGAGCTTGTTGACAACTCGCAGCATAGTTTACCACACCCAACAAACTCTTTTTGGTTTCCTACACCAGAAGGTTGTGGGGTTCCAGATGCATTAGAAAGTATTCATAAAAAAATTTTGAAACCATCAAATTCTTAAAATAACAAGAAAAACTTGACCCAACAAAAAAGTCTAAGTGTAGAAAACAATTCTTTTACAACTTTTGGTGGAAAAATCAATTATAACTGCACAAGAAAAAGACCAGATCGAAGAATTTTTAGTTTGTTTCCATGGTGTATTTGCTCAACACAATTATGATGTCAGAACAGAGAGAACGATAGCTACAGCTCAGTTGATTTGTGAATAAAACATTTGATGCTCAAAATATTTTTTTCTGGAGATAGACTCAAAACTGCCAAAAGATCTTTCTCGAGCAGCCAGGCTTAAAATCCTTAAAACAAAAGCCCGAGAAACCCAAAACAATTAGGGCCCTAAAAATTGCTCTGATAGATAGCTGACATACAGGAGAATGTCTTGTGGGGGTAGCCAGGCCGCCGCTGACATGGTGACAGAAATGTTTTTGGCAAGTTTGAGTCAAGAAATTTTTTCCCATAAAATTAAAAATGACTTCACAGTGGACTTGATAATTAAATCGTAAAAATCTGCAGTCTCCTGTTGTACACGATGCTGCAGTTGCAGCCTTTTCTCAATTTGACACCTTTTTCCGGTGTCAATTTTTCCGGTGTCCGATGTTGCACTGAGAAACTGGTATGTAAATTCTGATAGAATTGAACTTTATAAACTTCGAAACAGAAAACTGAAGCCATCGGAGGAAAGCATTCATGATTTTTTAACAGAATTACAACGTCTAGCTAGTCTCTTTTTCCCAAATATTGCTGCAAGAGCTGCTGAAGATCGTTCTAAGGAGCGAGTTAGAAGCGTAAAGGAGAACTCTTATGAATAGTTTACCAATTAAGATTAAAAAGTTTCTACTCTTCCTTTCTACGACCGTGGAAGACTTATGTGACCGTGCTTCTAGAAGGGCGATGCTTGAAGAGCTATACCCTGTTGATGATGCAGGAAGCGCTTTTACTGAAATTTCAGTCTATCAAATGACTTCACTTATCTAGAGCATACCTGCTTTAAAAAAAAATCAAACAGAGCTGAAAGAAACAGCAGATAAATTAGCGAATTCGCTGGAAGAGCATAAAGGTCAAAATACACACCCTAATGCTTCCCATAGTAATTTTAGAGTGCCGTATATTTTCTCTCGAGGCAGAGGTGGGTTTTACCCAAGACAGCAATTCAATCCTCCCTATCAGTTTAACAATGGACGTCAGATGCAACAACCGTTCAAAGAACGAAGTTGGTACCCAAATAGTCAGAGTCGCAATGTACCGGGCTCTCAAAGACAGGGATACCCAACAGCAGGAACTCAAAAACCGTTCTACCCGAATTATGGCTATCAGTCACATGGCCAACATTCTGCGACCTCCGACGACACTGGAATGCAAGCACAAAGCTACCAAACGTCAGGCTACCCAACATCTTACGCAGGGCATTGGTCTACTACAATGCCCGCCATAAACCAGAAATATGGCCGCAATGGTGGAAAAAATGGACACACAGTGCAGTACTGCTGGTCCGAAACTCAACCTGAGAGAAATCAGCAATTGCCATTCGAACAGCAAAAAACTAGGTTAGCCACAGTTACAACAACCCCCATCTCTAACTGCTGTCATGACTTCCTTTTCTTCAAATCTTTTTTCCCCTTGACGTATAAATCACTTTCATTAAAGATCTTAGTCGACTCTGGTGCTTTCTCTAGTGCTCTTACACCAGCCATGCTTGAAAAAATCAATTTATCTGACCGCAGAGTATTAAATACCTTGAAATAAACCCATGTCCTGTTGTAAAATTGGCAAACGCAACATTTTTTGAAATTTTTTGCAAATTTTAGAACTCACAAAGCGTAGTGGCAAAATTCGAACAAATTTTAAAAAGCCCAAATATTTTTCTAAGACAACCCAGAAAACAGAAATATCACCTAACAGTCAGGAAACCATTGATTGTTTTTTTGACAATAGTTTAGCCGATGATACGATTGTAATTGTATATTCTAACTCCTGTTTCGAAAACACAACATGTCTTTGCCTGACTAGCTCTTTTTCAGAAATCTGCGCTTCAAAAACGCCCATTGCTTTCTTAATTGTACCCCCAAATGTAGTCTCTCTACCGAAAGGAGCAGTAGTCGCTAGATTTACCATTTTGAAACCTAAACAAGCGAAATATTTGCAACCAATTGACAGAGCTCTCTTTAATATACACAGCAGCGACATAAATGAGCTTGTTGACAACTGGCAGCATAGATTACCATACCCAACAAACTCTTTTTGGTTTCCTACACCAGAAGGTTGTGGGGATCCAGACTCATTAGCAGGTATTCAGAAAATAATTTTTGCAAAAATCAAATTCTTAGAAGAACAAGAAAAACTTAACCCAACAAAAACCTTTGAGTGTAGGAAAAAGTTCGTTTCCAATTTTGGGTGCAAAAAATCAGTTTTAACTGCACAAGAAAAAGACCAGATCGAAGAATTTTTAGTTTGTTTCCATGATGTTTTTGCTCAACACAAATAAGGTATCGATGGAATTAAACAATTTAGGATCAGATTAACACCTGTAACAATGCGACCACTCTATACTCAGAGCTCACCCACTGCATTTAATTTGCTTCAGGAACTCCTTGTTGATTTAGCAATGAAGATATAATTTGGGATTATTACTACACCGCCCTACTCCAAAATATTCGAACCCTACGCCAAATATTCGGGTAAAAAATTTTTTTGCAAAACTAGACTGCAGTCAGGCGTATTATGCGGTTATGATGTCTGATCCTTTATCCGTACAGCTATTAGCATTTAATTTTGCCTCTCGGACCTTTGCGTACACTAGATTAGCACAGGAACTCAGTGGACAGTCAGTGCCTTTAGTTTTTTCAAGAGAAAGTACCTTGATTCATGTATAGCTAAGACCAATGTTTCCAGTACGTGGAAGATCGATTTGGGAACAGGTGCAACTGATTTTCAATGTCTTTATGGTAACTTGAAAGTTATTTTCATGTATATTAGAAAATCAGGACTTAAATTATCAATGGGAAAATGTGAAATTGGCGTTCCCGAGATAAAAATTTTTAGTAGGCTGAACGATTTCATTGGGAGGAACATCCCCGATAAAGGGCAAAATAGATAAGCGTTTATCAAATCTTAAAATGCAAAAAAAATTTAAGCAAGTCAAAAAACTCATTGGTTTTTTTCAATGCTTTACAGCCTATTTACCGAACATTAGTGAGAGACTGCTGCCCTTTTGTCCGAAACTCAACCTGAGAGAAACCAGCAATTGCCATTCGAACAGCAAAATTCTAGGTTAGCCACAGTTACAACAACCCCCATTTCTAACTGCTGTCATGCCTTCCTTTTCTTCAAATCTCTTTTCCCCTTGACGTATAAATCACTTTCATTAAAGATCTTAGTCAACTCTGGTGCTTTCTCTAGTGCTCTTACAACAGCCATGCTTGAAAAAATCAATTTATCTGACCGCAGAGTATTAAATACCTTGAAATAAACCCATATCCTGTTGTAAAATTGGCAAACGCAATATTTTTTGAAATTTTTTGCAAATTTCAGAACTCACAAAGCGTAGTGGCAAAATTCGAACAAATTTTAAAAAGCCCAAAAATCTTCCTAAGACAACCCAAAAAACAGACATTTCACCTAACAGCCAGGAAACCATTGATTGTTTTTTGACAATAGTATAGCCGATGATACGATTGCAATTGCATATCTTAACTCCGGTTTCGAAAACACAACATGTCTTTGCCTGACTAGCTCTTTTTCAGAAATTCACGCTCCAAAAACGTCCATTGCTCTCTTCATTGTACCCCCAAATGTAGTCTCTGTACCGAAAGGAGCAGTAGTCGCAAGATTTACCATTTTGAAACCTAAACAAGCGAAATACTTGCAACCAATTGACAGAGCTCTCTTTAATATACACAGCAGCGACATAAATGAGCTTGTTGACAACTCGCAGCATAGATTACCATACCCAACAAACTCTTTTTGGTTTCCTACACCAGAAGGTTGTGGGGATCCAGACTCATTAGCAGGTATTCAGAAAATAATTTTTGCAAAAATCCAATTCTTAGAAGAACAAGAAAAACTTAACCCAACAAAAACCTTTGAGTGTAGGAAAAAGTTCGTTTCCAATTTTGGGTGCAAAAAATCAGTTTTAACTGCACAAGAAAAAGACCAGATCGAAGAATTTTTAGTTTGTTTCCATGATGTTTTTGCTCAACACAATTATGGTATCGATGGAATTAAACAATTTAGGATCAGGCTAACACCTGTAACACTGCGACCACTCTATACTCAGAGCTCACCCACTACATTTAATTTGCTTCAGGAACTCCTTGTTGATTTAGCAATGAAGATATAATTTGGGATTATTACTACACCGCCCTACTCCAAAATATTCGAACCCTACGCCAAATAATCGGGTAAAAAACTTTTTTGCAAAACTAGACTGCAGTCAGGCGTATTATGCGGTTATGATGTCTGATCCTTTATCCGTACAGCTATTAGCATTTAATTTTGCCTCTCGGACCTTTGCGTACACTAGATTAGCACAGGAACTCAGTGGACAGTCAGTGCCTTTAGTTTTTTCAAGAGAAAGTACCTTGATTCATGTATAGCTAAGACCAATGTTTCCAGTACGTGGAAGATCGATTTGGGAACAGGTGCAACTGATTTTCAATGTCTTTATGGTAACTTGAAAGTTATTTTCATGTATATTAGAAAATCAGGACTTAAATTATCAATGGGAAAATGTGAAATTGGCGTTCCCGAGATAAAAATTTTTAGGCCGAACGATTTCATTGGGAGGAACATCCCCGATAAAGGGCAAAATAGATAAGCTTTTATCAAATCTTAAAATGCAAAAACATTTCAAGCAAGTCAAAAAACTCATTGGTTTTTTTCAATGTTTTACAGCCTATTTACCGAACAATAGTGAGAGACTGCTGCCCTTTTGTAAATAATTAAAATCTGACAACATTTTTGAAATTACGGATGAGCACATAAGATCGATCAGTGAATTAATAGAAATGATGAAAAATGCTTGTAAACTAATCCTACCAAAAATGGATCTGCAGTACATAATTTTATCAGACGCAATTTACTATTCTGCAGGTTACGTATTCATGGTAGAGACCTATGTGTTAAACTATGAGGGACAAGAACAGAAGCAATATGCTCCCGTGGTTTTTGGTTCCAAAATTTTTAAATTAACGCAACTGAAATTATCGATTTACGCAATAGATTTTCTGGGAGTTCGTTTTGATTTTGACAAATTGTTTACATTTTATGTGGGAATAAAAGAATTCAATCTTAACGTTGGCTGATAATGAAAGTTTGACTAGATTCTTCCAAGCACAGACAATTTAAAATCTACTGGGGAATTCAGTTGATCATGTGTTTAATTTCAATTTTGTTCTGCGACATGTCCCAAGTAAAGGTAACACAGCGGCAGATTAAATGTTTAGAGTTTATATCAATCCGGCTACAGAGCTCCAGTTGAAATTGGACACCAGAATTCAAGTCAATGATATTGCCGTCGAATTCCGACCACAAAATCCCGATAATAGTCTTACAGCTTTGCAGTGTTCCTTAGAGGAATCAGATTCCGATATAATTGATGTGTTTGAGCCTTCCTTTAAATTTCCCTTCAATTCACTTGCAGAAGCTAATCCCTCAGATGAATTTGATCTCAGCAGTAACAATCAGCCTTTAAATTTTTTTGATGAGCACCACAAGATGACAATATAAGAACTGTTATCGACTGGATTAAGAGAAAAGTTAAACCAGTTACAATTTATTCTTATACTGAATTGCAAAAATACAATAAACAGTTGAATCAACTAGAAGTGTACAACAATGTATTCTATCGAAAATTCTTTGATAATACCGGACAAAACTTTGTACGTCAATTTGTTATTCTATGGCTTCTTTGCCGGGAAAATTTATTCAAAATTCACAAAAGCAAGTTTATGAGACATATAGGACCGGGAGAAACTGCTATTCAGTTTCGTCAGAGATTCTATTTCCCAGAATTTACAGAAACCCTGCAAGATTATGTTTCAATTTGTTCCTCATTCTTAAAAACAAAATAAGCACAGCAGAAGAAGAACGCAGACGCAAAAACAGTCTCTAGATTATTATTTCGAATTTTTATGCGACACTCTTGCTTGCCCACGACATTTCACTGTGGTTTGGGCGCATTTTTAACGTCAAAAATGATGAAGGCGTTATGTCAATTGCTATAAGTAGAACTGAAGTTGGCTTCTGTGAAACACCCTCAAACAATCGGTGCAGTGGAACGTAGTCGCGCTATAGTAAAGCGAATTTTGCATATTTACGAAGACATAATTGTAAGAGACTGGCACCTACGTTGATATCGCAGCTTTTGTTTATAAAACCCATTTTAAATTTTCTATAGGATGCCTCCGACTCTTCTTTTTCATGGCGGTCAGCCGACAAACCCTTTTGATATGCGGCTCAATAACTTAGCCATCAAAACGGCACAGCCAACACACGACTTTTTATCATAAAGTCAAGACCGAATGAACAATCTCTTTGCTGATTCTAGGGGCAATTCAATTGTTGCATAACAAATATCGTCGTTTTATGATAAAAAAAGCCCCTTCCAAACCTCTAGCATAGCATTCGCATCGGCTTTCAATGAACCCGAAAATAATTACTACTAAATACTTTGTAACCAAATCATTAACCAAATGGTTATTACTCTATCAAATGAACAAGTTTTAACAAATACAAATTATGTAATCCTCAAATTTAAAACCAATGACACACAACTCTTACATCGTATCCGTTTACGTCCAATCCAACAAAAATACGGGATTGAAGATTTGAAAGACATTGATTCCAAAGACGTCAAACCCAACCCAATTACAAAAATAATATCTGAATCTAAACTTTTGGATCAAACTTTAACAGATCTCGCCTCTCAACAACCCCAGTCATAGTGGGACCATCTAACGGTTCCTAAATTATGCGATTTGGTGTGAGATCACGTTTATACGCTCCAGCCCATCCTACCAAAAATGGATCTGCAGTACATAATTTTATCAGACGCAATTTACTATTCTGCAGGTTACGTACTCATGGTAGAGACCTATGTGTTAAACTATGACGGACAAGAACAGAAGCAATGTGCTCCCGTGGTTTTTGGTTCCAAGATTTTTAAATTAACGCAACTGAAATTATCGATTTACGCAATAGAGTTTCTGGGAGTTCGTTTTGATTTTGACAAATTGTTTACATTTTATTGGGGAATAAAAGAATTCAATTTTAACGTTGGCTGATAATGAAAGTTTGACTAGGTTCTTAAAATCACAGACAATTTAAAATCTACTGGGGATTTCAGTAGATCATGTGTTTAATTTCAATTTTGTTCTGCGACATGTCCCAAGTAAAGGTAACACAGCGGCAAATTAAATGTTTAGAGTTTATATCAATCCGGCAACAGAGCTCCGGCTACGGTGCAGTGGAACGTAGTCGCGCTATAGTAAAGTGAAAATTGCATATTTACGAAGACATAATTGTAAGAGACTGGCACCTACGTTGATATCGCAGCTTTTGTTTATAACACCACTTTTAAATTTTCTATAGGATGCCCCCGACTCTTCTTTTTCATGGCGGTCAGCCGACAAACCCTTTTGATTTGCGGTTCAATAACTTAGCCATCAAAACGGCACAGCCAACACACGACTTTTTATCACAAAGTCAAGACCGAATGAACACTCTCTTTGCTGATTCTAGGGGCAATTCAATTGTTGCATAACAAATGTCGTCGTTTTATGATAAAAAGCCCCTTCCAAACGTCTAGCATAGCATTCGCATCGGCTTTCAATGAACCCGAAAATAATTACTACTAAACACTTTGCAACCAAATCATTAACCAAATGGTTATTACTCTATCAAATGAACAAGTTTTAACAAATTCAATTTATGTAATCCTCAAATTTAAAACCAATGACACACAACTCTTACATCGTATCCGTTTACGTCCAATCCAACCAAAACACGGGTTTGAAGATTTGAAAGACATTGATTCCAAAGACTTCACACCCGACCCAATTACAAAAATAATATCTGAATCTAAACTTTTGGATCAAACATTAACAGATCTCGCCTCTCAACAACCCCAATCATAGTGGGACTATCTAACGGTTCCTAATTTATGCGATTTGGTGTGAGATCACGTTTATACGCTCCAGCCCATCCTACCAAAAATGGATCTGCAGTACATAATTTTATCAGACGCAATTTACTATTCTGCAGGTTACGTACTCATGGTAGAGAACTATGTGTTAAACTATGAGGGACAAGAACAGAAGCAATATGCTCCCGTGGTTTTTGGTTCTAAGATTTTTAAATTAACGCAACTGAAATTATCGATTTACGCAATAGAGTTTCTGGGAGTTCGTTTTGATTTTGACAAATTGTTTACATTTTATGGGGGATTCAAAAGAATTCAATCTTAACGTTGGCTGATAATGAAAGTTTGACTAGGTTCTTCCAAGCACAGACAATTTAAAATCTACTGGGGAATGCAGTAGATCGTATGTTTAACTTCAATTTTGTTCTGCGACATGTCCCAAGTAAGGGTAACACAGCGGCAGATTAAATGTTTAGAGTTTATATCAATCCGGCTACATAGCTCCAGCTACGGTGCAGTGGAACGTAGTCGCGCTATGGTAAAGCGAATTTTGCATATTTACGAAGACATAATTGTAAGAGACTGGCACCTACGTTGATATCGCAGCTTTTGTTTATAACACCACTTTTAAATTTTCTATAGGATGCCCCCGACTCTTCTTTTTCATGGCGGTCAGCCGACAAACCCTTTTGATTTGCGGTTCAATTACTTAGCCATCAAAACGGCACAGCCAACACACGACTTTTTATCACATAGTCAAGACCGAATGAACACTCTCTTTCCTTATTCTAGGGGCAATTCAATTGTTGCATAACAAATATCGTCGTTTTATGATAAAAAAGCCCCTTCCAAACCTCTAGCATAGCATTCGCATCGGCTTTCAATGAACCCGAAAATAATTACTACTAAATACTTTGTAACCAAATCATTAACCAAATGGTTATTACTCTATCAAATGAACAAGTTTTAACAAATTCAAATTATGTAATCCTCAAATTTAAAACCAATGACACACAACTCTTACATCGTATCCGTTTACGTCCAATCCAACCAAAATACGGGATTGAAGATTTGAAAGACATTGATTCCAAAGACTTCAAACCCGACCCAATTACAAAAATAATATCTGAATCTAAACTTTTGGATCAAACATTAACAGATCTCGCCTCTCAACAACCCCAATCATAGTGGGACCATCTAACGGTTCCTAAATTATGCAATTTGGTGTGAGATCACGTTTATACGCTCCAGTCTATCTTGCAGGTAACCCGGAATTGCCGTTAAAAACGAACATGCTGGAAATTGAAGATAATACAAATTTGGTTGCTAATGGGCACAATTCACAACCCATATTACAACAGTCAGAGGATGAGCAAAAAATTTTGAGACACTTACAGAACCAAACCTTGAAAACAATTCAGGCTTTGTCACGAGTATCGAAATAATGAAGAGCATTTTGTGGTTGAATGTAATCAAGATTTCCAACCAGCTACTCAGAGTGCCGAATTCATTGACACCCGACACTATCCAAAGTACGATCCACGGGTTCCCTCTCAACCAACTAGCAAGTATTCAAACGCGGTTCTTTTAGATCCACCCGTTAAACCAAAAAGAAAGCGTCGAATTTTAGCTCCACCAGATAAGGACCCATGTGTTGGTAACAACAGGGCATACGAACTTCGCCGAGGTGAATGAACCACAACGCTATCAAGCCGGCTCATCACAATTTGATCGGCTTGCAAACTAAATGTTTAAATTATCTAATTGATCAAGTTAATTCCTTTTTGTGCTCTACTGCTACAGCAAAGAAGTCAAGTAACATTTGAAATAACTTAACCTGACTAAAAATTGAATATCAATCCCCTTAGTTTAAACAAAAACTTTTCTGATAAAGTTCAACAAACTCACATTGCAAACAAACACAGCCAGAGAGTTAAATCTTTTTCCAACATTTAGCGAAATTGAGCAGTACTCACAATTGGCGAACATGAGAAAACAGATTTTAACTGAAGAATGACCAACTTTGGTTGTTCTTTTCTGATACCTGCGTGCTCACAACACAATGGCATTGTATTTGTTTTCATCGGAAAATCAATCTTAATGTTGGCTGATAATGAAAGATTGACTAGCTTTTTCCAAGCAAAGACAATTCCAACTCTACTGTGGAATGCAGAGGATCATGTGCTTAATTTCAATTTTGTTCTGGGAGACGTCCCTGGTAAAGCTGTCACAGTGGCATAATAATAGTCTACAAATTGTATCAATCCAGCTACAAAGCTCCAACTGAAGTTGGACACCAGAATTCAAGTTGAAGATGTTGCCGTCAACTTCCGACCAGAAATTCCCGATAATAGTCTTACAGATTTGCAGTGTTACTTAGAGGAATCAGATTCTGATATAATTGTTGTGTTTCAGCCTTCCTTTAATTTTCCCTTCAATTCACTTGCAGAAGCTAATAACTTAGATGAGTTTGATCTCAGCAGTAACAATCAGCCTTTAAATTTTTTTGAGGAGCAACAAAAGATGACAATTTTAGAACTGTTATCGACTGGGTTACGAAAAAGGTTAAACCAGTTACAAATTATTCTAATAAGCAATTGCAAAAATACAATAAACAGTTGAATCAACTAGAAGTGTACAACAATGTACTATATCGAAAATTCCTTGATAATAGCGGACAAAACTTTATACGTCATATTGTTATTCTAAAGCATCTTTGCAGAAAAAATTTATTCAAAATTCACAAAAGTAAGTTTTACAGAAACCCTGCAGGATTAGGTTTCAAATTGTTCTTCATTCTTACAAACAAAAACAGCACAGCAGAAGAGGAACGCACACGCAGAAACAGTCGTTAGGTTATCATTTCAAACATTTATGCAACACACTTGCTTGCCCTCGACATTTCTCTGTAATTTAGGCTCAATTTTAACGTCAAAAAGGATTAAAGCATTATGTCAATTGCTAGAAGTAGAACAGAAATTGGCATCTGTGAAGCAACCTTAAACAGTCCGTGCAGTGGAACGTAGTCACGCTAGAATAAAGCGAATTTTGCATATTTACGAAGGCATAATTGTAAGAGACTGGCACCTAGGTCGATATCGCGGATTTTGTTTGTAACACCACTTCTACTTTTCTATGGGATGCCCCCCGACTCTGCTTTTTCATGGCGGTCAGCCGACAAAATCTTTTGATTTGCGGTTCAGTAATTTAGTCATCAAAACGGCACAGCCAACACAAGACTTTTTATCACAAAGTCAAGACCGAATGAACACTCTCTTTGCTGATGCTAGGGACAATTCAATTGTCGCATATAAAAAATATCGTCGTTTTATGATAAGAAAGCCCCTGCCAAATTTCTAGCATAGCATTTGCATCGGCTTTCAATGAATCCGAAAATAAGTACTACTAAATACTTTGCAACCAAATCATTAACCAAATAGTTACCACTATATCATATGAACAAGTTTTAACTCAAAAAGAAAGCGTCGAATTTTAGCTCCACCAGATAAGGATCCACGTGTTGGTACTAACAGGGCATACGAACTTCGCCGAGGTGAAAGAACCACAACGCTATCAAGCCGGCTCATCACAATTTGATTGGCTTGCAAACTAAATGTTTGAGTTGTCTAATTAATCAAGTTAATTCCTTTTTGTGCTCTACTGCTACAGCAAAGAAGTCAAGTAACATTTGAAATAACTTAACCTGACTAAAAATTGAATATCACTCCCCTTAGTTTAAACAAAAACTTTTCTGATAAAGTTCAACAAACTCACATTGCAAACAAACACAGCCAGAGAGTTAAATCGTTTTCCAACATTTGGCAAAATTGAGCAGTACTCAAAATTGGCGAACATGAGAAAACATATTTTAACTGAAGAATGACCAGCTTTGGTTGGTACTTGTATTCAGTTATGTTTGCTCAATTCATGAACCTTCCTTTTCTGATTACTGCAAGCTCACAACACAATTTCATTGACTTATTTTTCATCGAAAAATACTATTGGCTGAGATATTTGAACAGATTCAATTCGTATTGCTTTTTCCTACTTTCGACTTAAAAATTGATAAGTTTATCTCTAATATCGCACAAAAAAAGAACACACTTTGGAATCCTCCTAACACGGGATGCCATCTTGACTAAAGCCACATCACTGCCACCAACTTCACTTGGCAATGGGTTGTTACAGAAGTTCTTACAGAGAATGAAAGAACCCAGAATGACTCGATGATACTCCAGCAAGAACTGACAGAGCTGTTTCCTTCAAAAGTCAGCATCAACATCGTGAACGAAGTGGCGTTCCAGTTGCCCTGCTAGCTGGTGCTGCAGCTGGAATCTTTGGTTTGGGCATGAGATTTAAAGACAAACTATCCTGCACCTTAGGACGAGTGTTTGGTGGATGCAAACAGATTGGTAAGCAAAAGAAAAAAGCCATTATGGATGCTATCAGTCATATGAACCAAATACAGCAAGAATGGGCTACGGACCAAATCGCCACGAATGAGAAATTTTTCATAGTAGGAAAAGTACTTCAAGATTTTCGTAAAGCCGCTGAACACCTAGCTGAAATCCGAAGATCCAATGTAAAAATTTTACAAACCCAGTTTGACACACTAGCTAGCAGCATTTTCTACATGCGAAATTGTGACCAATTTTTTAACATCCGTGAAGAAGTCAATCATCACATTCGTTTGCTGAACTCATTTTTAACATCTACATACACTAACTTGCACACCTATAGATCGGCTCTTTTTTCGAATAAATTTCTTGCGCTCCACTGCTGCTATTGCAGATGGTATCCTGCCACTTTCCCTTATACCTCGTATCATTTGTATTTGAATTTTACAAGAAATCTTGCTAAAAACTCGATACACTAAAGATCGACTAAAAATTTCCATCCCAATAACACATGTGATGTCATTTTGCGAGACCCGGCATGTCACAAGTGTTGTTGGTGTCAATTTTGGTCTCATGTTGACATTATCTATTCTTTTTTCTACAAGTTCTACAGCCTAAGACGTTTTTCATGCTATTGCAGTTCCAATGCCGGCTAAACAGTCAACAAAAGCCGCTGTTTTGGTCTTAGAAACGCCGTACATTGCAATGACAGAAACACAAAGTGAAGCTGCACTTTTGACAGAATTAGACTCACGAGAATGTTTAGGCTCCAAGCTTTATTCAATCTGTTTCTCTGTTTCTCTTCTTTTCCGATGGAAAAATCGAAGGACTCATGTCTGACAACTTTGCTTTTTAAAGATACTCTATCAGCACTTGAAGTTTGTAGCATTATATCCATTCAATTACCCATGAAAGAAAAAACTCAACCGTTAGGCCAAGGCAGATGGCTGGAAACTAGTGCAACATCTAACTTTTGCCTTTCAACTAGATCTCCCAATTCTAGTCATTCTCTAAGTAAAGAACATAGACAAGGATGCGTATTATCTTTTTAGCGTGTGAACAGAAATTTGCAGGTCCTAATTTACACTTAAGATCAAATTGGTCTACTTGTCAGTATACAACTCCAGCTAAACTTGATATATATCTACCAACACCTCTTAGTTTTTTATACAATCAACTTCCATCTCTTGATTCTATGCTCCAAATGTCTGATGTTGACATTGCTCGATTTCATTTAGTAGAGGAGGTTCACCGCCAATTAGTTCATATTCCTGTGCAAAGGAGACGTAATTATGATGAAGTAGAATAAGCTACTGAACCAATTGTTAATTGCGTTAAACTTCATCTTCTCATTACAGCAAAATTGGAGGACACTTTGCTCTGGACACCTTATATATCGTTCGGGATAAATACCTTTGTTTTGTCAATCGGTCTACATTTCTTAGTTAGTCGTCTTTTTCACCGGTACATTCAAGTTCATAGAGGCTTCGCCTAACTTTTTCTGCTCAAACTATCAAATCGCAGCCTATTTTGATAGTATCTGATGAAGATTATGACTACCTTCGTCGACAGCCAAGTCACCGAATTCGAGAAAAAGTAATAATTTTTCGACGACGTGACTTAAATTTACAAAATTCATTTCTTAGCCCGCGGACAACTACTGTTTTTTCAGATCCTCAATCTCAATTTTCGCCACAGTCAGAACAATCGGATGTTCCTCCCCCCATTTATCCTCATGAAGTTTATGAACTGATTGTGTCCTTAATTGCAACATTTTTTCTAACCAAAAGTTGGGGGGAAAGGTTTGAAACTACACGAGATCAAGTTTCCCCTAACCGTAATTCAGTTACAGATACAACATTTGGTTAAAAAAATTAAAATTTTCTTTGTTTTTAAATGTTTCAATTTTTGTTCACTTTACTTATCAACTCGTACTGGTCTACTTGCTTTCACTAAAAATGTTCTGCTGCACTACCTTCATGCAGCCCTCATCCTAATGAATCAACTGAAACTGTAGCACAATTGCCAAACTGGTTATCATAAACATGCTGACAGCTGAAGGCTTCACTCTATTTTGCAAATTTCCTTATACCCCTGTCTTTGCCGTAATTTTTCCAGCCTCGGTTAAAAATTGCACTCCATAGCACCACAATCACTTCAAGTTTGTCTTAAAAATGTTTCATTAAGTTGCACTTTTTAACATTAACACTTGCAACAGTGATAGTAAGTAATGCCACAAACAAAACCTTTGACATCTTTTTTCAGACATAATAATCCTTATAAACGATCAATTACTGATTCAATATGTTGGTGCTTTCATTTACGAACAATTTATGACACCTGTGCTATGATACCTCTCAGTTCTATGCTCAATTACAAAAGATGTTGTCTTCAAAGACTTATTTGCTTCACAGCAAATAAAATTGTGACACAAAATTACGTGTATAATATATATATATATATATATATATATATATATATAATATATATATATATATATATATATATATATATATATATTATATATAATTGTTGACAATTGTAGAAAGTTTTACTAAGTATTCCATATAGAAAAACGACCGATCCAAAAAATTGCTACAAACACAAGGGTATAAAACCCACTCATTAGGTGGGCTTTTCTCTTTTTTAGTAACCAGACCTTCTTGGAACAAAATATATAGAAACGTAATTAAAGTAGATATACTTCAGCCATTTTGACGGCGATTCTTTGTTTTTCTTGACCCCCCTGTCTATAAACTCTCGCCACCCTCTTGCTGGCAGCTATTCAACGCTGCTTCCCTCGTTCGGAAGCTGAGTGCTGCTTGCCGTTGGTTGTAAAAAGAAAAACATTTCATTGACTTGATTATTTCATTACTAATTTTACTATTCTCATTATGTTAAACAAAAGCCTGGCAAAGCTGCTGGACAAATAACTTCCGTTTTATCAACAACTCTGGGATCATTTGCGCAATGTCACATGTGAAAAATGAGATTTTAAACTCTATGATATTAAAACTTTTTATTGTTTTGTTTGAACTACGTGTATTGTTGCTTGCACCTTTAATACAAAAGCCTGACTAACCTATTGGCTTATTCGCGCCATACTTCTCTACATAAATCAACAGTGCGTTTATCCAAGTCATGTGAGTACTTGAGAGCAATATTTGTGTTGCAATCGAGCTCATTTTCCCTCTCCATTTGTTGTTACCCTTCAACGTTCTTAAATTTTAAAACAAAAGCCTGGCTGTTATACTAAAATAATAAGGACCAATTTCAAGCCACCATAATTTCTACATTCCTAATCATGTTATTTGGGTAATAATATTTAAATATATATTTATATATATATATATATATATAAATATATATATATATATATATATATATATGTATATATATATATATATATATATATATATATATATATATATATATTAATAGAAAATTATTCGGGTAAAATTTGGGCATTTATAATAATAGAATAGTATTTGGGTAATAATATTCTATATCTCAAATAAAGATTACAACAATAATATTTGGATAAAAGTTTATTGCAATTAAAACAAAAGCCTGGAAGCTCCGTTTGTTCGAAAGCTTCCATTTTCCCCATACACACTTCTCAGTACTGTTTTGTGTTAAATGCGTATTTCTGTGCTGACTAGACTTCATGAAGGAAATAAAGTTTTAATTTTGTGTTAACGTCTCTTAACAGAATTATTAACAAAATGTCTTTTAAAAAAAGCCTGGCTTAACTATAGAAGACACCGCGATAATTTTGCTATGTTTAATGATCATAACAACTTTCGTGCTATATGCCTTCTTTCACGTGCTTCTATGCACTATATTATGTTTAATTTCACCGTTTATCGGAACTATGTGCTATTTGTAAAATTTCTATCAAAATCACGAAAAACGAAAGCCTCACCTTGTTATTTGAGCTACGCATTTCAAATTTATATACTCTAAACATTGTACTTCTTGCTATGTGTGTGTAATTGCAACAAGAGTACTATTTTTTTGATTTGATTTTTTCATTTTTTTCAATAAATTTTGGGAAAAAATCCAGTAAAAATTGATACCACTTGTCATTGAGCTATTTTTTTGAGCGCTGAGTTCTTCTAAAGCGGGCCTTCTTCTTCTGCTTCCTCTTACGAGCAGCGGCTCCGGGTTGTTCGCGGGATCTTCTTTATGCTTCCTCTTCAGATGCTTATAATCGTGCCCTCAAGCACGACTACCAGAAGGAGCGAGCCAACTTAACCCCTGCAACCTCTCTGGAAAAAATCAGTAATCACTGATGACGATAGCAGACGCAAGTCCTTTTCACTGATGCCACAATCGATGGCAGGGAGACCGTTGACAGTGAGGACAGCATGGCCAATCATCTCTCGCAGATAGAGCCTGCCACCAGGCTGTTGCATCACGAACCTGAATCCATTCCCTGTTGGCCGCTGAACAAGCATGACATTTGAGAACCAAGATGAAAAACCACACTATGCTCCCATAGTGCCAGCCGAGGAACAAACAAACACTCAAAACGAACTAATTGCGCAATCACTTTGAGGAGGTTGCATATTTCTTTCAAATCCAGCCCTCTGATGAATGCTGCCTTGTCAGTCTTGACGTCTGGGCTTACAATCCAAAGCTTCATGCCACAGAGAAGAACGGCAAGATCAGGCAGCATGGGCTTCGAATCAACATGAAGCCCTGTGTAAGTGTATGAGTTGGCAATTAACAGGCTTTGGTCATAGAGACGTTCGCCCCTCAAACACACGCAAGTTGAAGAAGCCGGACAGGTTTTCAGTGCGATGTGGCTTCCAGTGGTAACTGAGGATGTCACGAGGATACACACCCTCGCACACCCACGACTGATATGCCCAATCTGGCCTCATCTTTTTGTTGCTGACCAAACGTCCCTTGAAGTACAAGGTTGTCTTCATTCCCTTTTCCAAGTGCTATGAAAACCAAACAAAACAGCATGCACTCACAATTCATGCGAAGAACAACAGATACGCCACTATTATTACAGCTATACTTGCTTCAATATTCATACTTGCGTCGAATACTTATGTCAGGGCTGCCGAATTCCAACAGAGGCTCCTCGAAAAGAATGCCCACACCCATACTGGCCCTCAACTTCATCACGGGTCACCTCTGGCACGAGAACATCATGCCACTCGAAATAAAAATCCATAGATATCTTGCCGACACTATACTTCTCTGATGTTTTTATTGTTTGCTGGTTCGCACAAACAACTTACCGCCTCTGCTGCACCAGCATTACAATTAACCGCAAATAAGTCTAGATCAGAAGACATTGAAAAACTGAAATTTGAAAAACTTTGCTTTTTTTCTTCTCTTTTGAAGAAGTGGGAGTAACATGCCCCCCATATGCATTCGTGTCATGCTTAATCATATTTGTATAATCCGTGCGCGTGCATTTACCCCTTTGTTAGTACAGTTTAACTCATCCAAACGCGCATAAAATTTCCGGAATGATAAAGACAAAATTGTACAAGGCTCTTACTTTATCTCGTGCAAGTACTTAACATCAAATGTTGTGCTCTAATCTAATTGCCACTATCAGAACAGAGAGAACAATAGCTACAGCTTAGTTGACTTGTGAATATAACACTTAATGCAAAAAACTTTTATTTCTCGAGATAGACTCAAAACTGCCCAAAGAAATCTTTCGAGCATCCTTAAAATCATTAAAACAAAAGCCTGAGAAAAGAAAAATAGTTAACTAATATTGACTCCTAATGGAATTAATAAATAAATCGTACAACTTTTTCTCAATTTGACACCTTTTTCCGCACTAGAGAAAGATAAATTTAGTCAGTTCGAATGACAACTTTGAAGTTGCATTGTATTAGTAGCAGTTGACGGGGATCAACAACATCCCTGCCTCCATCTTCATCTTAAGGGTAATGCATTAGTTTTTTGCAACCAGCTTTCAGATGCCGTACACGATGACTTGGATCGAACACTAGACGAATTGAGAAACCGGTATGTAAATCCTGATAGAATTGAACTTTATAAACTTCAATTCCGAAATAGACAACTGAAGCCATCGTCCGATCTTTCAAATTTTTGGTTGGTTTCTTATCTGGTTTATTAGAATCAACTTTCTTGTGAATTGCAAGGAATTTGAAGTTTTTTAAAATGAATAAGTTTTATTAATAGCCGCAAATTGATAACCGCTATTATTGGACAGATGATGGTTTTTATCAGTTGAAAGAATTTGAATTACTGGGTTGCTGTATTTTTTAAGATCTGTTCACATATTTTCATGATTTTGGAGTAGTATTTTGGTCACGGCGAAACAAGAAGTGGCGCAAAAAAGCAAGTAGTTTTGCGCTGTGAATTTTTTTTTACTTTAATTCTAAAGTAGATTGTGAAAACGGTGTTTGAACAAAAATTCTGTAGTGGTTTTTTGTTTACGGTAGTGGGTTTTTTATTCACATGCGGCAATTTAACTTCGATTTGTTTACTGTTTTTTTCGCTTTTCTGAATCGGTTTTTTATCTAACGGGTTTTCCAAATCCATCCATAGTTCATTCTAGACCTAGTTTTTTGTTAGAACCAAGTTTCTTTTTCTCGCTAAATTTTTTTTTTGTTTTCATGCGGCCTCTTCACATTGTTTTGCTGTTTTTTTAAATGTTTAGAAATGGTTATCCCAATTCATTCATTGTCCGTTCTAGGTCTAGTTTTTCTTTAGCCCTTGAAATTTCTTTAAATTGTACGTCAGGACTTGTCCTGCTTTTTTTCATTTTTGTTGCGACCAGATGACGTCACAACCACTTTTTGATCATTCGTTCATTCAATTTCAATTGAAACGCGTGCGTGACGTCATTTTTCACTCTTTTTTGTTCAATTCCGTGATTAAAGTGTCGGTCACACGTGACTTACTTCACTCTCAAAAACAACTTCCTCACTTTGAAATTGAATTTTATTTACTTTAATTCAAAGAGATAAGGTCAAGTGAATGTGACTCTAAATGAAGGTTATTTAAGAGCAGCTGATAGAGGCAGCTATACTGCTGGTCCCTACATTAGATACTTTAACGACGGGGTTACTCTTGGGACCACATGTATAAACTGAGAGCTCAACCCCCAGTTCTACTCTTGACATTTATTTATATATTAAAGAAAGTTAAATGCAAATATGAATTAATAAGTTATATTAAAAAGCATCAATTATGAACCGAGCATTAAGGGATAGAATAGTTAAAGAATGTTATTAAGACTGAGCTAGCACTAGTTAGCATAGATTGAAATATTCTAAGTTAACTTGTAACTTTGATAGAATTTAGGAGATGTTAACTTATAACTTAGAGAAATTAAGATGAACTTATCTGATTTCCAAAATTTTGCTAAGTTAATATATTCTGACTTAGAAAGTTCTTAGTTAAGAAAATGTCAGAAGATATTCTAAGTTAAAATCTGTCTAGTAAGCTGAGATTTAAGTAAAGGAGCAATACGGGAGTATGGTTTAAATCAGAAGCTATTAAGGACCAAAATGTGCTGCTGGCTGAGCGTGCAAGCTCCTGTTATAACTACGAACACGTGTCTTTCTAGTATCCGATTGGATAGAGATAGCAGTGTCGACAGAGTTACCAAGGTTAAGTTGGTGTTTTCGGAGTGGCGTGATGATATCACATCATGGTACTCTCAGTTTGGGTTAGTGATCTTAAAATAGTAGTTTATTTAAAACTACTTAGTAAATTGTTCACATGTTTAAATGGACTTTGTGCAATTCAAGTTTGTTCTTCACGCACTATAATGTATACTCTCAAAACAGCACTAATATTATAAAACAGTTCTACTGATTGTACCACATTTCAATACATCCCATCCCGGTCCATAGATACTAAATCAAAACATCAAATTTTACATAGATGAAAAAATTATTTAGCTTAACTTTATAATAATTAAGCATTAAATGTTTCTGTGGCTGATTACTTGATTAAAGTTCAACGTAGCTTCTTGTTACCGAGTTTTCTCTTGAAGAAGGGTTGACGATGTCCTGAGATACATAGCTGTACAAAAATAGTAATTCCAAATTTTGTGTTGCCGTTGTAGTAGACCATTTGTAATTTTTCTATAAATGTTTTGCTGTTAATACATCTGAAGTTGATTAAAAAGTTGAAGAATATACTGGTTAATTTAATGGTCTATAATGACAAGCAAGGTAAATGAATAAGGAGATTAAAATGAAGGCGCTTAATACCATAAGGTTATACCATACTAGTTTTGCTGAAAAAACTCCCTAAATAAAGAATTCGGTTTCGTAAGTCATCTTTATTTGAGTACTGCTAATTACAGCTATAGTTTAAGAAATTAATGTTTAGAATTTGTTGACCGTTTTGCATTATCTTCATGAAATGATTAGTTTTGCTCTTGTCATCAATTCAAAATCAATAAGAATATGTTTTTGTTCAAAATTTTCTAGAAATAAAATAACTTCGCCTTGGAATTCGGAGTAATATAAATTAGAGATTCTGTAAACTTTATCGTTATAAATAATCTGTTTAGATAGGTTTATCCATGCAGATTCAAGTTGGCAATAATCTCTAAACCATTCGATATCAACACCTCCTTCAAAGAATGTGTTCAACTTGGAGAATAAAGTAAATCAAGTTTTGTGTCAAAAGAAAGGGTGAGACTTAAGACAAATTAATCCTTGAAGGGAATTGACAGGAAGGTTCGTATAGTACTAAAACTATAAATGGCGGATGGCGATCAATAAAATCTGTTAACGAAATGTTGTAACATTGTATGTAAAGAGTTGTAGATTAGTAATTTGGTCATCATCAAAGTGTTGAATTCAGAAGGGGACATAACAATATCTATTAAAATAAAATAACAACTTTACTTAATTGAAATAAGTTAGCGGTCGAAAGTTTAAGTTATTGATGTTAATAATTTCTTCTGCATGAATAAGCTTTCGTATTTCAAATAAATCGTACTCAGGAATCTGATTAAAATAGACTACAATTTCATTGGAATTGTTATCTTGCAAGAATAAGATCATCGCTTCTAATTCAAATGTCCAATGAACTGACAATGGGTATAGAATTTGTTTCCAACTAAGAATGTTTTCGAAATTTTAATAACTTGCGTTTGAATAAATTCAGTGCGATCACAATATGTTTTGAAGTACTTAAAATCTACTGAAAGATTCTAAGACATTAAATAGATAATAGAATTCGGTAGAAAAATTGACTGATGATAATAAAATCATTGTTTCACTATAAGTTATAAGCAAGAGAATTGGCGAAAATAAAATAATAATTTTATTGAAGCAAAATTAGTAATTTGATGATAAGAACGGACTCATTGTTCACTGTAAATTGCGAGTAGGAGCTCGATCGAAGAATTAATCAAATTGACTCTGATAATCAAGCGTTAAAACGAATGTATCAAACGAATAATTTTCCTCACCGCCGGGGAAAGAAGAGGTAGTAATGAAGGAATTACTGAACATCAACAAACACAAGTTTCACTATTCCATTCCATGAGTGCTCAACGCGAAGAGCGGAGGATGTGTATTTGACGCTTCAGATTTGCGATCTCCAGTTGGAGCTCATCAATTCGTTGATCGAGCTGTTGAGAGCGTTGCCTTTCTATCTGAAAGTTTTTTTTGTACCTTATAAGTACAGGTATCAAGCTGAGGAGTGAGATTTGCTGTAATATCGTCAAATGAGACTTGTATGGTTTGTCTCTGTAGAGTGTGATTAGTTAGTAAATATGATTTCTTGATTGACAAGATACCAATGAGGTTGAATCTATTAGTATTAATGTTGAGTTGCAACTGGTAGATTAGATTCGAATCGTAGTTTGGGTGTCCACTAAAACCTTGGGTTTTAGCTTGTATTTCAGCTTGATGTTGATTTTGTAGGCGGTCTTGCAGGGGGATAGTGTTGTACTGATGAAGATTATGAAAGTTTGGTCGTGATGATTAAGCAGTTGTAGTTTTTGCTAAGACGATGGGTACTCTACTGTTTGTCTTTGGTATATTTACTCCTAGCTGTGTTGCTGGATTAAATTTCTCTCTAGTGAATTGTTTACGTGGTTGTTTCTTAGCAATTGTCTTTGCGGTTTTAGATTTTTTTTGGATGATGTAACTGATGTTGATGACTTTGCACTAATTGTTTGAGTTTGTACTGCTGAAATATTGATAGCTGAGAGGAAATTTGTAGATGAGGTAATATGAGTTGTGGATTTTACTAGTCTGTCAAGTTGTTTAACTCCAGATTGAGTTTTAGAAGTGGATTTTTAATTTTGCATTGTTTGTTCTCTATTTTCATCAGTATTATTATCCTCTGAGTTAGTCGCTTGAAAGATAGAAGTCAGAATTGGAACTGACAGTAAATAAAATGTGGCAGCAAAGATTGCTTTTTGCAAAGTGAATAGATGCGTCCGTATTTTTGTTAATTTGCATTGCTCGAATTAAGCATAGGACTGTTTCGATGCGGAGCCTAATGAATAAGAAAGCGGCAAAGAAAATTCCGCATCGCTCAGTTTTATATTGTATTTTACCAAAGGTTTCAATAAACTGATTATTAAAGAAGTCGGATGAAATGAATGAGTCTAGATAAATTGTTCTAGAATTATAATAATTTGTTCCTGAAATATTTGAAAATGATTCTCTGTTACCTTATAATGACTTTGGAGATGAAATTTATTGAAATTGAACTCCAAAATCAAACTCCTTTCATATTGGAGTTGAAAATTATTGATTTCCAGAAAGCCATCATTTCTTTATATATTGTAGATAGAAGCCTGAGTGCTTGCAGTAATTAAATTCGCAATTTGCTAAATGACTATGTGTGGTTTAAAAAGTGCAGGTCCTCTTACTTTTGTTTTTTGTGGGGTCAGTTCAATCCGTGAAATATCATCATCAACATCTAGTTGAAATAAGTTGGAAGGTTTATCAGAGTACAATTGTTCTTCGGCTTCAGTTAAGTTTTGTCTAGAAGTCGGATGAACGAAATGTATTTCATCTTCATAAAGAATTGGTATTCTGTTGTAGCACTTACTAAGAATTTTCAAGGGTGAATGAAATTCAGGACAATTATATTTTCTGGCAACATTGCCGTTTGTCTTGATAAACATAGATTTGTTTCTTGAGCGAATTTTCAAGAGAAAGCATTAAACTGTTGGGAATAGTTGAGTGCTCTAATTCACAGTGATTCCTTAAGAATTCTATGGTAGAAGTTTGTAGTTGCCGAAAATTATTAAAATGCAAGTAGTCAATCTTTGTTCCGAGATGAGCTTCAAAATCAATAATTTCATAAATTTGAAAAATTTTGTATTAACTGTTTAGTTGTCACTGGAAAAAATTTATTTTTAAAAGAGATAGCACCGGTATCAGATTTAAATTTATGAATAGGATCTCCAGTGTTCATATCGAAACCGCCACGAAGACTAATATATATAAAGAATCGTATGGCATAGGGTATACTATTCGTGGATGACTACATAAAGACTGTGGTTTATTATAAACTTGGAACATAAAGCTTTGTAAATCAAAATCTGACTGCGCTGAGCTAAGTTTATGATCCTTTACTATATAGTATTTGTCATTAGCTTTAATCATTTGAGCGTCAAAAATGCGAATTGTAGTGAGAAAAAAACAATTAATGGGTTCATCTCAAGTGCATGTGAATAGATCAGTAGATGTAGAATTGCAGCCTCCGGCTGATAAAGGGCAAGGTAGAGGTATATTTTGCCAGTTATTAACTCTGCCATCTCTAAGGTTTACATTCAGGCTAACATTTTGCATATAACTTTCATAAATGTAGTTCCAACATTGCCTGAGTAAAAAATTGAGAACAAGGATTTGTCAAAATTGAATTCTATTGAAATGGAGGCAGGGGAAAGCTTTATCTTTTTTCTTTCATTTGCAGGTTTACATTTCTGAGCATCAAGCTTAACTGAAGTAGTAATATTATTTTGTCTGTCATCTATGCCGCTAGAGTCAAAAGAATCGCAAAACCAACGTAATTGTTGTTGGTTTGCTTTACACATAGGTCGCTTCTAACTTAACTTTATAATTTTTTAGTAAAGAATGACTCATTCTTGATTAGTGCTAATTTTGTCCGGGCAAATTTCGCAGGTTGCTTCTTTGTTGAGAGAATACATCTGGTATGAGATCATTTTGAGCAGTCAAAGTGGTTAACATGAAGGTTAGGAGCTGTATTTTCATAAATACTCATCTTTTAATACTTGTAATAATACAAGAAATATAATAAAGATCAAATATTTTGCATAGCAAGCAGTTATAACACAGAGAAGAGCAAAAGGTATTATAGCAATAAGTTTAAGGAACGGAGCAGAATGAAACTGGTTTCCTATGTAGGTCATAAAGTATTCTACTTTTGAATGAAGAGCTTTCTTATCAGTAAGTTTTTCTTTAAAGAGCTGATCTACATTCAGTGATAGTAGTGAATGATTGTTGAGTTTGCACCATAATTCCGAAACTGATAGCTGTTTAGGAGGCTGTAATCACCTAAGGTACGGAATTTGTTCAGGTAAACAGTTGTTTTTATTTGTAACACATTCTATAAAGTGTGGGTGAGAATCGTTATATTCAAAGAACAATTCCAATCTTGCAATACATTGAGTAATTTTGAATTCATTATCAGTTGCAACAGGTGAGAATATAGTTAAACAAAGTTATATGAAAACAAAAATTTTGTAACTTATGTTTATTACTTCGTCTATTGCTGGTGACTTTTTGATTTCTCCGTCTTCCATTTAATAAACGAAGACAGTATAAGGTGCGTCTAACAAATTCAAGTTAATATTATCTGTGAAAGTAATCTGATGTTTTAGCTAGTAAATGTGCGTGTGATTATAGGGTACCCAAAATATGACAAATTTTGCGTTGTTCTTTGATGTTAAAAAGAATGCTGCTTTTCTCTACTGATTAGAAACAAAACACTTTCTGTAGGAGAAATATTCTAATATAAGATAGCGGGTCGTATGCAAGAGCTGTAAGAACTTGTGTTCCAAGGGAGAGTGGTAACATAGATTAAGGGTCTACAGTAAAGGGAGCTCCAATGAGATCAAGGTTGATTTCGTTTCAGTTGTTCAATTGGAAACGAAAGCGTTCAAAATGTTCTGGTTTATTAGGGGTCCAATAAACAATTATTTCTAACTTGAAAAACAAGTCCTTAACAAAGAGAAGGACAATGTTATCTTTATATGAGATGTAGGATCGATCAATGGTGGATGATTCGTTATTATATTTCAGGATCTTATGCGGGATGTTAAAAGGACTGTAAGAAGTTGAGAAAGTGGTTCTTGACGCTATAATCCAATAGACGTTTACGGGAATATTCATTGATCAATTATGGGTTTTCAGATTGTTTTGTGGTTGTTAACTGGTGATGAAGATTTACAATATGATTTGTGTTGGTTGGGATATAGTAAATTAGAAACTCTCCGAAATGTCAGTTTTGTACTCAGAGGTTCAACTCAGAGGTATATATTCTTTCTATAGTTAATGACTGATAATTGAATTAAGAATTAATAGTGAAGTGAGATACTTGGTATATGTGTTGTTGAGATGTGTTGTGACAAGTATTTGCCGGTAGTCACAATTCGGAATGTTTGAAAACTTTTCTAAGTTTTCTAAGTTATTAGTTGAAAGGGGCAAAATGTGAAAGATAGAATTCGAAACAGAGATAAAGAAGGAGAGAGAAAGAGAGAGAGAGAGAGAGAGAGAGAGAGAGAGAGAGATAGAGAGATGGTTAAGTTAGAGCTGAGATTCAGAGCGAAAAAAGTAATTGATTTCAGAAGGAAACGGAGAATAGTCATTTTGAATTTTAGTAAGGCTTTTAAAAAGTGGTTTTCAGGGTCAAGTTACCACAATCTGTGTGCTCAACTCTGATTGGCTAATAACTAGCAGTGGCTAGAGCCAAATAGCATGTTACTAAACTAGTGATATGGCTAAGATGTTGCGCTAAGTTCTCTATTTCTATCATAGAATTGCGTTTCTTAATAGAATTTTGGCAAAAATTATGTGTTTTTCGACCATTCCTACAAAGTGAAAATGAACAGTGTATCAAGTGTTGTCTGTCGATAGTAGCTAAGTCAGAAGGTGGCATAATACTAAATTGAATATAACGTATATTGTCGTTTACTTCATGAAGTTACTTATTTAGCCTATAACCAATCTTAATACGTGAGCGAATCGTGAAAGTTGAATTTATCCACAACTAAGATAGCAAGGTTGATGATTTTTGTGGTGAAGGTAGATTTTGCATCAACTCAGAGTGTGATATGGAAATAATTAGCAAAAAATTTGCGAACTTTCTACGGCTCCCTTTTTTGTCTTTTGCAAATCTTAATACATGGGGGGAAATTTGATTTGGTCATTACTTATGAAAAGAGCTTCAAATTTGAACAAACTTGGCAGTGCTATAGCTGTTGTATGGGTAGTTTGGCTTAACCAAAAATGAGCTTTCAGAACTTAAAAGATTTTCTCTGACTCCCTTTTTTATTTTATACGCAATCTTAAAAAATGGGAGAAAATTTTATTTGGTCAGTATTTTCTGACACGATACTCAGAATTAAGCGAACTTGGCTGTGCAATAAATGTTGTGTAGACGCGTTGTTTGAACCAAAAACAAGCGTCAAAAACACTTGAGACTTTCTAGGGCTACCTTTTTCAGTCTATACCCAATCTTAATACTTGGGGGAAAATTTTCCAGCAAACTTGGCAATGCAATAGCTGTTGTGAAGGCACGTTAGCTGAACCAAAAATATATATCAAATTCTTTAGTGTAAATATGGGCCCGGATTTTTCATTCTATACCGTATCTTATTACATGGGGAAAAGTCAAAAATTGCTATTGTTCTAAGGCTAAAATTTCAGATTTACTAATCGTTTAACTGAACATTGTATGGGCAACTAATATGTGTATGAGACAGAAGAAAAATATTTGTTTTCAGTTTAACTGATTTTATCTCAATTTTTCTACGTAAAAATGATAATTTCACCATCTTTCAAATTCTTGTAGTGAAATTTTGACAACTTTTCGGACGAAATTGAAAATTCTACTCTGAACACATTAACTACTATTATTGTGTATGTTTTACAACGCAAATTCACTTATCTATCGCGTATAACGTCTAAAGGGGAACACTTTAAAGATTGGAAGGTAAATTAAAATTTTTGTTAACTCTCTTTCTTTTATATATTTTAGGCTTTAATTAGTTTTTTTAGGTTGTATTTTCTAATCCCAAATTTTAGTTTCGAAATCCGAAACTTTGAACAAAGTCCGAATTATTAATAGAAAACGCGAACAGAAATAAGTTAAATTACTTGACGTTTTTAGGTATTTATACTGCGGTATTTCAAATTTGTGTTTTAAACTTTTGTGAACTATTAGAAAAAGCATGCATTTGAGCAACTATGTGGTCTGAGTTGTTGAGCGGTTAAATTCATCAAGTTATATCTCTTTCGGGCACTTTTGTAAGGTTTGCGCTTAGGTGACATAATTCTTACATGAGGACTTTAAGTTTGCTGTTAGTTATTTGTTTATAAGTGCTCTAATGTTTACTTTAAACCTTGCTTGGGTCCTTAAGCTAGTGAGGTTATCTCTATTTATTGACTATGTAGGTGGCATAAAGTGTGCGTCCTGACTAAATGCGCTTTAACGTGGGTTAAATAGTTTGCGAGGGACAAATTTCTGTACTTTAATTTAGATGAGATATTTAGTCATGGGTGACTTGTTTCTATTTAGTTTTGCTTTGGATTTTCATGTGTTACATGTGTTTTCAGCGTTAGTTTGCAATAAAACGTATGCCTAAATATTGCAACTGTATAAGGGTTAAACATGTGTAGACGTTCTGTGTGTGAGACAGCTTGCAATGGTGATTAATCGCATACTTTTTTGTGTAAGATTTGTGTTGAGTGGGCTATTTGCTCATTGCCTTTAACGTGATTGCAACTCAGTTGGTCCTTGTTTATTCTTTCCTTTAACTCAAGTCTGTACCCTGTCTTTAATTTTTTTTACACGCTGATTTTAAATTCTTCAATTTGTACCTTTTCAACTTTCTCCCATAAATTTAACTTTTCTTTTCAAATATTCTCTTCTTCTTTCTATCTTAATCCACTCTCTTCTTTATTCGATCTTTTTCTTTGTAACTTTTTTAATCATCAGTTGCTATCCTTTGAACTATGAGTCTCCTGAAGAAGAATTACAGGAGGAATTAGAAACTGCTCACTATAAATTGTCAGTGGATGGCATTGAGTTTACGCCAGTAACTGGAAGACGCAGGAGAGTTCGTCGGTATAATTTTCAAGCTTTCTTACAGAAGGGCGTGTTTGGGTTGGATGCTGTGAGTTATATGTTCTTTTTGTCAACTGCGTACTCATATTTTCAACTCGCTCTTTGGGACGAGGAGATCTTGGGAATATGTCAAGTGAGCAACAGGTTTAACCCATGGACAATGCGGGAGACCAGATATTGTTCAAAATGGACAACTGAACTGATCGAATTCTTCATAGGAAAGGATGTAAGTTTACCTTAAACAAAATTATCTTGTTTTATTGGGGTTGTCACGGGATGACAAGGGAGAGAAAAATGGTAGGGATAGAATTTACAGAAAGAATATGTGAAAAAGAATGTTGAGGAGGCAATATTTTTAGTTCTTCAAACGTTTCCTGAAAAAGGGGGTGACCTTAACAGAAGAACAAGAGGACGAACTGGACGTTCTAGAAAGGTGGGTGTGGGCCATCTCTCAGGCTTGGTGGTGCCCAAAAACTGGTCCCAGGTTGCAAAGATGCTCTGGTATGTTGAGGGAGCTAAAATATCAGGAGTGCCTGATATTTGACAATACGACTTTAGTGACTGCTACCGTAAAGAGTCTGTTAGAGCATCATTTGTAGATGAGAGGGACAAAAACTGAATTTGTTGCTGCATTCATAGTATCGGTGTGTATTATTGATTTCTAATCAAGCGTTTTCTTTTTATTTTTGTATATATTGACTTTATATTTTTTGTATATATTGACTTTTTGTATATATTTTTTTAAAAGTTTTTGTGCATGATAATGCTTTGAATATAAAGATATTAAAAAAGATATTATGTCTCTTACTTCTTTTTGAGTATATGTATCAAGTCAGAAGGAATAGGTTCACCAAAGAATGTAGGTGGTTTTCTATTACGCTACGGTCCGCTCGAAACTTCAGTTGCGTCTGGTTAATTAGTTATATTAGGTGATGTTGCAGTTGTAGAGTTATAATGCGATGATGTCGGACTATAGTGTGTTGCGTGGGGAAAAAATTTACGTTTAGCTAATTACGAGTAGAAAATTAGAAGAGCTTGTGCCTTGTATATGTGTTTTATTATTATGTAATCGTGTTTGTAGCGATTCTAAGCTGAATCTTTTGTTGGGGTAGCCTCAACGTTAAAAGTTGGCTGTAGTGTAGTATTAGAGTTAGCAGTATGTTGTGTTTTTACTAAGGGCCACATCGAAACAGCAGCAGGTTGTGCGCCTCTATGAGCGTTAGATTTGGCTATATCACGCTTATTATAATGAGTATAACAATTATGGGTATCATCTGGAACTACATATTTCTCAACTAACTCTTGTATTTTCTCTTTTTTTGGTAAATAGATTACTACATGATTTCTATGTACGGTTTTCTTTTCATTTGTTTTATCATGCTGTATTTCATATGTAGTAATAGTTAACATTCGTTGCACTGTGTAAGGACCTGAGCGTAGCTCTTGTAGCTCTTTAGACTTTAATAGTCCTTTAGAGTGATTTTCTAATGGTACTTTTCTACCTTCAGGTATAAGCTTTCGCGAATTTAAATCTATTGCTATACTTGTTTGCTTTATTCGTAGTTTGTCTACATGTTGTGTAGGTATTCGAGTATATAGTTTTAAATGTATTCTCTTGCTTTAGCGTTTCTTTAGATAACCTGTTTTGTAATAATATCTATCTTTTTGTTATTACAAGTTTCTTAACTATGCGAGTGTGGTGTTAGGTTACTACAATACTCTGATGTGCATTTCTTTTGATTATCTCGTAGTAGTCCTAACTTTAGTGATAAGGGTATTTGTGGTTTTGTTCCGAATAGTATTTCATAAGGGGCATATCCTCTACTGTAGATTACTGCAGTATTGTGCAAAAATGCAATTTTTCTGGTGTAGTCGGACCAATTAGATCCACTTTTGCTAATAAAATGTTTTAGGTTATTAGTCAAATGTTTATTTTGTATTTTTAATTTGCCATTAGTCCACGGTGAATATGCAGTTAAGGAGCATAGTGTAACTCCCATTTCGTTTGTGTAGTGAACGAAATCATTATTAATAAAACCGTTGCCGTTATCATGTACTATTTGTTGCGCTATACCAAATGTAGTTATAAATTTCTCTAGTTGATTTAATGTTTCGAGAGCTTCGGCATTCTTGCTAGGATAAACCTGTATAAACTAGAGAACGCATCTTCTATTCCGAGTCAAAATCTATTTACTTTACCAAGTGTTTGTAGTGGCCGTTTATGATCAATAAAGGGTTCTAAGGGTGCTTCGTTTAAGTTTTTGCGTGCTGACTTATTAGTTTGGCAACTTATTCAATCTAACATTAGCATTTCAATCAATTTAAACATACCGGGCCAATAGAAATATTGCTTAACTCTATAATAAGTTGTGCTTTCTGCTCTGTGACGACTCAGCTAATGCGTATGTGGCACCTCGAATATCTTAATAAATAGCAAAAGTTGTGCGCATATCCTAACGTCAAATGAGCCGTCTTCACAAGGTTCAGAACAACAGAGTAAACCATATTGACTCTCTAGAGATAACAAGTTGAAATTATTTCTATAAGCCTGTAGTGCTTTAGTTTGTTTAGTTGTGTAGTCTTTTTCTGGAGCTTTGCCTACCTTTAACCAATCTCTTACTTTATCTATCAAGGAGTCGTTTACTTGTTCTTCAAGGACAGTATCAGCGTTAAGATTAGCGTTTTTTGGAAATCTGTAACTTTAGCTATTAAATATAACGTATCTGTGTGAACATCCTTCTCTGAGATGTTTCGGAAATATCGGCTTTAGCAGATTCTAATTGTTCAATAAGTGAATTTTCAAATTTTCCTCCTCCTAGGTCTAACCAATCTTGTTCATCATAACCTTCTCGATCATCACTTATAAGCTATTTTTTCTATCTCGGAGTAATAGTGGTTGTCATATTCACTAGATAGTTCTGAAATTAATTTCTTTATTTGATTTTTTTGTGTGCCGTAGCGAAAACAATCAGAAAAACTGTGTATAGCATTACTGTGTTCAGTTGTGTAGTCTGGTGCATCATCTACGCTAAAGTCACCTTCATCATTTATAATAATAAGTTTCCTTCTTTCACCTCTGACTTTAGCAAGAATTGGATAACAGTCGTTAGCTGTTGCGTCTTTATCGTCTTGAAGTAGTACAGAGTAGTAAACTTCTTATCTGTTAATGTGAAACTTTATGTTCTTAGTTAATACCTTGTGTTCTAATTGATAGAGTTTAGCATCTGCTAAGGAAATGTTTTGGCTAAGAAAATCAGGAAACGCTAAATTTTTGACTTCAGTGTAAATAATTTGCAAGATTTGAAACTTAGTTACTACAACTTGATACTTAAAGAAATGATGTGACATTTGTCCACGTCGTGACCAAAGAAACAGAATTGGTCTGTGATCACAACAGAGATAGATTGGAAATGGGGATCCAATAACGTAAAATTCGTATGTTTGTAATGCAGATATCATTCCACATAGCTCTCTATGTTGAGGGGACACTTTTTGTTCAGCTTTATCAAAAACTCTCGAGTTGGCTGAAATCATACGCTTTCTATCAAGGAAATCTTGTGTAAGAACTTAACCTGTTCCTAAGTTAGATGAATCAGCATGTATGTGACAGGGATAGTCATCTGAAGGAAATGCGATAGAAATGTCGTGACATAATCTTTGTTTAAGATCCGTGAATTTTTTTGTGTTCTGTTCTGGTAATCACTTGAATAGTGTTGTATCTTTTGTTAAATCATATAGAGGTTTTGCATCTTTGTGAAAATTTAAAAAAAAGGTGTGATAGAAACCCATCAATTCTAGAACTCTTAAAACTTCTGTTTTCGATTCTGGCGTTTTTAGGTTTCTAGTATCTTCTATGCGCGAAGCAATGGAGATAGTCCATCTTTAGATATAACTAGAAATCTCACTTTTCGTAAGAAAAACATTGTTTTATCAGGGGCTGCTTTAAGGCTTGCCTTTCGGAGCAAAGAGTGATATTCTCTTACTATTGTGAAAATTTCTCGTTTATCTATAGCTTGTAATATAGTATCGTCTAAGTAGCTTACGGCTTGTTTACGTTTTATAAGAGGCTCAAATGCATAACGCATAAGTTGGCTGAAGAAACTGGGTAATGGCTTAAGACCATAAAATCCTACCTGATAGGTGCTCTGTCTACCTCCTACAATGAAACTTGTAACCTTCTTTGTATCTTTGGTTAGTGGAACTTGATTGTAAGCTGATGATAAATCACTACTTGTAACAATAGTTCCAGTGATTCTTGTCATTATAACGTTTAGTGGTTCAAGTGGCTGACTAGAATTACTCGTATCAGTTATAGAGTTTAAGTATCTAGCGTCAATGACTAGTTTTACATAATCCTTCTTAGGTAGTATGATAACAGGATTGACAAACCAACTATTCATATCGTCGTTCTCATTGAGCTCTCTGATGATTCCTGCTAGGATTAGTTCATCCATTAGCTTTTCTAATTTATATCTGAGATGAATGGGTATTTTGCTAGGTTGTTGTTTTTTAAAGGTAGCGTATTTCTTTAAGGTTAGGTGAAACTTATGTTTAGTTCGGCCAATATCATACTTATGTTGTGAATAAACATCATTATCGTCAATTATTATTTCTATCAACTCAAACAATTCATCATCGGTCAAATCACTTTGTTGCGTGAAATCAAAATTATCCAAAAACTTTTCTAGATACTCTATGTCATGAAAAGTATTTCTATTTTGCTTAATTACAAAGTCACTGACGTTTATGATTCGGTTGCTTTATTTATGATTCGGTTGCTTTGTAGTTTATCTCTAAACTTAGGAAACTGGTGGTTGACTTTGGGTCTACATAATTCCTTGGCTTCGGTAGAGAATTCTGTTGCTAATTCTCTCCCATCTTTGCTTTTTTCTATTAACTCACTTTCAATAACTTCGAGCACCTCTTCCTGTTCTAGTGTATTAGTTTTTACTTTTTTGTAGTTTGTCAATATCATTTTTTTGTAAGATGATCGCTTGTATACACATAGATAGTTATTCCTGAGTTGTTAAATGTTTGATCAATTAGGGAAGATATCTCTCTCCAATCCATTACGTCTAAACCACAAGCTATTTTTGGCATTGCTATACCGCGTAATTTTAGTCCTAGTGCGTGATCTCTCATAGCAAGTAGTGCTGTTCTGATTGTATGTGTGGTTGAACTATCATAATAATTAGCTTTAGTGATCAAATTATATCTTAAATTGTTTTCTGCTTTGAAAGTTATTATGTCACCTGTATCACAGTTTCTACTTTTACAGTAATCGTTTGGGAGAGTATTCTTTTTGAAATTGTATTGGCGAAACCTCTTCTCATTTCTGCATCTGAGGATATTGTGTGCGCTATAGTATAAGCATATTAGAGTGAAATATGGATTGGGTACGAAAATCTACATACCTAATGCAAGATTTATTTTGAATTTGGTGTCCTTCTTGTAAATTGTTTACTACTGTGTTCAGTATAAAACAACAGTTATAGTCCTCACATTCATTTAGTATTGTACTTGTGAAGTCTGCACAGTTTTTGATATTGTGTTTTTGTATAGGTTTGTCTGTTATGTCACATATAGCATAACCTATTATTCCTCTATTCTTCTGTATTGGGTGATTCGTTTGATTCTCCATGAATATTGGTAGAAATCCTTCAGGTTTTGGACAAATTGTATTTACGAAGACTAAGTCAATTTTTGCAACATTAATATGAGGCATGAAATATGTTCCTGGTGGAAATAAGGCTTGATTTGGGTGCTTTTGCTTGTGCTATTGCGTACTTTTCTTTTGTAGAAAGATCAGTTGAACTATGTTTAAAACAGCCATTTTTTTTTGGTTATGGATAATCTTTCCCATTGTTGAGTGAGCCGTAGCAAATTAAGTTCATTCAGTTTTTAATTCAACTGCGGGAAAATCGAAGTGAAGTGCTTTTAGAAACAAATGACAAAAATCAATACCTATTATGTTCTGTCTCTGTTCTTTAGTGACAAACACTTTATGAGGGACTGTGTATTTACCGTCAGTTTCAAAACTAGATTGGATAGTTGTGTAACCAAGCATTCCGATTGATGAACCAGTATATGTTTTGAATCACATATTGTACTTTGTAGATGCAAATTTTGTCCGAGGTTTACTAGAGCAAGGTATGTAGGAGTATTGATGATATTGCAAGTTGATCCTGTGTCGATCACAATTTTTACTTCCAAATCACTGTTACTTTTCTATGTCTCCGGTGGCAAAGTGATATTAGTTGAGGTACTTTCTTGACTTAGTACTACTTTCTTTAGTAGCGTTCGGGGACTTTCATAGTTTAAAGGAAAGAAGTCTGTTATAGCATTTACGTAGTCATTGTCACCTTCAACGAAACTTATTTGATTTGGTTGTTGCTGAATATTGTTAGATTTTGATTGTCGTTGTTGTAGATAGATATTTCTGTTTGGTGCATAGAAGCTAGCGCCTTGTTGTGGCTGTTGCTGTTGTTGTGGTGATGGTGATTGTTGGTCAAGATTTGGTTAATTTTTTCTATATGTGTTTTGCTGAGGGAAGGTTTGTTCGTAGGGTTGAGTGAATCTATTACCATAGTTATTAAAAGATGTTTTTTGCTGTTGATAGTTAGGCTTGTTGAACCTAGGGTTATAGTTGGAGTAACCTCCTCTTGGTTGATAGCCTTGGTTTCTATGACCACTAAATATTCGGTTGCCTCTGTTATTCTTTCTATAGTCATCGGAGAATGTTATATTTAGCCTTCTTGGTTCAACTAGTTCTTTTCTCAATTTGTTACCACTATCATATATTTGTTTTTTTGTACATCTAGAGATAGAATGACCATTACATCTGCAGTAATCACAGAACCTAGTACTGTTGAGTCTGGTTTTTACGTTTAATCCCTAGGCCTAGAAATATCTATAGCATTTACTTCGTTGCTTTTGAAAAGACTGGTGAAATCATTGATTTTGCTCTCAAGTGTTATAATTTTATCTAGTCTTGTAGCTCCATTAGATGCTTTTGTTACAGAAAATGTTAAGTCTTTTACGACCAAGTGATCAACAACTTGTGCCAAAGTTATTGACGGATTTTCAATAGGTTTTTTTGTGCGCTTTGCGTTTTAAGCCTTGTGGTCCTAGCCCTCTTATAGCAAAATCTATGTATTTCTGACTTCGCTGTCTGTGCTGAATTATGTTCTCCTTCCTTATGTTGTCATCACCTTCAAAACTTGCAGGTATCTTTTCTGGCCAACCTTCATCAACTTCACTTTTTATTCTATGTATATAATTCTTTATTAATTCTCCTTCCTGCCTGAATGTGTTCTCAACCTCAAGTCTAAATCTGAATTGGTCTTTACCATCTGTAAATCTTTTTTTGAACTCATCTTTTAAAGTATTCAAAATTGTAGCATCTGTAAATTCACTTTCAAACCAATCTAGTGCTGTATCAGTTAAAAGTGAGCCGAATAAGGATTGTTTTCTTTTATCATAGCTTGTTTGTATGGCGGGTGCTGCAGGCTTATTTCCTAATGAAAAGAGTATTTTGTTTTCTACAGAGTTTTCAAAAAAAGTGGCATCCTGATTAAGATCATTGCCTGAGAACGATACAAGTGAAAGATTTGGATGTGTTATGGTCGTTTCAGGTGGGGGGATAGCGGCTGGTGGGGGACTACTACTACCAGAACTACTACCGAATTATTAAACTAAAGATGGTTAAGAACAGAAGAGCATTAAAAATCAAATTCAATTGAGAATTTAAGTTAAATTCCTTTTGAATAGTTAAGTTAGACAAGTTAAATTTTAGGGCCTCTCTAATATTATAAATGGACAATTTAATTCGAATGATTTTAAGATAGAGCGAATTAGTCTTAAAGCTTCTGTGATAACTTAAATGAACAAGTTAAATTGAAGTGAGTGGCCTCTCTGGGGCCACCAGTTATACTGCTGGTCCCTACATTAGATACTTTAACGACGGGGTTAATCGCGGGACCACATGTATAAACTGAGAGTTCAACCCCTAGTTCTACTCTTGACATTTATTTATATATTAAAGAAAGTTAAATGCAAATATGAATTAATAAGTTATATTAAAAAGCATCAATTATGAACCGAGCATTAAGGGATAGAATAGTTAAAGAATGTTATTAAGACGGAGCTAGCACTAGTTAGCATAGATTGAAATATTCTAAGTTAACTTGTCACTTTGATAGAATTTAGGAGATGTTAACTTATAACTTAGAGAAATTAAGATGAACTTACCTGATTTCCAAAATTGTGCTAAGTTAATATCTTCTGACTTTGAAAGTTCTTAGTTAAGAAATATGATAAGTTGAAATCTATCTCAAGTAAGCTGAGAATTCAGCAAGGGAAAAATACGGGAGTATGATTTACATCAGAAGTTATCAGGGACCAAATTGAGCTGGTGGTTGAGCGTGCAAGCTCCTGTTATACCTACGAACACGTGTCTCTCTAGTATCCTATTGGATAGAGATAGCAGTGTCGACAGAGTTACCAAGGTTAAGTTGGTGTTCTCAAAATGGCGTGATGATATCACGTCATGGTATTCTCAGTTTGGGTTAGTGATCTTAAAATAGTAGTTTATTTAAAACTACTTTGTAATTTGTGGACATGTTAGAATGGACTTTGTCTAATTCAAGTTTATGCTTCACGTACTATAACGTAAATTCTCAAAATAGCACTAATATTATTAAACAGTGTTACTGATTGTAGCACACTTCAGTACACAGCAATGACATATAGAGATTCCTAATCAAAATGTAACATCTCAGCTTTCAAGGAAAAGACTATTTTTGGTGTGTCTTTTTAACTGTTTTTTTAGACTGCAGGTCTACGAAGCTATTGCGGCTTTTTTCTGGCAATCTGCCAGCTATATTTACACTGGCCCCACTGATATATACATACTGTTTTCTCAATGATATAAAAAGGTAAGAAAGTGTCACAACGGGATCATAAGAAAGGAGTTGCCACTTTGCAAAAAACTCTATTGAATGTTCAGGGTGTAAAAACACTAAATCCATAATTACTCTTTTAGTCTCAAAATTGTCACCATCTTGAAGAATTTATGGCACAAATTAATCCAAACAATTTCAATCTTTAATGGGTTTGACACAACAAATTATTAAATTCGTTCTTGTTCTTGCAACTCTGTACCACCTGTTCAGAAATAATATAAAATTGGAACTAATTGGGCAGCGAATCACCCATTTCATTTCAATCTAATAAAAAATGTAATCTATTAAAATGCAGAAAATACACATTTCGAAACGTACATAAACAATATCGTCAGGTGCAACACCTTGCGAGAGAGCTAGTGGTTGTGCTCACACAACAGATAGTTTTTGGTCGGAAAGCAATATCGTAAGCACCACGATATCTTTTTTAAAAGTGTGAAACGAAGTGCATGCTTTTTTAGAAAGGTACAAATTTTATCAATGAAAACGTTATGTTATCGGAACACAAAACGTATGATTGAATATTTTGCAGGGACTACGTGCTTTGTCAATTTTAACAGATTATGACAATTGTGTTTTGTGGTACTTGCTACCTATTAAATGTTCAAAATTAATCGCATAACAGAAAATTTCACCGCTTCTATGTACTAAAGTCTGACTGAAAAAAATTATAAACGAGCAGAAATTTTTAAACGCGGTAAAAACGAGCAAAAATTTTTAAAACGAGGTAAAAACGAGCAAAGAGTTTTAAAACGAGGTAAAAACGAGCACAATTTCTAAAAACGAGCTAAAGTCTGTTCATGGCTGACTATGGTCTGGATGGGTCTGATCATGGCAACAATAAAAACGAGTCAAAAACGAGCAGGTATGAAAAACGAGCTAAAGTCTGATCATGGCAGATTATTGTCTGGTTGGGTCTGATCATGACCAATTTTAGTCTGGATGGGTCTGATCATTAACGCACACCTCGACCTGGGCAGTGTCAAGGAGCAGGAACTTCTGAAATAAATCGCATCATTAAAGAAATTAAAAGTGATTTGTACGTTGAAACTTTCATAGTCATAATTGGTTTATCAGCTAAGACCCAATAAGGCAAACAAAACAATTCATGAAAAAGAACACGTTGAAATGATAAACTAATTCTGTTACAATTTAACATTCAAAACATGCCCGTCTCAATTATGGGCTTAGTTTCGAAAATCTCGTTATCGTACCAAATGTGGGGAGGAAAGCCACAAAGTGTAGGAAAATACGGGCCGAGTATATAAGCTTATGGAGAGCGTTATTTCAAGTCCGCTTTTCGCCAATTTCCTAGTCCAAGTGTAATCAATCCTTCTCTAATTCATCCGTTTTATAACAATTTCCCCAATTCCATTCAGGATAAGCAAGATTTAATATCACTCTCCAACAATCAGTTAAAATCCTATAGCTCGATACACTACTTGCTTATGGATCAATTCATTCCCCCACTTAGACATTCGGGTTTAAACTCGCAGAAAAACCCCATTGTTTCGTTTTATCCCAAGTTTACTCTAAACAGTGCTTACTACGACAAGATGGACACGACCATCAATTACTCTAAGGAAACGGATTTCCTCAAAATCCTCGATAATGTTTTCATTAAAAAACTTAATCGCACACCTTTTTTTTTCAAAAGCCGCAGTCACAACGAAATTTGAAATTAAGTATTTACACAAGACAAAGAGCTTTCCATTTCCTTACTGATCATCGAATTTTTTCATTACACCCAACCCCTAAACTCGGAACAAAATTGCCCCAAAAATTTATGGTCGTACATTAATTATCATTTGCTAATTGAAGCCTCCAATTAAACCCGTGTACTTCCCAGGACGAGGTTTTCGTTTGTCCTCGTTTATGACGCAGACCATTTTTGAACGCACACAGGGGTACGGTGTGTTCAAAAATACGTAGTCGAGGATTCTTATTTAACGAGCAGCATAAACGAGCACGTACTTCAGTTAACGCACCAGGTACTTTAGGTCGAGTACCATTAAAGCACCAGGTACTTACGGTCGAGCCAAAGTCAGCACCATAGACGCACCAATTCTGGAACATAGACGAGCCACGTTCTGCCACATACACGAGCCACCTTCAGCCCCACAGACGAGCTAGAAGCTTAAGTCCATACACTTTTTAAAGATCTTTTTATAGCAGAAGTAATGTCGGAAAATTATCTCAAGTTGATTGAAAAAAACCAATTTTTGAGCTTTTCCAGTATGTTCTGGGTGTGTTTCCCTCCTCCTTTCTCATCCAGGCTGGGGGCCGGCTACGGCGGAATTACAAACTACAGCTATAGGAGAATTGAGCAGAGCACTAAAAAAACTAGGCTCGAAAAGCTCTCTCCAAAACAGACAACTTTATAAAATGACAACTATTAATGACATGTTTATATCATGAAACAAATAATATTTAATAACTAATAAAACTAAACTAATTTTAAACTAATATTAACTAAGACCCGATTAAAAAAACGACGTTTTAAAAAATTTCAAATAAGCGATTAGGAACAACCAAGTGACGAACTTTTTTCTAGTAGAGCTAGACCAAAAATTGTATTTGTATCAGAACCTACACAAAATGCGGGATTCCTACGTTGATTTTTGTCACCTTTCGACAAGTCTATTACCCGATTGAAAAAAACGACGTTTTTATAACGTTGCAATGTAGCTATCATTGAAAATTCGAAACCTAAAATTCGTAAGTGTGATTTTAATCCGCTAACCAAATGTCAGGGCGGAATTACATGTGGACTTTGAGGGTCTATTTTTAGATTATTAACGTCACGATATTTAAATACTGTTGGCAAAATATAAATTTTAAATTATCGTTCCGCAAAGTCTCTTCCCCAACATTGAACAATAACGTACTTAACTTGCTCGAAAAATTTTTACACTCACGGCAAACACAAAAATTCACGTCGCGAAGGAATACGTTGTCTGATAAGCAACCAGGTAAAATTATTTTGTGAAAATGGTGGCATCAACATAATCAGAGCTCCTGTATATCATCATCGCGCTTTTGACCTAGTTGAACGGTTCATCCAGACATTAAAGCGCCATCTTGCTTGTAATAAACCACAGAATGAGCAGCTGAAAAGATGACGAATTTTACGAAAACTTTAAAACCTATAAATTATCACTTGGCATTTGCGAGGCCACACGTTTAGCGACTGAACCCGGCTATCAGATACTCAACTCAAACATATTTATACAATTCTTTTTTGATCAGGCGCCCGGGTCGAGGAATTCGTCAAAATTTATACGACTGCGCAGTTTTTTTGACCAGGCGACGCTTTCACAGTTTTTCGGAATTGACGCCTGGATTAAAATCATCGAGAGAAGCGAATAGGACTTGAAAGCCAGCAACACAACGTTCATAAAGGACGCAGTATCTCAAAACAATAAAGAACGAGACACAAGACTCGTGAACATATACGCTAAATTCTCTGAAAAAGTCAACCAGTACCTCAAAACGAACTCTCTGCACAAATAGCGATAAACCAAAAAGTAGAGTAGATCCCCAATTTGCTTTTGGAGTCTCGCAGAAGCGTTTCCTCTTTGATGCTCTTGCTCCAGGTACCAGAATTGAAGGTACAGACACAGCGTCCAAGATATTTGACCTCGAACTTCTTGAAATGACAGTCAAAAATAGCGACTTAGCCAATTTTAGCACCCAGGAGGAGCTGTGAGCTGATTACATCACAGATGGGCACTGGAGACACAAAACCCAAAATTTGACCGAGGAGACTTCACCAGCATTTGATTAATCTGCTGGAAAGGAGCTCGGGAGAAAGTTTACCAAAAAGGCACCACCGGCAATATCACTGATATCCAAGCCCTCCAGCAACCAGGAAAAAGGTAATAGTTCAGAGTGCAACAAGCACTCCATATGAGGGTACCCGAACCTGAACTTTGTCGACAGAACCCAATACAGGATAATCAACATTGGAAGTATCATCTATCGAAGATCGTATCATCTATCGGTTGGGAACAAATGCAAAAGAAAATCGGTATGGTCAAAACCCCAGTCTATACAAATTAGCGTCAAATTTTTTCAGAGAATTATCAACTCTTGAGGAAAATTTGTCTCTTATTTGCATAAGGAGAAAAATCGAACAATTAAAGAACTCGTTTTACGGTTTCAACAATTCTGTCCCCGATCTGAATCGACTTTCAGCTTCATCTAGAAAATCAAAGGCAGAAAAGATTTAGAAGGATAAAATTGATAGCATTCGTAATTTGGAGGATATGTACATCTCCCAACCTCCTTCCAAGTCTAACATTATCGAATCGGTTAAAACGCAATAGAGGAACCAAACAAAAACTCGTGTACCAAACAAAACAATTTTTTTGCAGCCGAGTGTAATTTGGTGGACAGAGTGCGCGACACCCCGGATCATCCTTACTCTTGATCCTTTTATTGCATCATATATACATTACAATTATGTCAATCTAAGTTTAGCTATGTACATGCGGATTTCGTAACAGTATTATGACCTTTTGTATTGCTTCTCTACTGAGTTTTATCTAGATTCTGTTCTGGTTTCTTTTACTGTTGTACATCGCTCGTGTATTGCAGATTGTAATACGATAGTAGTAGATCTTTATGCGATGCTCCCATATCCCGTACTAATCTAATTACGTACAACAGCTTGCTTAAATCTTTAGTATCTTTCATACACTTTTTTCCTAAATGTCTTATGCAAATTTTTAACGCAAATAAAGAATTTTGTTTGTCAAGTTGCGGTACAGTTTCTAAGCATAAATTTATCATAACTGCAATCTGTATCTAATGTTGCTGTTAATGAGACTTTTATTTTGTTAATGTTGCTGTTAATGAGACTTTTCATTTGTTTTGCCTTTTATGTTTTTCAGTTTACAAATATTACAAGGTGTATGTTCTCTAACAGATTTAGCTTCATTGCTCTACGGGAGGAAAAAAACTTCTGACAGACAAATTATGGAAAAAATGAATGACCTTGAGCGCCTCATGGGAATCGCTTCAGCTTCAAAAGATGAACAGGTCACGTTATTTTTTTTTGTCTGTTCTCATTTTCGGCAATTTGTAATTATTTTCTACATTTTTCTTAATATTTAAGAAAAGATGAGAGCACGCGGATTTGATACGTTAAATAATTCACAAAATTATTTTGGTTTTGAATACAAAACTACGACAGAAAATAACAACTCATGAGGTAATAATACGTGTTTTCTGAAAACATGAAAGAAACTTTTCTCAAAAGTTGCCTTTTGAGAAGAAAAGAAAACGATAAATTGCAACCGCCACCTATATGAATGAAGTTTCATCAAACGACTGGTCAAACTTGTTATCATTGACGAAAAAAGGAGTCAGCACAGAACAACAATTAATGGCAAATAATGGACAACACTATGGTTTAAAATCAAAATCAGGGTGAAAAAACTATCAAAAAAACTAATACAACTAAACGCGTCAAGCAGTAATTTATTTGCTATCAAGCAGCTATGATGGATTTTTATTGAGATTTACTTCGATTCAAAACCCAAAAAAAGCTTTTTGGTCAAAGTTTGCAATCAGTTCGCTCTAGAATGTCCACACTCAGTAGTTTCTCGAAGGCCTCAGTTGAAAATAAATTGGGCTTCTCATTAGTTAAACTAATTGATATTTCAGAATATGATAAACAAAATAACACCAAATCCAAATATGCAAGAAATGAGATAAAATCAAAAATAAAAATTTCTCCATGATTTTGGGCTAAGAAACCGCATCAATTGAAAAACTACATTTACCAGTCAAGCGAATTTTTCCTGGGCAATGTTCTTCATGATTTGCCATGTAAGCTATCATACGATTGATTTTACAAATTGTCTATCAGATGATATAAAGCGACAAAAACAATAAAAATTATAATGCAAGAAAAACAAAAAAAACAGGTTATTTTGAAATCTTCTTGTGCTACCATATGCATAAGCAAAAATTATTTTTTAAAAATTTTAAACGAGTTGTTTATGGAGTACATGAGAAGTGCAATTTAGAGAAAAAAATCCCTAAAAGTTCAAATCAAACACGATAAAAAAAAGCTGAATTTATTCGCAACTTCATACCAAGTAATTTAAAGAAACAGCAAGTATAAATTTACAATTCCACGCAGTGACTAAAATGACAGAACTAACACCTATACAATTGAACAGCGTCAATCTGATGGCTAGATTTGGAAAAGCAACAAAAACTGTTCAAACACAAATTGTCTTTTGAAAAGAATAGGAAATGATAAATTAGAATCACCTTCTATATGAATGAAGTTTCATAAAAAAATTGATCAAGTTTGTTATCGTTGAGAAAAAAAGGCAAGTCACCACAAAAAAACAGTTAATGGCGAATCATGAAAACAACTATGGTTTTAAATCAAAATCAGAATCGAAAACTAACTGAAAAAACTAATACCATTAAATGCGTTTACAAATTTTTCCTTTCAGATATTTATGATGGCTTTATATTGAGATTTATTTTTCTTCAAAATCAAAAAAAATTCATCTATCAAATTTTTTCGTCAAAATTAGAAATCATTTTGCTCTGAAATTTTCATACTCTCAATTCATTTTTCATAAAAATGTATCTTAAGTAACCGAATCGCAATTATTATGGATAATCTCTATTCAATTTTGACAGTAATTTAAAATATCAATTTAGATTTATACATGAGAGCAAAAGAATTATATTAAGTGACCTGTGCATACACTTATTTATCTGTTACAAGAAAGCAAAAATCAGCCAAAACCAAACAGAAGTCAAAAAAGTTGCACAATTCCAAGTTATTTTATGGGCGATATTCTTCATGGTTTCTCATGGAAACTACCATACAATTGACTTTACAAAGTGGATATCAAATCATATAGAGCGACATTATCAAGTAAATACAAAACGCAAGAAAAATAGAAAAATTTATATAGAAAAACTTCTTGTGCTAAAGTTTGCATTGCCAAAAAGTATATTGTGAAAACTTCAAACAACCTGTTTAGGGACAACAACAAAATACAAGTTGAAAGATAAATTCCCTAAAAGTTCAAACGAAACACGATGAAGTATGCTTATACTATTAGAAACTCATATTAAGTAATTTAGGGCAACAGAAAATATCAATTGACAATTCCGATTAATGACAAACTGACACAGCTAACACCAATACAAGTGAAAAACAGCAATCTGTTGGGGAGACTTGAATAATCGACAAAGCTGTTCGAAGACAAATTGCCTTTTGGGAAGAAAAAGAAGCAGTAAATTGGAATCATCAGCTATATGAATGAAGTTTGATCAATACACTGGTAAAACCTGTTATCAGTGAGAAAAAACACAAGTCAGCACAGAACAACAATTAATGGCGAATCATGGAAACCACTATGGTTTTAAATCAAAGTCAGGGTAAAGAAACTAACGGAAAAAAACTGATACCACTAAACGTGTTCCAAAAGTTTTTGCTATCAAGCAGCTATGATCGCTGGTTATGGAGATTTAATTTGCTTCAGAATTCAAAACTCTTTAATCAGAATCTGAAATCAGATCGCCGTGAATTTTTTGTCACTCTGTAGTTTCTCTTATTCAATAGTCACGCAAATTGATAATTCAGAATGTGATAAACAAAATAAAACAATCCAAATTTGCGAGAAAACAGATATAATCAAGAAAATTCTTCATGTTTTTAATTGAAATTCAATTGAAATTGAAATTCTACATTTACCAATCAAGCTAATTTTTCCTGGGCAACGTTCTTCAGGTTTTGGCGTGAAACCTATCATACGATTGATTTTACAAATTGTCTATCAGATCATATAAAGCGACATAAGCAGGAAAATTTAAAATGAGCAAAACTGTTCGAGGAAAATTTCCTTTTGGTACGAAAAAGAGGCAGTAAATTGGATTCACCACCTATATGAATGAAGTTTGATCAATAGACTGGTCAAACTTGTTATCATCAAGAAAAAACAGAGGTCAGTAAAGAACAACAAATAATGGCGAATCGTTGAAACCACTGTGATTTGAAATCAAAATTGAGGTAAGAAAACTAACAGAAAAAACTAATACCACTAAACGCGTTCAGAAAGTTTTTGCTATCAAGCAGCTATGATGGCTTTTTATTTTGAATCTATTGCTTCAAAATTCAAAAAACTTTTTATCCATTCTTAAAATCATTTCGCTCTGAAATGTTCACACTCTCAATTCAATTTTCAAAAAAAATATCGTAAGTCACCAAATCGCTGGTATTAGGTTTGGATAACCTCTATTCATTCTCGACAGAAATTTAAAATCTCAATTTAGATTTATATGAGAGAGCAAAAGAATTAAATGAGGTGACCTGTGCTTATTTATCTCCTACAAGAAAGCAAAAATCAACCAAAACCAAACAGAGGTCAAACAAGCTGCACAATTTCAAGTTATTTTGTGGGCGATGTTTTTCATGGTTTCCCATGCAACCTACAAAGTGGATTTTAGAAAGTGGATATCAGTTCACATAAAGCGACATTAGCAAGAGAATACAAAACGCAAGAAAAATAGAACAATTCAAGTTTCCTCGAAAACTTCTTGTGCTAAAGTTTGCCTAGCCAAAAACTACTTTGTGAAAACTCCAAACCACCTGTTTTTTGAAAAAAATTTAAATACAAAATGAAGTATCAATTCCATAAAAGTTCAAATCGAATACGATGAAGTATGCTAAAATTATTAGCAACTCCATATCAAGTAATTTAGGTAAACAGCCAAAATCAATTGAAAATTTCAAGCAGCGACAAAATGACAAAGCTAACACCAATACAATTGAAAAACAGCAATCCGTTGGCAAGACTCGGAAAATGAAAAAAACTGCTCGAAGACAAATTGCCTTTTGGTCAGAAAGGAAGCAGTAAATTGGAATCACCAACTATATGAATGAAGTTTGATCAATAGACTGGTAAAACCTGTTATCATTGAAAAAACACAAGTCAGCACATAACAACAATTAATGGCGAATCATGGAAACCAGTATGGTTTGAAATGAAAATCAGGGTAAAGAAACTAACGGAGAGAACAGATACCACTAAACGTGTTCCCAAAATTTTTGCTGTCAAGCAGCTACGGTCGCTTTTTATTGAGATTTAAATTGCTTCAGAATTCAAAAATTTCTTAATCAAAATTTGAAATCAGTTTGCTCTGAAAAGTTCACACTCAGTAGTTTCTTTTATTCATTAGTCACGCTAATTGAAAACTCAAAAGGTGATAAACAAAATGACACGATCCAATTTTGCGAGAAAACAGATATAATCAAAAATCAAAAATTCTTCATATTTTTATGCTAAAAAAGCATCAATTGCAATTTTACATTTACCAATCAAGCGAATTTTTCTTGGTGAACGTTGTTCAAGATTTGCCATGTAACCTATGGTACGATTGATTTTACAAATTTTCTATCAGATCATGTAAAGCGAAATTAGCAGGAACATTTAAAATGCACGACAAAATAAAAAACAGTTTTTCGAAAAAACTTTCGTGCTAAAAATTGCATAGCCAAAAACCACCTTAAACGAGTTGTTTATGGACTACCAGAAAAGTGCAAGCTGAGGAAGTAAATCCTTAAAAGTTCAAATCAAACACGATAATTTATGCTGAGTTTATTAGCAACTTCGTACCACGTAACTTTAAAAAACAGCAAATATCAATTGACAATTCCACGCAGTGACAAAATGACAAAACTAAAGACAATACAAGTGAAAAACAGCAATCTTTTGGCGAGACTTAGAAAATCAACAAAACTGTTCGAAGACAAATTGCCTTTTGGAAAAAGAAGCAGCAATTTGGAATCACCACCTTTTTGTATGAAGTTTGATCAAAAGACTGGTCAAACCTGTTATCAATGAGAAAAAACACAAGTCAGAACAGAACAACAAATAATATCGAATCGTTGAAACCACTATATCTCAAAATCGGGGTAAGAAAACTCACAGAAAAATGCAATACCAATAAATGGAGAGTTAATTCCTGAAAAGTTCAAATTAAACAGGAGAAATTATGCTGAGTTTATTAGCAACTTCACACCAAGTAACTTTAAGAAACAGAAAATATCAATTGACAATTCGAAGCAGTGACAAAAAGACGAAGGTAACACCAATACATGTTAAAAACCAAGTGAAAAACAGCAATCTGTTGTCAAGACTTGGAAAATGAACAAAATTTTTCGAAGACAAATTGCCCAGTGAATTGGAATCACCACCTATATGAATGAAGTTTGATCAAAAGACTGGTCAAACCTTTTATCATTGAGAAAAAACACAAGTCAGTACAGAACAACATTTAATAACGAATCATTGAAACCACTATGATTTCAAGTAATTAGGGTAAGAAAACTAACAGAAAAAACTAATACCACTAAATGCGTGCACAAAACTTTCTCTATGAAGCACCTATGGTCGCTTTATATTGATAATGAATTCGCTTCAAAGTTCAAAAAAAGCATTTTCATCAATATTTAAAATCTTTTTGCTCTGAAATGTTCATACTCTCAATTCAATTTTCAAAAAATTGTATCTTGAGTAACCAAATCGCTATTATTAGGTTTGGATAACCTCTATTCATTTTCGAAAGTAACAAAAAATCTCAGTTTAGATTTATACGCGAGAGCAAAAGAATTTTATAAAGTGACCTGTGCATACACTTATATATCTCTTACAAGAAAGCAAAACCAACCAAAACCAAACAGAGGTCAAACAAGCTGCCAAATTTCAAATTATTTTGTGGTCGATGTTTTTCATGGTTTCCCATGGAACCTGCAAAGTGGATTTTACAAAGTGGATATCAGATTACGTGAAGCGACTTTAGCAAGAAAATACAAAACGCAAGAAAAATAGAAAAATTCGAGTTTTCTCGAAAACTTCTTGTGCTAAAGTTTGCCTAGTCAAAAACTACTTTGTGAAAACTCCAAACCACTTTATTTTTGCTAATAATTTAAATACAAGTTGAAATTTTATTTCCCTAAAAGTTCAAATCAAACACGATGAAGCATGCTGAAATTATTAGAACTTCATATCATGTAATTTAGGAAAACACCAAAAATCATTTGTTCGAAGATAAATTGCCTTTCGGTCGGCAAAAGAAGCATCAAATTGAAATAACCACCTAAATGAATGGAGTTTGATCAATAGACTGGTAAGACCTGTTATCGTTGAGAAAATACACAAGTTAGCACAGAACAACAATTAATGACGAATCATGGAAGCCAGTATGGTTTGAAAAGAAAATCAGAATACAAAAACTAACAGAAAAAAACTGATACCACTAAACGTGTTCCCAAAAATTTTGCTATCACGCAGCTATGATCGCTTTTTATTGAGATTTTATTTGCTTCAGAATTCAAAAATTTTTTAATCAAAATTTCAGTTCGCTTAATCAAAATCAGTTCGCTCTGAAATGTTCACACTCAGTAGTTTATCTTATTCATTAGTCAAGCTGATTGATAATTCAGAATGTAATGAACAAAATAACACAATCTAAATAGGCAATAAAACAGATAAAATAAAATATCTAAATTTCTCCAAGATTTTACGCTAAGAAGCAGCATCAATTGAAAAACTACATTTACCAGTCAGGCGAGTTTTTCCTGGGCAACGATCTTCATGATATGCCGTGTAACCTATCATACAATTGATTTTACAAATTGTCTATCAAATGATATAAAGCGACGTTAGCAGGAAAATTTAAAATGCACAAAAAAATTTTGAAAAGTTTTTTGTGCTAAAATTTACATAGCCAAAAAGTACCTTAAACGAGTTGTTTATGGACAACAAGTGAAATGCAAATTGAAGAACTATTTCCTTAAATGTTCAAATCAAACACAATAAATTATGCTGAGTTTATTAGCAACTTCATACCAAGTAATTTTAAGAAACAGCAAATATCAGTTGACAATTCCACGCAATGACAAAATGACAAAATTAACACCAATAACAAGGGAACAACGGCAATCTGATGGCGAGATTGGGAAAATCAATAAAACTGTTCGAAGACAATCTGTGTCTGAGTAAGAAAAAGAAGCGATAGATTGAAATCGCCACCTAAATGAAAGAGATTTCATCTAAGGACTGGTCAAACATGTTATAATTGAGACGAAAGGCAAGTCAGCACAGAACAACAATTATTGGCGAATCACGAATACAACAATGGTTTGAAATCAAAATCAGGGTCAAAAACCAGAAAAAAAAATAATACGACTAAACGCGTTCACAAAATTGCGCTATCAAGCAGCTATGATGGCTTTTTTTGAGATTTATTTTGCTTCAAATTTAAAAAAAAAATGTTTTTTAATCAAAGTTTCAAATCAGTTCGCTCTGAGATGGTTACACTCAGTAGTTTCTGCTATTCATTCGTCACGTTAATTGACAGTTCAGAATGTGATAAACAAAATAAAACAATCTAAATATGCGAGAAAACAGATATAATCGAAAATCGAAAATTCTTCAGGTTTTTATGCTAAAAGCATCAATTGAAAATCTACATTTACCAATCAAGCGAATATTTTGTGAGCATTGTTCTTCATGATTTTGTATGCAACCTATCATTCAATTGATTTTACAAACTGTCCTTCGGATCAAATAAAGCGACATTAGCAGACAAACTTTAATTGCACAAAAAATAAAAAAACACTTTCTTTCAAAAAACGTTTTGTGCAAAAATTTGCATAGCAAAAAAGTACCTTAAACGAGTTGTTTATGGACAACAAGAGAAGTGCAAGTTGAAGAAACAAATCCTTAAAAGTTCAAATCAAACACGATAAGCTATGCTGAGTTTTTTTGTCAACTTCATACCAAGTAACTTTAAGAGAAATCAAATATCAGTTGACAACTCCACGCAGTGACAAAATGACAAAACTAACACCAATAACAAGGAAACAAAGGCAATTTGTTGGCGAGATTGGGAAAATCAACAAAAATGTTCGAAGACAATCTGTCTCTGGGTAAGAAAAAGAAGCGATAGATTGAAATGGCCACCTAAATGAATGAAATTTCATCAAAAGACTGTTCAAACATGTTATCATTGAGACGAAAGGCAAGTCAGCACAGAACAACAATTGTTGGCGAATCATGAATACAACAATGGTTTGAAATCAAAATCAGGTCTAAAACCAGCAAGAAATTAAGAAGACTAAACGCGTTCACAAAATTGCGCTATCAAGCAGCTATGATGGCTTTTATTGAGATTTATTTTGCTTCAAAATTAAAAAAAATGTTTTTTAATCAAAATTTCAAATCAGTTCGCTCTGAAATGGTTACACTCAGTAGTTTCTCCTATTCATTCGTCACGTTAATTGATAGTTCAGAATGTGATAAACAAAATAAAACAATTTAAATATGCGAGGAAACAGATATAATCGAAAATCGAAAATTCTTCATGTTTTTATGCTAAAAGCATCAATTGAAAATCTTCATTTACCAATCAAGCGAATATTTTGTGAGCAATGTTCTTCATGATTTTGTATGTAACCTATCATTCGATTGATTTTACAAACTGTCCGTGGGATCATATAAAGTGACATTAGCAGGCAAACTTTAAATGCACGAAAAATAAAAAACGGTTTTTTCAAAAAACGTTTTGTGCAAAAATTTACATATCCAAAAAGTACCTTAAACGAGTTGTTTGCGGAGAACAAGAGAAGTGCAAGTTTGAGAAACAATTCCTTATAAGCTCAAATCAAACACGATAAGTTATGCTGAGTTTTTTGGCAACTTCATACCAAGTAACTTTAAGAGACATCAAATATCAGTTGACAATTCCACGCAGTGACGAAGTGACAAAACTAACACCAATAACAAGGAAACAACGGCAATCTGACGACGAGATTTAGAAAATCAACGAAACTGTTCCAAGACAATTTGTCTTTTGGTAAGAAAAACAGCAATAAACTGCTTTTGGTAATTAAAACACCTATAAGAATGAAGTTTCATCAAAAGACTGGTCAAACTTGTTATCATAGAGACAAAAAGCAAGTCGGCACAGAACAACAGTTAATGGCGAATCTTGCAAACAACTTGGTTTGAAATCAGAATCAGGGTCGAAAACCAACAGAAAAGATGAATACCACTAAACGCGTTCACGAATTTGAGCTATCAAGCAGCTATGATGGCTTTCTATTGAGATTTATTTTGCTTCAAAATAAAAAAATTATGTTTATTTAATCAAAATTTGAAACAAGTTCGCTCCAAATTGTACACACTCAGTAGTGTCTGTTATTCATTAGTCATGCTAATTGATAATTCAGAATGTGACAAACAGGATAACACAATCCAAATATGCGAGAAAATCGATACAATCAAAAAAATCAAAAAATCTTCATACTTTTACGCTAAGAAAAGCATACTGCGAGGTTCTACAATTACCAATCAATTGAATATTTTTGAGTAATGTTCTTCTTGATTTGCCATGTAACCTATTATACGATTGATTTTACAAACTTTTTATCAGATCATATAAAGAGAAATTAGCAGGAAACTTTAAATTGCACGACAAAATAAAAAACAGTTTTTCAAAAAACTTTCGTGCTAAAAATTGCATAGCCAAAAACTACCCTAAACGAGTTGTTTATGGACAACCAGAGAAATGCAAGTTGAGGAATTAGATCCTTAAAAGTTCAAATCAAACACGATAAATTATGCTGAGTTTATTAGCAACTTCATACCACGTAACTTCAAGAAACAGCAAATATCAATTGACAAATCCACGCAGTGACAAACTGACAAAACTAAAGACAATACAAGTGAAAAACAGCATTCTGTTGGCGAGACTTAGAAAATCAACGAAACTGTTCGAAGACAAATTGCCTTTTGGTAGGAAAAAGAAGCAGCAAATTGGAATCACCACCTATTTGAATGAAGTTTGATCAAAAAACTGGTCAAACCTGTTATCATTGAGAAAAAACACAAGTCAGAACAGAACAACAATTAAAATCGAATCGCTGAAACCTTTATATCTCAAAATCGGGGTAAGAAAACTAACATAAAAATGCAATACCAATAAATGGAGAGTTAATTCCTGAAAAGTTCAAATCAAACAGGAGAAATTATGCTGAGTTTATTAGCAACTTCACACCAAGTAACTTTAAGAAACAGAAAATATCAATTGACAATTCGAAGCAGTGACAAAAAGACGAAGGTAACACCAATACATGTTAAAAACCAAGTGAAAAACAGCAATCTGTTGTCAAGACTTGGAAAATGAACAAAATTTTTCGAAGACAAATTGCCCAGTGAATTGGAATCACCACCTATATGAATGAAGTTTGATCAAAAGACTGGTCAAACCTTTTATCATTGAGAAAAAACACAAGTCAGTACAGAACAACATTTAATAACGAATCATTGAAACCACTATGATTTCAAGTAATTAGGGTAAGAAAACTAACAGAAAAAACTAATACCACTAAATGCGTTCACAAAATTTTCTCTATCAAGCAGCTATGATGGTTTTTTATTGAGATTTATTTTGCTTCGAATTTTTTAAAAAAAGCATTTCAATCAAAATAACAAAATTTTGCTCTGAAAAGTTCACATTCAGTAGCTTCTCTTATGCCTCAACTGAAAACAAAATTGGCTTCTCATCAGTCAAACTAATTGATAATTCAGAAAGTGGTAAACAAAACAACACCAAAAACCAAATAAGCGAGAAAACAGATACAATCAAGTATTGATAATTCTCCATTATTTAATGCTAAATATAGCTTCAATTGAAAACCGAAATTTACCAATCAAGCGATTATTTCTTGAGCTATGCTTTTCATGATTTGCCATGTAACCAAGCGTACGATTGATTTTGGAAATTGTCTATAAGATCATATAAAGCAACATTAGAAAGAAACATTAAATTGCCAGAAAAAAACCCTTAAACCCCAAATCAAACACGATAAATAATGCTTAAACTATAGGCAATTCCGTAGCAAGTTTTTAAAAAACAGCAAATGTCAATTAACAATTCAACTCATTGACAAGATGAAAAAGCTAACACCAATACAAGGGAACAACGGCAACCTGATGGCGAGATTTGGAAAATCAACAAAACTGTTCGAAGACAAATTGTCTTTTGTTAAGAAAAAGAAGCAATAAATTGCAATCGCCACCTATTTGAACGAGGTTTTATCAAAAGACTGGTCAAGTTTGTTATCATTGAGAAAAAATGCAAGTCAGCACAGAAAAACAATTAATGGCGAAGCATGAAAACAACTTTGGTTTTAAATCAAAATCAGGGTCAAAAATTAACAGAATAAACTAACACCACGTTCACAAAATCTCAGCTATCAAGCAGCTTTGATGGCTTTTTATTGAGATTTTTTTGACTTCAAAATCTAAAAAATAGCGTTTTGATCAGAATTTAAAATCGGTTTGCTCTGTAAATTTAACATTCAATAATTTCTCTTATGCGTCATTTGACAACTTTTTGGACTTCTCATAAGTCCATCTAATTGATAATTCAGATTGTGAAAAATGAAATAACTCCAGAAACGAAAGATGTGAGAAAACAGATATAGTCAAAAATCGAAAACTCTCAATAAGTTTATGCTATTACATAACATCAATTGAAAATCTACATTTAGCAATCGAGCGAAATCAGTTTTCAGAACAGTATTTAGATAATTATATACTTCGTTTTCAACTAATGAAGTCAAGTCCTTCAATTATGGGATTAAAGATCAACACAAAAAACCGCAAAAAATGGTTAGAAATCAAATATTGATTTTAATGTATTGAAAATAAATTTTGTCCAGTCCTAAAAATAATATCTATGCACTCACGATAAAACTTAATTAAAAAACAAAAATAACTCATAACTCAAAAAACATGAATATTTTGACAGTGATCGTTACCACAAATTTATAAAGAAAAACATTATTGGTTTATGCCTAGTTAGAAATTCGAACAACAACATCTTTGCACCAGTAAAACTCATCGATTGCAGTAGGCTTGCCAGAAAGTTGTGGGGAAAATGCAAAACCGAAAGTCAAATGGCAATCGGGAAAAAAACATCCTGCGAAAATCGAAAAACAAATCTAAAATCAGATCTGTATTATCATAAGTAATAAGTTGTATTAAATCTATATAATTGTATCGACGATGACACGAGCAGTAGCATGTACCGGCTTTAGTGCTACAAAGAAATCCCTTTTAAAAATAGCAACAGAAAAAAAACAAAAAGAAATGGGTATAAATGTGCAAAAAAATAAATGCGAAAACGTGAAATGTTCACAAAAACAATACGCTTAAAAGGTTTTCTAGTGATACAACTAACAACTCTCTACAATAAATTTATCGATCGTGCAAGATTGACGGAACAAACGATTGTATAGTTTGGTTATATAGTCCCCCCAGATAAAGTGGGGTCCGAACAAAAAAGTTATTTTCTTCGTTCAGGTATACTTTTGGTGTTGTTTGGTAGCCAGGTCTCTTTGGCTTGCAATGTTACCGAGTAAATAAAGCGGGTGAAAATAAGTCGTGAGAATATTAACCAATAAGAATCGAGTTTTTCGAATTCGAATGGAAAAGCGTCTGAATGATCTGAAAATGTCAGTTTAACATAAATTTAAATAAACTTAATCATGAAACCTATTAAAAAGACAATATTGGCTTCATAATTTCGGGTTTTTTTGCATTTATTGGTACAATATGGTGACGTGTTATGCTCTTGAATATGTTATTATAAAACGTATCAATTGAGCTCAATGGTAGGCCATTTGTAATATATATTTTGGCGCTGCTCTAGATTACAAACAAATTTTTGCCTTAAAATTTTTTAATTAGATCTTCCCCGGGACGAGATTTTTTAAGAGAAATTATGTAAGAAATGCGCTGACTAGCGCTGAAAAAATTTTTTCAGTGGATAAAACTTACAAAATTATGCGCACAATGTGCTGAATTTTTAGCAAATTTCATACAAAATTTCAGCGCGTGTTTTTTTGAAAGATTTATTCAGTGGAAAATAATTTTTTCGGCGCTTGTCGGTGCATTTCCTACATATATTTCTGTTTTTTCACCACTTATCTTCGCATATAATCAACGCTTTACATAAACAGTTTCAGCACTTATCTTACATATTTTCAACGATTTACGTAGGCAATTTGAGCACTGATCTCAATTAATTTCAACGCTTTCCGTACACAATTTCATCATTTTCAGCACATTTTAAAATTAAATTTAGGACTTCTGCATAACTTTTGAAGTAATGACTTTATTTCCATGAAGGTAGTGAAATTGTATTTAATGTCATGAAATTTTGTAGGTAATGTGCTGAGTCTATGTAAGGAATGTGCAGAAAGCGTTGAAATTATCTCATGATCTGCATTCCCGAAATTATGTAAGAACTGTGCTGACATTTTGAAGTGTTGAATTTTTTTACGGAATGTGTTCACCATTCTGTTAAATTTTTGCAATAATAAGTGCTGAAAGCGCTAACAATTTCCTGTTTCCGAAATACTGAAATTATGTAGGCATTCTACTGAGAGTTTAAAGAGGTTAAATAATGTAAGGAATGAGTTCAAACGTGTGCTCAATTTAAGTAAGGAATGTGTTGAAAAAAGTTCTGAAATTTGTAAGAATTCAGTTGACAAGTGCTGTAAATGTTTCATTCAACACATTCAGCAAATTAAATTTTTTCCGACAACCGTTCACATCTGGCAACTGGTCACAATGGCTGTTGATACGTATAGTATTTGATTTGATGATTGGGAATGAGCTAATGCCAATTTTTGCACCATTGCTTTGAAAATATTATTGACTTGGTCCCGCATTGTTGTTTTACAGTCGGTGGTCACAAGAAAGAGCAGCTTCTTGCAACGAGTTGGGAACAGCACAGTGAGTAGAAGAGCCCTGCACAGTGAGACGAGATTTTTTACAAAAAAATTTAAGAAATGCGCTGACAAGCGCTAAAAAAATTTTTCAGTGGATAAAACTTACCAAATTATGCGCTTAACATGCTGAATTTTCGACACATTTCTTAAAAATGTGCAGCGCGTGTTATTTTGAAAGATTTATTCAGCAAAAAATAATTTTTTTTGGCGCATGTCAACGCGTTTCCTACATAAATTTCGGTTTTTTCACCCCTTATCTTCGCATATCGTCAACGATTTCTACTAATAGTTTCAGCACTTATCTTACATATTTTTTTACCAATTTATCTACGCAATTTGAGCTTTGATTTGAATTAATCTTAACCTTATCTGTACTCAGTTTCATCATTTTGAGCTCACTTTAAATTTATTTCAGGATTTGTTCTTAAAATTTGAAGCATTGACTTTATTTTCATGAAGTTCGTGAAAATGTATTGATTGTCATAAGATTTTGTAGGTAATGTGCTGAACTTTTGTAAGGATTGTACAGAAAGCATTGAAATTTTCTCATGATCTGCATTCCTGAAATTTTGTAAGAACTATGCTGAAATTTTGAAGTGTTGAATTTATCTACGGGTTGTGTTGACAAATTTGTTAAATTTTTGTAAGAACTAGTGCTGAAAGTGCTAAACATTTCCTGTTTCTGAGATGCTGAAATTATGTAGGCATTCTGCTGAGAATTTAAAGAGCCGAAATAATGTAAGGAATGAAGTCAAACATGTGCTCAATTTATGTGAGGAATGTGTTGAAAAAAGTTCTGAATTTTGGAAGAATTCAGTTGACAAGTGCTGAAAATGTTTCATTCAACACATTCAGCACATTAAACACATCGAACAACCGTTCACATCTCGCACCCGGTCACAATGGGTGTTAATACTTATCAAGGAGTGATTTAATGATTGCGAATGAGCTAATGCCATTTATTGCACCATTGCTTTGAAAAAATTATTGACTCGGGCCCGCCTTGTTATTTTACTGTCGGTGGGCACGAGAATGAGCAGCTTCTTGCAATGAGTTTGGAACAGCACAGTGAGTAGAAAAGCCCTGCACAGGGACACAAGATTTTTTACAAACAAATATGTAAGAAATGCGCTGACAAGCGCTGAAAAAATATTTAAGTGGATAAAACTTACAAAATTATGCGCTTAACGTGCTGGATTTTCAACACATTTCCTACAAATGTGTAGCGCGTGTTATTTTGAAAGATTTATTTAGTGAAAAATAATTTTTTGGCGCATGTCAGCGCGTTTCCTTCATTTCTTTCACCACTTATCTTTGCATATAATCAACGGTTTCCTTACAAAGTTTCAGCACTTGTCTTAATTATTTTCACCGATTTACATACGCAATTTGAGCACTGATCTTATTTAATCTCAACGCTTTTCGTACGCAGTTTCATCATTTTCAGCACAGTTTAAATTTATTTCAGGAATTGTGCTTAAATTTTGAAGCCTTGATTTTATTTTCATGAACGTCGTGAAAATGCATTGAATTTCAAGAAAATTGGGCATAAATTTTGGGATAAATGTGCTGAATTTATGTAAGGAATGTGCTGAAAGCGCTGAAATTTTCTCATGATCTATAGTGCTGAAATTATGTAAGAACTGCTGAAATTTTGAAATGTTGAGTTTATTTAATGAATGTTTTGAAAAGTCTATTAAATTTATGTAAGAAATGTGCTGAAAGCGCTAAAATTTTCTTGTTTTCGAAGTGCTGAAATTATGTAGGCATTCTGCTGAGAGTTCAAAGAGTTGAAATAAAGTAAGGAATGAGTTCAAACGTGTGCTGAATTTATGTTAGGAATGTGTTGAAAAAATTTCTGAGTTTTTGTAAGAAATCAGTTGACAAGTGCTGAAAATGTTTTATTCAACACATTCAGCACATTACTTGCATAATTTCATCACATCAAGCTCATTTCTTACAAAATTTTTCTCTTAAACCCGTTCACATCTCGTCCCCGGTCACAATAGTTGTTAATACTTATCAAGGAGTGATTTGGTGATTGCGATTGAGTTATTGTCAATTTTTGCACCATAGCTTTTGACTCGGGCCCGGATTGTTAATTTACTGTAGGTGGTCGCGAGAAAGAGCAGCTTCTTCAAATGAGTTTGCAACAGCACAGTGAGTAGAAAAGCCCTGTTTTGTCCGATGATTGGCAAAATGAATCGTAATCATCGCTGATTCCTTATGAGGAAGACAAATCGGTCTCCCGCTCTGGCATTGAATGCAATGAACCCTCCATGAAGCGAAACTTGATGCGACCGTTCCAAACTTTTGAATATCATCCTGAAGACGTCGTGATCCAGATCCCGACGTTGGATACTCCTGCAAACATCAGCTTCCTGAAGCTCTGCTCTGGTCCAGCGTTCCTAATATGCATAGCATATCAGAATACAGGAAATTTTGAATACGATCTTTAACAGACATCCAATTACCGGATGCAGTCTGCTGTGATTGACATTTCTTGGGTTCTTTTTAAAATCTTTGTTTGCGAGAAGTACTAAATGTTGAAACGCTGAACGAACCAAAACTGTGCGACAAATTTGTAAAATATTATGGAATTTCATTGCACTAAATAATTTTGAGTTTAGACGGCAAAAAATCCAAAAAAGATTTTCAGTTACGATTTAACGTAATAAGCAAAAGAACGCCATATTTTCCGGCAGATAGACAATTAGTAACACCCACAAAAGTAGCTCTTACCAAAAAAAAAACATCGATTTACAAATTTTTGGTCAGATTCCAGTAAATTCAGAAAAGAATTAGTCTATTATGACTACATAGCAAAAGTTGCTCAATTTTGAAGATTTTTGGTCAACTTTGGTTTCCTTCTGTTTTCTACCTTTCTAGTGTGTGACATAGTTGATTCACGAGTTACGACTGGGGTTTTTCTTCACTTTCCCTCTTCCCTGGGTTACTGGCTCTCCCTTTGTGGTAAAGTATTTCTGCAATTGTATGCTGTTGAGTTTTTGTACGAGTAATAGTTTCTTTGGTTCTACTGCCTTCTAGGGTGCGACTTAAGTTTCCTCTGGCGTTACAGCTTGATTATTTCTTGATTTTTCCAGCTGGTAAGTTTCTGTAATATGGTTACTATGCTGATTGTTTATTTTGGTTGAGGTTTTGCTAGGGTGTGAATCATCTTTGCTCTGGAGTTACGGCAAGTAAAGTTTTTGAAATTTTCGTTCTTTTAATACACTACTGCATTGCCGTAAATAAGTCTTTCAGTAGCTTCTCTCTTCCTTCGTAGAAATTGACCTAAATTTGTTATGCAATGACGGCTTATTTGTTGGGTTGAGTTTGTGAGTTTGTTGCTGTGGTCCGCTTGCACAATTATCCACGCCTCCTCGCTCCCTTGCTACATTTCTGTCCGTTCTTTTCCGCTTTCCCGTTTAGTTGCGCGCTACTCATTCGAGGTTTCCGTTTTAACCAACCGTTTTCTCGCCGAGTCGTGCGACGTCTGCCTGGCAATTCCGTTTAGTCCGTTTTGTTTTCTTCTTCGGCTTATGTCGTTTGTCAGGCGTTTGCAACCCGTGCGTTTCGTTTCCCGTTTCCTCGCCCTGCGTTTCCGTCCCTTCCGTTTCTATTTTGTTGTGCGTCGTTAGACCGGCTTTCCTGTTCTGTCTTGCGTCGTTTTGCTGGCCCACCATTGCTGGTCGTCTCTCTCCCTGGTTTTGTTAATTACTCTCGACAACTTCTGTGCTACTTGCTAACTTTTTTCCTGGTCCAGGTCTTGCTGATTATCAAGTCGTTGTTATTGGGATTCCGTATAATCACAACTCCGTTGACAATTTTTGAAAGTACTTTAAAATGGGAAATCAGCTATTTCAATAACATGACGGAATTACATGAGAAATCATGGAAACTCTATGGTGCAAGAGCTAATCTTCATTCCGAGTTACGTAACATCCACAAGAACATCAACGATATCATACGCCTGCAGCACAGGAGGCTTAAATTTTGACGTTCGATTAGAAAGTTGAAGGATGTTTCGAATAAACTTGTGCACAAAAATGAGGAGTTCTTTGACTTGGCGATTAAAACTGAGAACACCGATTCGATTTATCCTGTCCATGAGCAGTGGTTAGATGAAGCAACTAAGAAAATTGATGACCTCTTGCATTCTTCTGGAAACTATATTGACTCAGTCCCTGACCAAGACACCGTAGGTGAGGCATTAATCAGCTAAGTAGTTCAATAAAACGTTTACGCTTAACGTCGATTTTCGCAGGGCAAATACGAAATGAGGAGGCTGAGAAACAAGAACAAGATGCCCAGCTAGTTAAAAACACTTAAATTCTGCGCTAAGCTTCAAAAACAAATAGAGCTCAAGGCAGTTCAGGGCTTGGAGGAAGAACATCGCCAACGTGCTTCTGCAGCCAAATTAAACGAGATTAAGCAAAATCATGGATAATCGTTCATTTTTAGTCACCACTCAAATTAACTAAATTCGCTACAGATAGGAGATTCAATAGAAGTCAAAAACTGGTACACGACTGGCTAAATTCGTTTCCTCCCGGTAATTTACTAACTGTCAGTATTGAATCTAACTTTTTGCGTGCGGATTTGGTAACTGCCCACCCTCCCGTTCAAGATACTGCCGTTAATAATCCTCCAGAAAACCTAGGTAATTGTTGCCGGTAACTTAAACCAAATTGAAATGCTTCCTCAGTACAGATTGCCTCAGTACAGAAAAGTACGGTAAGTTTAACAACGCAATCAATTCTCGGTCTTCAACCGATGATGTTAAATTGACATACTTTAAGAAACTTGTAGCTGGCAACGCTAAAAAAGCTATCACTGGGTCCAATTGATCAAATTCACCACTTTTCTTTCATTGGAGATGCACAATAGCGATAACATCATTAGCTATTCAAGGTGCAATTGAACTCTCGTTAGGTTTTTTTATATTACTCTCAGATGATTCGAATTTAAGAGGTGTTGCGCTTCTCAGCTCTGTAGTACAGAAGTTAACACCCAAAATGAAAGACTCGTCGCCACTATTCACTGTCAAAAAGCGTTGGTTGAATCCTACTCTTCTGGATTTCAACGAACGGTTAAGATAGATGACCGAAGCGCACAATTCAATGAATAAAACCTCCACTATAACAAGGGCTGAAAATACCAGTTACTCAGTAAAAAAGACCTAAATTGCATTAAAGGCATTTGCAACATTTACTCAACAAAATTTTAGTCAGAAGCCGCAACAGAGTTCTCCGCCAATATCAACCTCCGGCGCATAGTATGCAAAGGCAACCGTTGGCTGTGGGAATGCCGTGCTCTTAACAAAAAACACCCGCGAAGCAACCTGAGTTTTTAGCTGAGGCAAAGCCCTTTTCTCTTGTTTGCGTGATAAAAATATGTTCAAGCAGTGCACAAGTCCCCGTAATCATTGGAAAGACGGCTGCAACAACTCCCATAACACCTTACTCTATGGAGCTGAAGAGTTTTTTCCACCTAAATCCTCGACAAAGAACATTAAAAAACCCACGTCAAGTCCAGGTGCTAGTAAGCCTTATACTGGTCACAAGCAACCAATTAAGACGACCACTTTGTCTTCTATCACGGATGTCAAAACCCTCCTTGAGTTGACAGCATTGCAAATGACTAATTCTTCTGGTACTAATACAACGACGTTGGTTTTATGCGATACCGCTTGCAGTAACTCCTGGGTTTTCAACAGTCTCGCAGTTGGATTTGATTTGCAGGGTACCTCCATAAATTTGAACGTACAGGGTATAAATAAGTGTGAACTCAATGACAAGAAAAGTGTTCAATTGACTGTCACACCTCACAAAGATCATGAATTCAAAGATTTCACTCTACGCCTCTATGTGGGGGAAACAATGAACCTAGACTCTGACATCAATCATAATAAATCCTTGCAGGAAACGTACCCGCAATAAGCGACCCTATATCCAGTACGGTCCAGCTATGGAGACATTGAGATGATACTTGGAGAGGATGTCTTTCTTTTCATCCGTCCGTTGGAGTACTTTGCAGCCGACAAAAATGACTATTCGCTTGCCCATGGGTTGGGTTGTAAGGGGCCCGCTTCCGTCACACTCAAGTTTAAGCCAACAAACGTGTTTCAAAGCCAATATTGAACAGGATTATGTTTTCGTTTTCAGTCATGTTACATAGTGGAGTCATGCGGTGCGTACAATCAAACTGACCCACAAACCGCATGGGGGGCTCGAGCCCTTGGAATGACTCAATCAACGACTTTTCATAATGACTGAATGTACAATATTGTGGGCTGACGATTACATTCAGGTCCCAGACCACTACTTTTGTCATTGGTGCGGCTTAGGTATCTCGGAAAGTGGATCTCGACGGTCCTTGACGCTCACATGTTCGAACAGTGGTCGGATAAAAATTGCTATCTATCACATTATCTCGGAATCAGCCCGAACAAAGTGCACAGGGTACTTAATGTTGCAGCAATTATCCACTGTACGTCTTTGAACATTTCTTTGCTCACATTCCTTGACTTATAACTTAAACCATGTGCCCCACTCTAAAACTTAATCCATGTGCTAATTAGGTTCTGTCGACATCAGTTTGCCGTGTCCGCAGATGTCGAGGATATGTCCCTACAGGTTAGTGTCCCTGACTGTGACCAATCTTCGCCGAGTTTTTGTGGCGGCTGAACCCTATTACACCTGTTACAAAAGTTGTGGTCTACCAGTACACAAGCTACACAATCGGGGCTAGGGATTCGTTCACATGTGCAATCTATGCATTACAACGCACCGCTCTTGACAACGTCCACGTTAGCAACCTAAACCGTCCTAGAGAGCTTCTTCACGGACGATTAGTTAGAGTAGAAGCAGTCGCTTGAGAGGGCTCTGAATGGATTGAAGGAATTGGTGCGTCTTCTCCATTCAGATTTAATAAAGTTTGCTAAGTTTGTAAGAAATGTGCCAAATCGGGCTGATCAAATCAATGAGTTGCCTCAATCTACCGAACCCAAAGTAATTGCGGTGATGAGAAATCTTCGCACGTGATTGGGTTGAATTGAGACTACAACAATGATACGCTATTTGTGAGTGATACGCTAAGTTCCTCAAGTATTTAATCCCATTTTTTTAGTGGCACCATTTACCGTTGAGGCTCGATTGTTGCTAAAGGACACCTGGCGTGTCAGCTGGCAGCACTGGGACGAAGAACTATTGAAAGACACTGCTGACAAATTCCTCAATTGGAGTGTGCAATTACCCAAGCTTGCCGAAATAACTCTACTCCGGAACTACTCTTAGGGAACTTCTGAAAACCTGAAACTACATATGTTTGGGATAGTTCGCAAGAAAGAAGTTTCTAAGGCGATTACGTTTCTTCGAGCTCGAGTAAGTACTTCGAATGGGCCCCAAACGGAGCTTGCGTTTCTCTTGGGTAAAGCTCGCATAGTACCTATGAAGGCGATGTTTTTCAAAGCTCGAATTATAGGCTGCACTACTAGCCGCTCGATTGATCAGGATATCTGTCGAGCTCTCACAGTGAATGTCAACAGGGTTTTCATATGGACGGACTGCACTCTTGTCCTACCATGTCCTATTTCTACAATCCAGCACACAAATTCATTTCAATTCGTGTTTGCAAGACCTTAGAAAAAGCTAGCGTTGACGATTGGAACCACGCTGCCTCAAGTGATAACGGATAGACGCTTGTACTCGTGGTATATCCGCTGATGATTTGCAATCAGGCAGCTGGGTGAGGGGCCAGATATCTTCAGAACCAAGCCATTGCCGTTCGAAACAAGCACTGAGGTAATTAGTAACGTCACACTTGGTATAGCAAACAACAAAAATGACGATACCATCACATCATTGACCGCATCCTTAACTAAGTTAACTAAGGACCCGCCCCCGAAACTAATTCTCTTCGATAAGTTGTTCTTATCAAAATTTGCTACAAATAATACCATAGGAACTACGTCGGCTACCTTTTACTGTATGCCATTTTTCTGCCAATGGTTGTAATATATGTTCAACTGAGCTTGAATATCGCAAGGAAAGTTTTTTAATACCGAAAAAAAGATCTTTTCGAAAACATCCGTTAAGCGGAATAGTCGTATTACTCCCTTTTCCTTTGTCGGACCAATTTGTCTAATCCGTTCAGTTGTCCGCATCAAACATCCTGCCGTCCTAGACGCATGCCACGAACTTGCATAGAGTTTTCTTTGGCATATCCACGTAAAAAATCACCACCAAAGCGTTAACTGCGGGCTAAAGTACAAGAACATTATGTCATCCTCAAACTACAGTCCTCATTGCGTTACATTATGTCTAACTGTGTTACGTGCAGAATGTTCCGCGCTGTCACTATTCAATCCATCATGGCTGACCTCGCAGCAGAAAGATTTATGTAACAATCTCGTCCCTTTAACAACATTACCAACACCGGGGTTGATTACTTTGGCCTTTTTACGTCCTTTTTTTGTTCGTTGGACTATCGAGAAGAGGTAGGGATTCCTTTAAGATTGTTTGACCACCCGCGCTCTCCATGAAGAAATCGTCTTGTTCATGGAAGCTAATTCATGTGTAATGGGAATACAGTGGTTTGTCCCTCGTCCAGGTACTCTTGGCATGATCTGCTCAGATAATGGTATCAATTTCCTAAAGTACTAACATTATTGCTGCCAAACTTGCCCAAAAAGGCATTAAGTGCACCCTGTGCGCCACACCAAGTTGGCATCTGGGAGAGGATGGTGCGCAGTTTAAAGCGCGTACATTACATTATACTTGGAACACGTCACCTCACAGATGAAGTTTTGAATACTAATTTTTTCTGGTATAACACGCACTTAATTGACGTCTGTTAACTCCAGTAAGAGCCGACCTGTCCGATCTAGCCACTTTAACACCTATCTTTTTTTGGTTGGTAGCCAAGCAACTGTTTCCGTTTCCGTTATTGGTGTAAATGAGGTTGATTAACGTAAGCGCTACGCCCGCCTACAGTCCTACGCTAACGCTATTTGGCCACGTTGGATCAAAGAGTACGTCTCGGCATTGAACCGAAGTTGTAGTGGCAGACACTTCTCGAGCAACACCCAAAGACCGGTCGCATGGTTTGGGTAGTTCAGGAGACCAAACCTAGTGTTTACTGCCCTACTGCACGGATCACTGAACTCCGTTACGGTTCCGACAGCGTCGCACGCGCCTCCGTCTTGTGTATGCCCACCTGATTGCTTTTCCGCCCGCTTGTTAAACTTGTCCTGATCCTGCCAACATCTTCTGGGCCGGAGGGTTTTACCAAGATAACTGGAGTGTAAATAAAGCGTGATAATATAAATCACGCATTCGAAGTTTGTATAGAATTGCGTCTAATATACGTAGAATGATCTGAGAGTCTGTTCAACATTATTTTAAGTTTTCCTAATAATAAAACCGATGAAATTAGACAAGATTCGTCTCTATAATTTTCGGTTTTTTCGATTCATTTTGGTGAACGTCTTTGAACTTGTTCGTGATTAGACAAAATATCGGCCAAATGAGCATCCAAAACTGCCATCTAAAATCGCTGTAGCATTTATACGCACGGAGATCTTGAATATGTTGTATTACGGTACGTGTGATGCTCTTGAATATGTTATAAAACCTTTGAATTGAACTCCTCGGTAGACTACTAATGTATATGCAAAATGTTTTAATTGTAATTCAGGGTCAGTTCTCCTTGTTTCAATAACCGACGCCATTCTGGACTTCTCGCCAAGAAAATTAGATCTCATAAAGAGTTGAAATATCGCCACTTTGCTTTTGTTCATGCTAGTTAAAGGGCTGAATGATTTTCTGACTTCAGTAAACTAACACCTTTTCATTTAATTTTAACTTTAATCGCATTTAGGACAAACACATTGTCGAATATGATATTTATGACAGACTTTATAGACTTTACACTTTAACAGAAACTCTTGTGGTCAATTAAAATTTCTCGATCGGAAAATGCTTTCGTGATAAAATCAAATTTTCTATAATGAAACGATACAACTCAAATTGCTATTGGCATAAAATAATAGAACAAGAATAAAATTAATGACTTCTTGTTTAGTTTTTAATTGGTCTACTACAAACGATTTTCTAGAGACGTTCAGTAATTTACAAACTGAAGTTGTCGTTTAAACTTTTTTAAAGTTTTTGTGTGGAACATTAATCTGTCGAACTTTTCAGGCCATTCCGAAATTTGTTCACAGTGTCACAGTTTGTTGAGTCGACAAATGAGAGCTGACAATATCTTTTCAGCAGTCAAGTAGCAAGGCACAGCAATCTCACAATTAGCACAATAAGCAATCATTAACAGCGAACAATAAATTGCATTTGAGATCACGCAATTTTTGAATCACCGCCTTCGTAACTTGGTGAAATTGCTTCAAATTATTGACTGTTTCCTCTAGGGTTGTATGGTGAAATCGGTGCTAAGGGGCGCCCTTGCATTAAAGACGCAAACTGATTTTGTGAGGGTGATGGTTGACTTGGACCAGGCTGGCCAGGTAAAATAGTGGAAGCCGAGTTGGTTCCAACCACGGAATGATTGTGAATTGCTGGGTTGATTCCTGCCACTGAAGTTTGTTGACCTCCGATTGGAGGCATGGAATTGATACTGGAACTCTGAGCGTGCAAGTGTGGGGGGTGCTGACTCATGCTAGTATTGCTATTGGGCATCGATTGTTTCAGAGGGAGTTTCTGCGAAGAACCTTGGTTGCCATTTTGGGCAACCGCACCTTGGTTTGGGTTTTGTCCTGGGTTGTTCACCATTTGTGTTTGTTGCTGGTGCTGCATCATTTGAGGAGGTGGAAACCCAACATAATTGTGAATGTGGTTATGTACGTGGTGTGAAGCGATGGGGGTGGTCGGGACGGAAGGGGTGGGAACATGTGATGTCTGCTGCATTTGTTGTTGTGATGTTTGTTGTTGTGAGACGGGAGGTTGCATTTGGATTTGAGAGGAGGAGTTGTTTGAGGTCGGAACTGAGGGAGTCATCAATGAATCGGCGGCTGATTCTGCAATGTGTTGAGCGTTCACTTCCTGAAACCAAAGAAAATTTGACGTCTTTATGGTACACAATTTTCAGAATCTTTTCTAAAACCAAGTTTAACCTTTTGGCGAAAAATGCTTTGACATTTACAACTCCCATTGCACCACCTTAATTCAGAAGTAGTATCTTTGATAGCTATCAAAATAGTCGAATGGAAAATTAGGTTTTTAATAGTGAGTGATGCCTCACATCTTAGCATCGGTTTTATGAAGGCCGAGTTAGATTTTTCAACTTCAATCATTATATTTGAGCTTTTCAAAATTTTGAGCGCTATCGCATCGAAACCGTAAACTGAAAAAAAAACAAAACTTTTTTTGTTAAAGGCAGCTTTGTGGGAGTACGTTTTGTATCGTTTGCTAGCTTCAGTTTTTGAGTTTCTATAGTGACGCTCAAAATGGTGTTAGGCTTGAAACATTTAATAACGATTTACTGGTTTCGATCTGAGCAGAGCAATAATTTTTTCTGCAACCAGGTTGCGACCTCAAATGGGGAACAAGTTTTTGCGTACTTAACCCAACCTCTGGAAGTGGTCTTGTTTTATGGGCCCTCATAGCTCTCAAGTGCAGGAATAGCTACAACTTTAAAGTAAACAGATACATTGAATTGACACTTGGAGCTATTAGGGAATTCTTCCCAATATTTATTGACCGATTTTAATTTGGCACAGATTCCCAAAACAAGCCAATGCTATTAAGAAGAAAGGGAGTTAAAAGTGGGTTTCCAAGTCCCCGCTAAAGACACTATAGCCGCTAGTCACTACCAATTAGGACAAAGGCGCTCACTCCCAAATTGCATTCAGGCTGAAATCTTTCAAACCAATTCCATTTACAACCATATCCACTAAGCACAACAGCAACTAGGCCGAAATGAGCAACTACATAAAACAGTTTTTATTTCAAACAGTTAGAACAAATAAAGATGTTCAGTTTTTGCTACACGCAGACAAAATTTGCTCATAATTAGAATCAGCTATTCAGATCAACTGTAACCATAATGTCGGCACGGAAAACAACCAAATTTTTCACAATTATGCCGTAACGGGAAAATAGAAAAATATTCCCTGTTCTAGATTTAGGTATCGTATCACCCAGGTTCAGTTCGCATTGAAGTCAACCAATAGTTACCTTATAAATAACCTTCACTATTTTTGAGCTAAACTGGCAAGAAATAAAACGGCCTTTTATATCTGAACTGAAGCAATTTCCGGCGTAGTGATAATTGTACTGAAATGAGCTTATTCGTCGAACTTCACTCTTTCTTGGCGTTCTAAACTTTTACTTATCTGGGTGCTAAAGCCATTGAGAAGCGCAGATTGAGTTGGGGACATTTCACAATAAAGCATGAAAAGATTTGTGGCTGTTATTAGAAGGTGGTTTGAAACGTGCACATTTATTTAACTAACAGTTAGCACTTCTGTGCCCGTAAATTCCCCAGGAGTATTCTTCCCAATCCTACAGGCTGCCACTAGGTTTGAAATAAGGCACCAGTTATTAACTGATCAACTTAATATTGCTACAAACAGCCCAACATTTCACTTCCCACATAGAACGAATAGTTGATCGAAAAATTAAATTTAACAACAACAGCATAAACAAGAGATGTTTGTTTATAAAAATTGAAAATATTGCATAGTTTACTTCCCAAAATATGCGAATTTGGATGCCAAGAACCGTTTCCACAAAGTTGAATTCAAAACAACTTTTAGCAATAAGGACAGAACCATTGTTTGAGCACACCCCTTGAAAAGTTATCAAAAATTGTACAGCAAACTTTGTTTGAGATATTCTCAAAATTAACCTTATACTACTGTCGAGTTCTATTGGATTTCGAAAGACAGAGTTTCAGAGTAGAAATTAATTATTCTGGCAGCCAGATATTGCAATTTCGCAGCAGGGGAATAAGAGAGGGTATTAACACCATAAGGAGTAAATACAATCAGATTGTCCATAAACCGGTTGGCATTTGAGCCTTCATTTCAAACTGGACCGCATTTAATCTGTTAATATTGTCACACAGTCCTGTTTGCTATTCACCTTCATTTTTCTACAACTGCGCATATTTATTTTTAAAAAACAACCTTTGTAAATCGAATAAAATAACGCGCTGTTTTGAGAAATCAGTGCTTGAAAATATGAATTTAAGTACATATTTTAAATACCTCGCTGATTTTACTCAAATAGGTTCTCTAGATCAGCCTTCAACCAAAATACTCATTTTATATTTAACAGTCTTAATTTTACAATACTTATTCTTTTGCCCCGCATGTGAATCGCTTTCACTTTGATATCACGGTCAAAGAAGACAATTACACTTTCAAATTCTGAGTTCCTACATACAGGCCGTGATTTACTCCCTATAATTGGCACTAACTTCAACAAAATTTAACAGGCGCTATTCGAAATGACAACATGGCATTATTTTGTCTAGGCATGGCATAAATCCGGGCCAGTGGTCTCGAAACACATTTGGCATTATCTTTCAAAATGTGAGAGAAACTAAAGTAATGTGTGTTTGCGAGACAAATGACAAAGTTTACTCGTAAATAGAACGAATGCGCTATTTGTTTACAGTCCCAATAGATCTAATTTCACACTTCATAAAGCAATTAGATAGAAAATCGCACCTGTGAGGCATCAGCCAATAAAATGATTACAATAGCGAGCCAAACATATATCCTAAAAATTAATAGGTTTACAACGGACACCTAAAAGCAGGTGAAGAGTAATGAAAATTAACTGAAGGTTTTTATCGTTTTCGGAAACTTCATTGCCAAACTCGGAGGCCAGGCAGCGTTGTTGAACAAATTCGAGAGAGCGATAAGAATTGTGTGATAGTGTTTTCAAACCAAATCTCGTTGGGGTAACAACAGTTGCATAATTTATCGATGTGGTAAATCGTTAGCGACCGATTAATACTAGAAACACCTGGAACAGTGGCGTAACACTGTTTGGCCTATGATACAGGAAATCCTCAAATACAAGCCCTTAAATACCATAACTTTTCATTGATCAGATTACAAAACCAGATTTTAACAAGGAGGCTCAGTAATCTGCGTTTGCTCACAAGGTTCCGATCCTGATCAGTCACATTTTTGACTTAATTGTCTACCAAATGAAGAGATAAATTGTTCAAAAAAAATTGGTTTATCCATTAAAAAAAACCGCTTTAAACTCAGACCATTAAAAAAAATAAATAATGCCTCATTAGAGGGCCTATTGAGGAAAGCCTATTAATGACTCTAGGAGACAAGACAGACAACAAAAATGAATAACAACAACAAGCTCAGTTACGACCAAAACTCAATGTCCATCTATTTTAAAAGAGCTTGATAACAAAGTCAAAATAGCATCAGATAAAACTCATTTTAAAGAAATTGACTTGCAATTCACCAGCAGGACCTGGCTTTAGTGAGAATAATTAAAATGCTGACAACAAACAAATAAGTCAAAGTTGAAAAATACGTTTCTACTATTTGAAAACAATTTATTTCAGAGACATGAAACCCATAAGCAATGCACTGATATCACTAAATGAGCTCATTTATACCTCGATAGGACACCATAGAGACAGTTCATTATCCAGAATGTATTAGGAATACAAAAAAAACAAATAGAGGCAAAAATCAGAACAATAATTACGAGAAAACGTTGTCGAATGATTGAAAATCATGATCTATTCACTAAAAACATTAAATAGAACCAGTTGCGCTTCGATTCATTTTTAATAAAGTGATAAGTGACTTTTCAGTAACGTGATAATTGGTCAAGACAACAAAAAGAACAACAAAATTGAAAAAGTTTAAAAATCGAAACAAAAGCTTAAATTCACATTTAGACGAATACAGTCACAACTCAAAACTTTACAAATAATTTTTCACAAACAGTTTTGAATCCAAACAAATCATGGCTTTTTTGCTGAAATTTTAATGTATTTTCAGCTACTTTCACTTCGTCGTAGATTTGATTCATCAATATTGAGCCGTGATTTGAAAAGATTCTGGTCTGTAATTAAGAAAAACAAAAAAGGCAAAAAACTTTTAAAATAACATTTCAAATTTTTAATTGTGAAATTCCACAATTAGACTGACAATAATCTTGCTATCGCTGCTCGTCCAGTGAAAAATTATTCTAATTGTTCCAAAATCTCTGAACTAATTGTTCCAAATTTTACCGGAATAGCTAAAGACAAAAAAGTCAATATCTCAAGAAATAATGAATTGTGGATAATTACGAATGACCATTTGGGTAGCAAAAAACATTGGGTATCAACTGAAAGCATTCAATAACTTCTTTAATGGCTCCTTAGATAGCAAATGAGTCCTTTGAATATTTAGACTCAAGCATAAGACTACAAAAATAACAACAAATGCTGGCAAAGCTCAAGCTTCCACTAAAAGTTAAAAAAAATCATTTTTGGGATCCAAAAAACATGAGCTTCCTTTAGAGAACACATTTTTTTTGGCCTCATTTTAACAAAAATGGTATCTTAAATTAATTAAAACTCACTAAAAACAGACTCGTCTGTAATTGTCACGAAGAAAATTGCAAAACATGTTATAAAAGGGACAGAATCCAAAGACAAAACAATATTTTTTCGTTGCAAAAGCAACTGTGAAACGAAAACTGGCCTTGATATCACTGCGGGGCTTTAAAAAAAATCGTTCCAAATAATTGATGAAATCTGCTCAAAAAATCACCTATATAATACAGATCCAATTTTAAGCGAAAACAAGCATGCTGTCAACAAATCGGTTGCATTTTTTGCAAAACTGGCAAAAAGAACTCGCAAGATTTAAAGTGGGCGGTCGTGGAGCACAGCAATTACTTTAAAAAAACTTAAAAAACAAAATGGGACAAATAGCAAACGCAAAAAAGCCCAATTTAATACCAAACCAAAAAAAAACTGTAACCAAAAAAAATAGTCGTAACCAAAGACGACGAAGATAACGGCACAAGCTCAAATGACTGCTGACGAGCTACCACAACAAAGTTAACTTCTTAATATCTATTATCTACCACCTAATTATATATCATAAGTCCATTTGCAAAAAATCAGTTTCATATGAGAGAAGTCATAAAAATCTCGAACCAGTTTACGCTCTTCAGATACCAAATGATAACGTGTCCTCGTAAACAAAAATACCATTTTCCAAAAAGAAACAAGGTGATCTAATTGCTATGGCAATATACAGCGTGCCTATACTTCCGCTCACCGACATGCTTGAAGACCAACATTTGATTCATAAATGGTAGGCAGATGAAGGTAACGTGGCTGGTAGCCATGAATCACTAAGAATCGTACTGGAGAAGCTCGTTGAACAAGGCAATAATGCATTTGGCTACGATGTAGTCAAATGGCATCAATACAAAACCGGAATTTGTTCAAATGGCCAGCAAACATTTTTTGGGATTTGATGTTGATATTATCGAAGGTCATCGTGTTCTGGGTTCAGTTATTGATTCCGATAACAAATGCAATTACTTCATGAAAGAAAAATTAATGACCTATTCTAGCGTGCATAGTAGAACCGCCAAACAAAGTAGGCTGTACCCTCAGATTGTGTACAAATCATTTACAAATCGTCTGCAATATATGCTGACTTTCAGTGCACGAGCTACATGAAATTCTGACAGTGCTGCATGAAAACGAAAGCGTACTCAAGAAAAATTTTATCCTTTCATAGGTGAACCACTCTTCTTTCAATGATAAAAATCGGAAGCTTTTCTCTTCCGGTTAAAGAAAACAGTTTAAACATTGTTATACATGAAGACAGGGCAAATGAATATGAAAATGAATATGGCTATGCGCATATCAGACAATGAAATCCGTGACTCTTGCCAATCTGCTCAATGAGGTTTGCAACGATGCCGAAATAGAGCCCTGTCTGCACTTTGCAAGGTGAAATCTTCGCAAAAAGAAGTACCGCTACTTGTGACGATAGCAACGCTAATGGCTTCTCCGAATCACGTTGCAGCAGAACGCTCTTTGATATGAAACTGTTTAATCCGTATGCTAAGAATTTCATACCATACGCATACATTTACAAGCATCTTCAAGAAGCTGAAATACGAGCGAAGGACAATAGAAGTCGACAAAGCTACCTTCTGTCCGTTAATCTTCTCCAGTGCAGGAGGAGCGGGTCCGCCCGCATCAAAAGTCATACAGAGATTGGCTACCACGATTAACGATAAGGAAGAGGATTCGTATTCGGACGCGATTTGATCACTTACATTGCGAAAAAATATGTTTCGCGATCTTGCGTAGCTCCATACTCTGGCTCCCTACAGTAGAAGCCTCAACAAGAATCATCGTAATAGAAAGGCGGCTGCTGTCCTAGATAAGTCTCTATAAGTTTATTTAAAATATTCATCCAAAATCACCCCATTTTATAATGAATTCTGATTCTCATATTTATTGTGTTCGTAATTCTGATGGTCGTCTATCTTGTTTTCGATGCTCTAATTTTTGAATGCTGTCACGATTTATAAATGTATATTGGAGTTGAGTTGTCCCCTCCGAGTTGACCGATCACCCCTTTTAGGGGAGGGGCTTTCGTTAAATTGACCATTGTATTTTTCAAGGCTGAAATAGTTGCATACGCCGATTTTAACGACACTTTTGATGTTGCAAGAGCTGAGAACAAAAAATCAAGAGCCAGTAGAATGGCTTCCAACATCGAACATCAACCACCGTGTGGGAATAACATTTTCATTCATTAAAACAATTCGTCAAAGTCTATCGCTTCATCAAACAATCGTCATTTTTATCCTTTCTTGTTACAAAAACCATAATTCAAAAAGTCTTCGAGTCAAGTTGAATGAGTGATAAGTCTCCTGCTCTTGTTATTTTTTTTAATTTGAAAAACTAATAGTTTTAAAATATGAAATTTAAGGTAAACGCGCTGATTCTTTAGTTTAAAAAAATCATCGAGTTTCTTCAGTGCAAGGTAAACAATTTTGAATGAAAACTTCGTATTTTCTTAACAATCTATCTCCTTTTCTTCTGTCTGAAAGCGCCCTTTTGAAGAAATTCATGTTAAAAGACAGGAAGAAACCAGTTTTCAAAACTGTTCAGTTGAAGAAATCGGAAAAAATTGAAAACGGGGATTGAAATGGCATATAACGAGTGATTAAAAACTACTCGAACTGATTGTAAAATAATTCTTTCCTGCTTAACCGCCAACTATTCAATGTAGACCACCAATGGAACCTTTTTATCATGCTAACCAACAAAGAATTCCAATAAAATGCTCAAAATGAAAACATATACTACAAATAATTAACCTAAACACTGCGTTCAAAGTTACTTTAGATTGACTTATCGTGCCATTTTATTTCAGCAAAAAAGGGAAATCAGCTCATTGAAATTTTGACAACATCGTAAACTACTCATGTTGACTCAACAAAATTGAAAGCCTTGAAATCAATGTAGATTATTTCAATTCTTTTCACTAATTTTTGTGCCCTATTTTTTCTCTAACACTGTTTTTTTTCAGAATTAATATTAACGCATTGCTGACTAAATTTTACGCGAATACATTTCAATAATGAACCGAGATGCTCATTACTGAGGCAAATTAATTGACTGCTTGCTTCAGTATTGTAAAATGCCCAAAGCAAAAACATTAAAAACTAACTTATTGCCGTACACTGGGCTGCGAACAACAACAGGGCTAATGATGAGTGTTCTAATAATGACTAAAGGACTAATTTATCGCAATAGAAATAAATTGCATATTTTCACTTTAGTTTACGAAGTTTACAAAAAACATTGAGTGCGACAAAAAATAAAGATTCAAGTTAAATTCTGTTCTGTTAAGTCTTACAATGGTTTAATTATCCAATTGTGATTTAAGTTCTCAAGTTTTCAGATTAAGAAAATAACCAGATCTGAAGAGAACTTAAAAAACAACAAAATTAAAGATTTCTACCCCAATCTAGAGTGACATGTTTAGGCTGGTGACTATATCGGTCAGTAGCCCCGTGATTCTCTCTTCCACTCTCACAGGGAAGGCATCACAAAAGCAAGGTTGCCTCAGTTCATTTATTTTCCCACTTGGCTTACTTTTCCATTTCACTACCTTCCTCACAACTGGGCCACTAATAATACCACTACTATTACTACTACATACGTATAAATTGTGATACAGGGAACGGGCGAAGAGAGAGAGAGAGAGAGAGAGAGAGAGAGAGAGAGAGAGGAGAGGGGGAAAGTGGAAAAATAAAAGTGGGAAAAGCGACATTGAAAGGTCTATTTGAGTAATAGGATTTAATACCCCAATTCCTTGTGGGAGCCGGCCGCTCAGCTTGCTTGCTTTGCTACACAAATACTACTATTCGCTTTTAAGGTCTGTTTATTCCTAGCAGCCAAACTCTGCTGTTATATATTTGCAAATTGGGAGCATACGCGTCGCTGTGCTAGCATTTATTGATTTTTATTGGATAGTAGCTAAACTTTCACCAAATCAACATATTCAGTCGCGCAGAATTGAAAATAACATTTAAATTCTTTGCTAATCTGTATTCAGACAAGCTAATTTAATAATTTAATCTGAATTTTGTCTCTTTAGCTGTCTAACCAGAAACCAAAAATTATTTTTTAAAACCGAATTTTCAGTCTGCGTCGATTGTCATTCAATGTACACTTCAAACTGGTTTAATCAAAAAGCGATTTATTACGACAGAAAAGTAAACACGGGTTCAAAATAAAAAACTCAATTGGTTCAGAAATGAAACCAAAAATGGTAACACGGTTGTGATACCTTCCGAAACGGTTGCACATATGTATTCCACATTACACAATAGCGTTGATTACTTTACTTTACCTTTACTTGCCATTTTTTTTACTTAATGTAAAAAATCGTAGTGTTAAAAAAATCTAACTTACTTATTCTATATTTGAACAAAACCACATTTCCGGAAAAGCTCCCTATGTGCTCTGCTATTTGAAGTGTACCACTCACTTTAGTTCTTAAGTAACTCAGCTACAAAAATAGGTTGTAACAATTTAAAATAACCCATTTTTCTGGAAATGATGAATACTTCAAAAAATAAAAATACAAATCAAAATATTCGTTGAGCCTACCATTCTAAACTTCAAATGCAGCCCTTTAAAAAGCAAGCAAAAGCGCTACTTGCAGATTAAAGCAGATGATGTTGAGACAAGCAAAAGAAGAGAAAACCTAACTTAAAAAAAGTATCGCTATTCGCTGAGTAAACAGTGTGTACGAAGGGCACTATTCCTTTGCACAAAAAGTATTTTTTTAGTCACCTATTTTTGGACTAATTCGGGACTCCAGTTCAATCATCTTCAGCTTTCAATTTATTGAGATTTATTTCAGTCCCTGAAATTATTAAGCATTAATTAAACATGACAGATTACTTGGCTAATTGAAGCAAGCAAATCGATGCAAAATGTCTTCTGATTATCAACAATTTCGATCAAAAACACGCTTCGCAAACATTTTTGAAACAGAGATTTTTTAAAAAAAATCTACAGAATATGATACGGGGATAATACCACATTAGCAAATGAACTTTTCACGACAGAGAGGCTTAGTAGGAATGACGAAATGAGATTGAGCAGAAAATTTGGACCAATTAAAAGAGAAAAGTTTGACATGTTTATTCACTTGATTGAATAAGAAGAGAAGATTTAGTTCCAGTATTAAATGGGATTGAAACAACTAAACAATACTCAGCCCTGTTAAAGTAGGGGCACACAGGGGAGAAGGAGGGTGTACATACAAACGACGATCACTTAAAAACCGACATACAAAATAGCCGAAAAAAAAACAGGAAATAATTATAGGAATAATTGATTTTTTCCTTTCATTAGTTAGATGGTCGAATCTGTGCAAAAAAATTGTTAAATTATCTATGACCCGATTTTTTAAAAAGTAGTTGAACCGTTTTATGTTGTAGAGAACAATAATTTCGTTCTATTTAATCCGGTTAACTTAATAAGCGTCGTCTATCAGATTAGTCGTCCCAATGGTACACCCCCCGATAGGATCTACAGATAGTGGAAAAGAACGGCGGCGGTGAATGAGTCCGTGTAGCTGTTTATTTGGGCTTCCTTCAAACAATCGCTGGGAGCTAGGGAGATAAGGAAAACAAATGAAACAGCTAGAATAACAATTCTTTTACGACTTTAATCGCATATGTACACTTGACATAATTCTGATTGAATTCTGCTGCTATTACTTCACTCATTTCTTCAGGCAACTTTCAGCCCTCGAACATATTTCGACACAAGTTTTGTTGACACAATTCACACACAAATACACACATGAATAGACAAGTGATCGTCATAAAACACAAGTTCCGAATTAACGCTCACACACCACATTGCACGGCTAATATATCATGAGTAATTGCCATCAACATTGGAGTACAGTCCCTCTTTCCCTTCTAACAACTTAAACGATTACAGCTACCGGTCAGGCACGGATTAGACATTCAAAGCTAGAATTGGTGGAAAAGCAGCAAGAAATCATCAATGAGACCAAAATTTCCCCAACTGGCAGTCAATAGAATTTTATCCTTGAGTTGAAATAATACCAAATTCGTTCAAGTTAAAGCTTGAAAAAAATGTCAACTATTGCAACACTAGCACATACAATCAAATGTATTAACTATATTTAAACCAAACTTGTAGAAGGGGAAAAACAAAAAGCCAACAACAGTAAACAGGAAGTTACTTTGAATGTCAGTTAACATAAAGAATATGGGCAAAAATAAACATAAACCGATTATGTCGGAAGAATTGCTCGCGAACGACAGGCTGATAGAAAAAAAATTGACCGCGCCGGGATTCGAACCATTGACCTCCCGATGCCTAACCTGGTGCACTGCCCACTCGGCTATCAGGCACTTCTTGTTGCTATGCTGCAACCGATTTTATATTAGCAACAAATTAGCAACAACTTCGGAGTGAGAGCAATAGAGATCACTCAAAATTGAAGAACGAAAGCGTGAAAAAGTAACTTGAAAAAAATCAAAGAATGCTCAAGAAGAAACCCGCAAAATGGTCAAGCAAAAAATTTGCATTAAAAAAGACCAACACGTTTACAATAATTGCTATGAACTTCGTTCAATTAAAAGCTAGAAATCATATCCTGTCAGGGGAAAAATGAGAACACTTTCTTGATTGCGGATGTTTTCTTGCTGTTTTTCTACAATAAGTACGAAGCACTTTTCAATGTAAGCACTTCATATATTCTCGTGTATCAATATACTCAAAACGATGGCTAATAGCACAGTAAGAAATTTATTCGCGAGTTTTTGTTCACCTGACAAAAGTGTGGACAAAAAATTGGCAAGACAGGTCTACTTCATGAGCCGAGAAATAAAATGGATTGCTGGTATTTGATTTCGTTAAACTGCTGTACTGTTGTGTTGATGAACATAGTTATTATAGTCAAGTTAATTGTCACAAAAAAAGTCACGATACCTTTGTATTATTGAGCTAAAGTGCCCATTACAACATTCATTAAAAAGAAGTTTTTGTTGCAGACCACTTCCAAAATCAGGTAGTTTATGACATAGATTTTAACTGCTCTTTTTCAGGGCCACGATACAATATTACGCAAATCCTCATTGGTGACATTAATACCTTTTCCAATATTTAGGTTTTTCAAAGAAACAAAAGGAAGTTCTGAATGACTAAACTGATCAAGTAGACATGACACTAGAAGGCACATATGATAGCCCTAAATTGTTTCCTTTTACGTAGTTCTGGTGGAAAAGCAGTACAAAAACACATCTATGAGTCCCTCGTGTATCAATATCCTCAAAACGATAGCTAATGGCACAGTAAAAAACTAATCACGAGTTTTTGTTCACAACTGACGAAAGTGGGGACAACAAAAAAGGCCAGAAAGGTCTACTTTATGCCGAGAAATAAAATGGACTGCTGATATTTGATTTCGTTAAACCGCTGAACTGTTGTGTTGATGAACATAGTTATTATAAGCAAGTTAATTGTCACAAAAAAAAGTCACGGTACATTTGTATTTTTAGGCAGAAGTGCTCATTAAAACATTCAATTGATAAAAAAGAACTTGTTTAGACTACTTTCAACATAAGGCAGCTTATGAGAAAAATTGATGCCCGAAAAATCTGCAATTGTTCTCATCTTAAATCTTTTAAAAATATTTAAAGAAATGCCAACAATATTGCGTTTCGCATCCAAACCGACCTCATTTCTCATTATTACCGAAAAGTTAAAACTGAAAAACTACAACATTGTCATCTCTGCGGAAAAGTTGGTCGAAGATTCTCCTCGAAGGAATTCAACACAACATGTTCAGCGTTTTGGTCCCAAAAATTTATATACCAATTTCTTATTGTATCTTAATTTAATATGTAGCGATCTCAAACCTCACCCAGGAGCCAATCTCCAAAATATCCAAACAATCAAAACCAATTTCAATTAGTATCCTAAACGCTTATTGTTCTAAAAAACCTGTGAGAAATTGTCCTATTGACGTCTTAAACATCAGGAGAATATTCAGTAACAGATAACGTTATAATGTTCGGAGACCAGAGATTTAAAAAATTTATCAATACAAAACAGATTCTAACGGAGTTTGCTTCCAAAACTGGATTACAGATAGTAAACAACCAACTTTGACAAAAGGAAATAATTGATTCATTTCTAATCAACAAATCAGATTTTTTAAATAAAATTGGGACAGATGTTTAGCAATGACCATTTTTCAAAAGTTTTGATTTCATCATTGGAAATTGATCATGAATAGCACATTTCTTTTAGACATACAAATTTTTCAAGAGGTGAAGAAAACGAAAAGAAATGAATCACCATATTGAAGACGAGATAATTCATAAAAGGATACAACTTCTACGTTTCAACTATTCAGATTTCGAAAACGCGCTGAATGACACCAATGACAAATCCAAACACAAAGTAAATATCTAACGAGTTCTCAAAACTTATTATCAAAAATATTAGCTTTTTAATATTTGGAAGCAGAAAGCAGACGTTTCTGCTTAAAACACAGTATACAAAATGATTAAAAAAAGGACTTATCGACATTTGAAAAAGCAAGCAAAAAGTAAATCCCAAAAACGTATGAGAATTCCTGACTCGAAAAAGGCAATTCAGAAAAAAACAAAACTCAAACAGGAGGTAAGTATAAAGAAATTTACCGATCTCGGAACAGTAATATCTTTTTGAAAACAATTTGCTAACTTGTTCAATTAATGTTTTTCTAGGTTAGGCGCATCGGATCGGGTCCTGGAATCCTTAGTCCTTGCCATATGGTCTTTCAGGTGTGGAACAGATCTATGGGAACATATTTTCAATTTGCAATCAACGACTACTTCGAAAAGCATTTTTCCAGATGTCATTGAAAGAGTTTAACTCCAATTTACCAAAATCTTTGATCAACTTGAATCAGAGAACTACAGGCCAACCTCACCCCGCCTATTCTTGTAAAAATATTTGACAGGTTTTACTGTAGCATATGTAAGGAAACGTTGAAAAAATGAGAATCAATACAAATCAATTCGAAATTCTGACAAACAAACCGTCGAATGAAACGTTCTTTTATTGACGGAATCAATACAAATTTTAGAACAAAATTAAAATCTTACTAGTACTTTTTAGATCTAGCTCAATTTCTCGCAATTTTTTCTCCAAAAAAATGCCAAGTATGGATTTGTATAGAAACGATAACTATGCTAGGATAATTTCTATCTAATAGAAAACAAAGCATTAAAACCGAATCACATTGATTGGACGATAAATAACTATGGACTGCCTCAAGGAGCAGTCCTCGGGTCCCTGAGTCTTATGCTGTAAAAAAATTTCAGAAAAAATTAAAAGTGAAGAAATTTTAAAATTCGCAGACATGTAGTTTATCCCACTCCAAACAGGTAAAAACCTAACAAAAACCTTCAAAAAATTTTTGTTAAAAAAAGATGATTATATGAATCAGCATATTAAAACATCCAATAGAGATGACTCCAAAGTTGTTTGTTCACAAAAAGATCAGTTGCAAATTGGGGAGTTTCATTATAGAGGAAAAATCAGGAAACGCAAAGATCAGTTGTTATCTGAGCTTAATGATGTAAAACACCTTGCAATTTGATGTAGAGCTAATAAAACCTTGCTAAAAATGGCAACTGCAATTATATTTATATAATTAGCTAGGCATCTAATTCGGTTAAAAGTAAGAGTTGTACTTTTAAATCACACGCCTTGTCACATTTCGATTTGTGTGTAATTTTTCCCGTCTTTCCACCGTCATCACTTAAGAGAATATATAGACAAATTATTTGCGGCATTAAAGTTTGCTCTTTTAAAAAACTTGATAGAACAAGGGATCTTCTATAAAGAGAGATATTGCCTGCAGAACTTCTCATTAAAAAAATTATTTTATTAAATTTGTTATTGGATTAATCATTTAGAGAAAGCAGTAAAAATTGTTCGAAATTCAGGAAAGTATTGTTGAAAATTTTTGGAAAATAAGGAATGAAAATTCCCGAACTGTCCAGTTTTTTTATCCGAAACATATGTTTCAATCTAATTGAAGTGACCGATCAGCAATCAGAAATTTCTCAAGAAGGTGGAATAAAAGCTGCCAAAAAAATCCGAAAAAAAAACAAAACAAATTTAAGGAGAAATTAAATGGCGAAATGATCAAGCCACATAAGCGTTTTCCAATAGACGGACAAGTTAAAGGTTTTAAAATATATTTCGACTCGTAGTTTAAGGACTAAACTTCATATGTTTATAAAGTGATCCTTAAAATGTAAATGTTTAACCAAACTTTTTTCTCATAGTTAAAAAAATTTGAATTTAGACAAGATAGTTAAATAGTAATGCTATCCAATTGCATCGAAGGTCTTCAAAAATTATAAATAATTGGTACCTAAGAACATATAAGGTCAGAGGAGACTACCAAGTTGGACTACAAAGTTGCGAACAACTATGGATGGTGCTAAGAGAACGTTTATTAAAGTAGCGCTATTTGAGCACGTTTAAAAATGAGTGATTTCTTACAATTACAATAGTTCGCTTGATCGCAAACGCTCGTTTTTACTAACATGATATATTTTAACAACATTCTCATCAATCATAAACCCCTACAAGCTACAAGTGGCAACTTTCGGGAGATCAGATATAGTAATTAACGAACAAGACTGACTGAATTAATAACTTTTTCTTGATAAATAATGGTGGTCAGAGAAGATGTCTAGAGAATAATTCCTTCACTTGTGTTGCTGGCTATAATAATTCATTACCGGTGGGAAGAGGTAACAATTTACAATTAAATTCAATATTGTTATTATTGCAGCAAAAACATTACATTATTATTTATAGCGAGACCAAATAAGAGGAAGTTTGCATTATGACCTGAAATAAACAATTTTGGTAATCAGCACCATTTGCCTTCTGCATTCGATTTTTTCATACAACACTTTCAAAAAAGAGCGATAACACTATTAGTTGAAAAAATTATTTTGGTCACAATTTTATCTATCAAGTCTGCTTTTCATTTGCATTTCCATTGAGCCCAAAAATTAGAAGCAAAAAACTGCAAACGAATAAGCACCGTATATTGAGCACATGGTTCAATTTTCCAAAACAAACAAGGATCTTTTCCATTTGTTGTGCCCCCTAGTACGTTATACACCCCCCCCCCCCCCCAGTTAGAGCACGTGTCATTATAGAGTAAATCATTATGTAAAAATGCTACACGTGCGTCTGGGGGGTGCAAATAATATGCACCCACTAAGCTGGCGGGGGGGGGGAGGAGCAGAAACGGAAAAGATCCAAAAACAAATATGAAGAACCACAGAAATCGCAAATAGTGAAGAAAATGTTGCGCAAAGAGCTTGTACTCGCACTAATTACTTCTAACAAAAAGTCGTTTTCATTTCAAGCAGTTAAAAGTATACCCAAGTGTCTGTAATACTTCAGTGGAAAAGCGCAAAGTTTCCTTATCAATTAGCTTTCCAAATTGCACAAACTAAAAATAAGTTTACTTCACAGCTAAGCAAAACTTTTAATGCCACGTTTAGAACATACTGAGTTTCCACAGCATGCATCAACTCTTATGACCTCTTTGAGGTATATCTGGCAACTAAAATAAAATAATTTTATTAACGTCAAAACTTCTTTAAGACCTGAACTTCTATTTGTGGTTGTTTCCATTTTTTCCCGATTTTTTGTGGTTTTAAAATCTGGGCTAAGTATTTCCAGAAGTTTCGTTTCTCACACAAGCTTCAAGCTTTTGTTATAAAGCTTGTTTAACTTGCGGTTAAAACGGGGCGAACGCTTTACAGCGTCGTATTTCTTTTGAAACCAAGTTGCAAAAAAATTTTCATCGCTTGAGCTAAAATGTAACTGTGAGGCGACGCAATTTAATTTTGTCCACAAATCAAAGACCCACCCCCTCCCTCAATCCTCCCATCCCATGCGCTCGTGCCTTGCCCTGCTCTAGCTTCTAATTCATTCATTTTCTCCAACAGAGCAAGCAAGCCAGTCAGCCAGGCCCACCCTCCCACCTATATAGAGGCGAGGCAGAAGCAAGACCTCAAATTTTGTTCACTCGCTTCTCGCACACAAGCGTGTCTTTAAAGACAGAAGAGCGAGCGGGGCTGAGCGGAGCAGTGGGCCATAAATACACATGAAGGGAAGGGGGATAAAAGAGTAGCTGCTTTATGGCCTTTATAGCTTCATCCTCTCTGCAGGATTGCCATCGCCGAATTAGCCGACAGGGGGTTCAGCCGACAGCCAAAAATTAAGAAATTAAGCCGATAACCCGACCGCACACCATTTGTTATGACTGGACCAACTAGTGATATTTTGACCACTCCTACTCCTCCTTCCACTAATTAGAGTTGAGGGTCGGCTGAAAATCTCATTTTTTCCTTGTCGGCTCAGCCCCTGTCGGCAAATAGTACTAGCACCCTGAAGGATATGGAAATGCTGCTGCTGCTGCTTTAATTCTTATTTCGCTACAGTGGCTGCAAACAGCGACTATAAAGCCAATTGGAGCATCCTACTCCCAAATAACTATCTGTTCTCCTTCTATCTCTCCCTCAAATCTATATATCTACCTTTGCATCTATGTACGCTGTATCTTCTAACACTCTTTTTGATTCTATCACCGCGCCAAAATCAATTCAACTATTTTTAATTTATATATATATATATATATATATATATATATATATATATATAAAATGTAAACCTACGTAAAAATGTTTAAAAAATGAAAGTTTAAAGAAAGTTGAAATTAACAACTACACATTTCAATTTAATTTATGTAGCTAGAAAAATTCTTAATCCACATACAAAAAACAATACGTAATTATTATGGTTTATGTGTGTTTTCATCCAGTAATTTTTAAATTGCTAAACCAAGCCTAGATAAATTTTAATTTTTACATGACCGTAAAAATATCAACTAAGGACAAATTCTCAAAAAACTTAAATTTATATGAATATAATGATAGGTCAAAAAACTACAACAATAAAACGCTAAAACAATATAAGTTCTATTTTTCATCCAAATTATTCATTGGCTTAAACGCCAAGTTCATTTCAATAATTATTCCAGTTATTGAATGGAGACACATTTTATTGATGTAAATAAGACCCCAGAAATTGACAACATAGGCGCCGTCTGTTTTTAAATAGAACAAGCAAAACTGAGTTTGGATTGAAATGTGTGTTTATTGGAATGTGGTTTTATTGAGCTGCTTTTGATGAGTGGTTTAGTTGGTTTGAGTTTGTAAATTAACTATTTTAACTCAAACAAATGAAGCATGAAACTGAAAATTAGTTGGTGCAACTCAAAGCCGCCTGTTTACCAATTCAAGTGTTTAGAGCATAAAACACGAGCATTCAATGCCACAAATGCGTTATTTAACAAAACTGTCGTCGTTTTTTCAACAAATATAAAAGTCTTTTCATTCGAGTATTTGCAATTTTAAAAGCTGTAAACCATCAAACAACGCTTGTATGTTTCAAGCATGAAACGACAGCATGTAACAAAAATTAATTATTTAGAAGCGTCTCTATACCACCACCACCACCACTGTTTTCTAAATGAGAAGAAAGAGAGAAAAAAGAGCAATAAAAAGAGAATTAGATTATAATCGATCAGCAAGCTTTTGTGTTGAGAAATAAAACCGCGCATTTCATTTTTGCTAATCGGCGCTAAAGAACAGCTTTGATCTGCTTTTTTAAAAATGCTGAGGTACCTTTTAATCCTCGGCTTTTTAGAACAACAAACAATCAATTTAGCACTATTTTTTAATCTAATGCAAAGTTAAATGAGGTTGAGCAAACCCGCAAAATTTTCTATAAATTACCGCAATTTCATTTTTGATTGCAATAAAAAAACCATTTTTATCACTGTTATGCTAAATCTGCGAACTCAAAAAATCATCCGCAAATAGAAAAAGAAGCAACTCCCAATTAATCTGACACCTATTATCAAGTAAATATTTCTAAATTGAAATTGACATAAAATTGAGCAAGTCATGATTACAATCAATCGGTAGACGTCTTACAAAAGTAGATGCACAACAAACGTGACAACCTTTTACAAATTCTTGATGCATTGCAAAAAGCTTTTCCAAAACTATGCAATGCAACAATTCACATTCCAAAAAATAGATATACAAAAAAGATAAGCGTTTCAACAGTTTTCCAGCAAGTACTACAGAGTTTTAATAACAAATGAGTAGCCCAAAAAACCTTAAATCTTACGGAAAAAACTGAGATGCTGAAGCTGTTAACTGCTTTGTAGTCTTATAGAATTGAACTTAGGAGTTTCATTGGATTGCTTTGAGTGACAAAGAAGGTAACCTAAAAAATCTGTGCGAAACGAATCGTAGAGTACAACAACAGTGGTTGATAGGGATATATCAACCAGGTGAGGACTAAACGCTTCCGAAGGTATTCTCATGGTGAAGGCTCAAACTTAAATGTTGCTATTTGACAACTACTTTGTTTAACTTAAACCAGATTGAACGTCTGTAAAAACCCTTTTTGCGACAGAGATCAACAAACTCTATCTGTACGCCTATTTAAAAGATTGGCGTCTTCAAAAAGCATTTCAAACTTTCGGCAATTTACTCCTGGTAACAGAAAAACAGCTGTCATTTTTTTTGAAAAGCATGAACTCAACCGAAAACTCAAGTTTTCTCACTCTCTCAATATTATTATTGTTAATTTCTAAAATTAATTGGATACAGGGTGTTCTTAACAGAAAATAGAATTTTTATTCTTATTGGATACAGAACAAATGTCTCAAATTTACCCACTTGATGATCATACAAAAAATCAAAACAAACTTACGGCTAGGCTACAATTCAAGCGTTAATGAGGAAAAAAAATTTGGAAGTTCAATATGAATTTCGGTGTTCCTCTGCAATTATATTCAGCAGAAAAAAAAACAAATTGTCAATAAAAATTATCGCATATTGAATGCATGCTTTTTCTCGTCAAAAGAATTCAAAACTTGGAAGATGGAAAACGTTTGCCGTAAAATTCACTAAAATAGGACACAAGAAACTCATGTGGCTTCGCGTTGAAAGTTTTAGGTAATGAAATCTTATTTTGGCTTCTCATTGTACATTTGACTCACATACCCGGTGTGTTGTTGTCAAATGTTGCAGGTAGTTAACAACACTGCTTGCGCGAGACTGTGCATAGCACAAAATGCTCCAACATACGTCTAAAGTTTCTGAAAAACTTCTCTTTAATCTGAGATGAAAATCTGTTGAATATCAATTTTCCATAGATCAATTTTGCCGTTGCAACATTAAGTACGAGTTTTTTATCTAGAAAAAAATCAATACACTCATGTTGATAAAATTTTACCAGAAGAAAAACCAGCAGTTGGCTTGTCAATTGTTTTGTAATAGTAAAAAATTTCAAGGAAAATAAAGAGCACAAGTTGAATATATTTAGTTAGTGAATAAAATGGAAGTAAAAATTAGAGTCGTAATATGTCAAAATTTTTCTTTTTTGGCAATTAGTTAATTTTTAAATTAAATTTTAATTCAAGTTTCTTTTATCGGCGCAATTTTACACAAGCGAAACAAACAAGTGATTGTTTTCTCTTTTCAATCGAAGAAAATTTATTAACTCACGACGTAAGAACTCAGCAGTGTTGAAAAACAAACTTTTTCTTCGTTTCTTCAAATTATTTCTTCTGATGTTGCTACAAAGACTCAATATTTGGTCAGATCATACTAGTCAAAGTGGAACTTTTTATTACCCAAAGGACGTGGTTTTGGAAAGCATTCTGCGGTAACAAAAGTTTTATCCTTTTCTAAAAAAAGTTTTTTTATTATTTGAATTAAAAGCATTGAAAAATTATTTCCCTACTGTTTTCATGTACAACAGAAGAATCGGAGTTCTTCAATTGCATTCAGTGTCAAGCACATAAAACCAAAGGACACAGCAAAAAAGGTAAATTTGAAAATATTAGTTTAAGTGCTCAAGAAAAAAAGAAACAAACTTAAAATTTTTACGTTTACGCATCGTAGCGAAAAAAGATAAGCATCATTTAGTAGCCTTTCGCTGTGTTTAAAAAACAAGTATACAAAAGACAAAATAATAGAAATTAACATTTTTACTTATCATGGGTTTTTCTCTTCTCAAGAGAAAGAACCCGTGAAAAGTAAAAATGTTAATTTCTATTATTTTGTCTTTTGTATACATTTTCTTGAACAAAACGTTAAACAGAAATGTTCAATTTGTTTTGTTCTGAAACAAATTTGAATAATCCAATACAATTCTTTAATATAATGTATTGAAAATTTTATCACAACTTAATTATTAAAATAATTTAATCCCCCCAAAAAATCTTTCCTTTGTCTTTTCTTGTTTTCCTTCAGAATTTTCAAATAGCTCCATTTTTCTGAGATAAAAAATTTTAGCCTTTTATAAAAAAAACAAAAGTAGTCTCGAAAGGCTACTAAATGATGCTTATCTTTTTTTCGCTACGATGCGTAAACAAAGTGAAAAAAGTCGTCATCGCACATATATCCCCCATTTTTTAAAAAAATGTTGGAACAAACTTCAATTGAAAACTTCAGATCAAACACGTTGATTTTTTTCCCTTCGGGTTACAGGGCTCTAACAAGGCGAGGAATAGCGAAGCAGTTAGTTTCCTTCGGACACCTAGTCGACAACTTTTCTGAGGACTATAAATTTTCTATGAAAAAGAGGATAAAAAGGAGTATACATTTTCTATGACAAAAATTTTCTTTCCCAAAATTAATTCAATCGCGCTGTATAAACAGTTTAAGGAAAAATCATTCATATGAAAGATAACTAACTGTACATAGCAATGGACAAATCTTGCTGCTTTTTATTATTTTATTACAATCCGATGGGGCTTGTTGATGTTTACTTAATGAAAGTTTCAAAATAAACAAGAGTTAGCATGGTCAGTTTCAATTAGCATATTCCAACTTTTGTTAGGACGTAACCAAGTGTAGAATTATAACTCAATTTGACTAGATCCTCGTTCATAATACCAGACTGATAAAACTTTGCTTCTTTCACGTTCGTGCAAATCCTTGAATTTCGGTTATTTCAGCTTCGTGGGTGAGAAATTTATTGATTATAACAGATTGCCCTCGCTCATTGGGTGAAAAACTTGGATTCATTTTTAAACCCTCCTTGACGCCCCCGATTATTCAGTGCCATTCAAAAAAATGCAGGGATTGACAAAAGCAATCAAAAGGATCATCTGCAATGACTGCGCAGACATATGAACTGCAGATCTTTAGTTTTTGCTCACAGCCGAGCATCTCTCGCTAAGATCATTGTTGTTGCACTCAGCAAAAAACCACCTTGATCAAAATAAATATTTGCTTTATAATAACGGTCAAAAAATTTTAAGGAAAACAAAAAATATTTGAAAAATTTCTTTTCTAATCAATCACGGTTGTTGTTGTACAACAACAATGAAGTCCTAGAAGTCAGAGAGCAAAAAGTTGAAAATTTTGACTCCTTGTCCAATTTCTTTCCAAAACAGTTGCTCTCTTCTCCAACTAATTCTTGAGAACAAAACTTGTCAATTAAATGTTTCATGCCTAGATCGATGTAATCCTAAGAATATATTACAACGGTAGTAAACATGATAGTCAAATTTTGATGAGCCTTGTCTAAGTTCTGTTTCTGTTGGTCAATCTTACGTGAGATATCATCTCAAATGATCATGTGGCATTATACCGGAGCACGATAACACACACTACCGGGTCTAAAAAATTTCATCTCTTCTAGCCACAAAATAGGGTCCTCAATTTGATCACACATGGAGCCACACTAAACTTCATCTTCAACTATCTCTCAAAATTATTCTCAACATTCAATTACAATGACATGGCATATATTTCGAGCGTCTACAATAATGCGTCGTTGAACAAAATAGCATCGGTCAATTTGGTCATTATAGCCTTCGCTTTGGTTAAGAAGCACCAAAACCAACATTGAACAGAACAGAGCTCTGTCACTTTATCCGAGAAAAGCGTAATAAATCTCGGCTGAATTCATCAGCCAACATTTGTTTAGTTGAAGCGAACAAAGACTAGTGATTTTACCACCGCCTGTGCTGTGTTTACCGTGTGCTCTCTACGGTGATATACGAGAGGTGAATTAATCAAATGGTACTAGAATACACAGTGTGGTGTGTGCGTTTTATAATATTGACACCAATTGGCAACACTTATTAACTAAGCAGCAATTGATAAGAGATCGCTAAGTACAATCATATACTTACTGCTTATTAACAATCAACAATCAACAACTACCTTTATTGTCCATTAAGAGTGCCTTAATCACTTTTTTCAACACAAGTTGACTCAAACTTGCTTTTAAATTTATAAAATATTTTATACGAAAAAGATAAATTTCAAAGAGTCAATCAAGTTTTGGACGCGGTGATTGCCCTCAAAGTGTTCCTTGTTTCATTTTCTTAAAACATAGAATTTTGAAAAGATGAAAATAAATTCGAAGTAGAAACAAGTGAAAAATAATTCGACTATCAATTTTGAATCATAAAAATGTTTGCTGAAAAAATCTCATCTAAGACACCCCACACACTTTAAAAGTTTAATTTTACGAGTTCATTGTTCATTGTAAGTGCCAAAGTAAAATTTATTGCAGTGAATTGACCCAGCCAGAATAACATGGAAAGCTATAAAGCCATAATTACATACTAACATCATTATCTTATCTCTCTCCCGCGGCAAATTAGAGCAACATATTGTCAACATATTTTCCACTACTCGCTATTTATTACATGAGTGAGTTATTAAAAATTGAGAAGCCACAAAATAGTGGGGGAATTGTCAAAGGATTCATAAAAAGCGAGCGAGAGATGATCTACATTTGAAATTATTTATTTTTTACAATAAACAAGTGAAATGGTGCTAGGAATATTGGCCGAAAGGGGCGCTAAGTGACAGGGAAAAAATGAGAAATTTAGCCGACAAATCTGATCGTTGAAACTATTACTAGTCCTTCCAACCGTTACAATTGGGTGTGGTCGGGTTATCGGCTTAAATACTCAGAATCTTTTCAACAGGCGCCTCCTCTTTGGTACCTAGTAGATAATTACCTCCCCTCCTAAATTTTACCCATGTTGTAATACTCAAGATTTGCACGTAATTAACGGTTCAGTTAAGTTCTGGTTGGTCAGTGAATTGCTCGCTTAAACTGACTCTCCTCCTTTTGTGTGCTAAAGCCCCTGTCGGCCAAATGGGTGATGGGTTATTGAAAGGGAGCGATGGTAGAGAGGTGAAATGACATTTCTCTTTTGTCTATTTTCCTACAGCGTTAGTTGGATGGATGGAATAGACAATAAAGCCTGTTTTGAACATCTACACAGGATGCATTGCTAGTGGCGCTTCGTTTTCAATTATGGATAAATAATATAATGAATAGAATGAACTTCAAAGTTCCCATTTGTATTCAAAGAATAACACATGACGTACTCTTAATTGAAATTGTAGATTTAAAAGAAAACTTCTGAACTAATTATATATAATAGCTTATTTTTTCAAAGACTTTCAATTGTTGAAAAAAAACTAGATCAACATATTTTTTTTCGCAACATTCACTTTTTAACATATTCAAAACTTAATGCTGAATTGATAAAAAAAATAATTTCTACAACCAAAATGAAATTTTTAAAACTGTTGTGTGACCAATCAAGATAAAAAACTGCAAGATGTTATAAGAATTCCTGCAAAAACGTGATCATTTATCAGGATCAAAAAGACTCGACATCTAAAAATATTCTTGCTTTGGCATTTCACTGAATTGCGCTTTCTTATATGACAAAATAAATAGCAAGAAGTTGCTAATCAAAGAACCTTGAAGTTCCCATTGGTTCAAAAAGCCCCGCAGAGGGCAATATGAGCGACATCCTACCTTCATTTAAACATGAAAAATAATCGCACTTCTTGTTCATAATACGTCAATTCCCTCTTCCACATTTACACCATTGATGAGATAATCTAATGGCCCTGAAACCCAGTTATCTATCCCTGAGAAATTTGGGAATCCCAATAACAGGCTTTGTAAGACGGCGGCGGGAAGTGGGGCTGGGAGCTGTTATGGCAGGAGAGAGGGGTAATATTACAGAGACAAAGGCTAGAGTGGATTACAGAGCGGGGAAGGGGGGGGGGGTGAGTGGGGTTGGGGGGGGGGGGGGGGGGGTTGCGGGTGTACGAATGATTTATACGATAGGCCGACTGAAAATGTAATTGAATATTTACATAACTTAACACACTTGGTAATCCCGCAGTCAAATCTCCCCCTTATACAGTATTAATCCTCACATTTTGCCTTGCTTTTTCCCTTACTACTCACTATCAGACCTCTTTTTGTCTCTTTTCCTTCATTTTTGCCGAATATTGCAGTTTTTGCAGAACGCTATACTAACATCACCGAAAGTCGAATGTTTCTCTAGAGTTCTTCTTACGCGTTTATATTATGCAAAAATATTTTACTTGCACCAAAATTTAGATTTTTTTAATTCAAAAAATAGAAAAATTGATAAAAACTCAGAAAGAGTTCAAAAATCTCAGACAAACTTTGCACACCAATAATAAAGGAAGAAGCGAAATCGGTTTAAGGAAAAAGGAAACTAAATCCCGAAAAGGATTTAAAAAATCAGTTGAATGACTATTTAATCTCAAAATTTAGAAGAGAGAATAACAAAGGTTATAATCGGTTATCTGAAATGTCTGCTAAGTGAAAGTGCCCGGTCGCATAGCGGTAGAAAGGGAGCCATAAAGAGAGACGTTGAAATTTCTCAAACCAAGTCATTGACAAACTAAATCCACCTCCGAGTAGGCATTTGATCACTTTCATGGCATACTTCAAATTGAAACAGTCAAAAATTATATTGCCAATTCAATCTAAACAACTCGGATCTAAATCTAAACTATGCCCACTGTTGCTACTTAAAACACAGCAAAGTCCTCTCTCCAATATTCCACCACTATTGCCATAAATAAATATTGCTTCGGATAATGCGCATTAGGGACTCAAATCAGATTAATAATTCAGTCAAGATCACCACTCAAAGACCAACATCAAATACCAAGTCCCAATAAATCTATTTATTGTTCAACCAATTACTACTATCGCTATAGTTCAAACCCACCCCTCCCCTCAACTTTGTTTCATTCAATTACATCCCCTCCCGCCCTTCCCTTCAGCACGAAATGGTCAAACGATTATAAATAGAGCCCCTTTTCGTTCCCTCCCCGTTTGTACTTGGAACAATTTCAACATTAATTAAATGAAACATGGATGTTTATAACGGACGACCTTTATTTTGGTGTAAAATAGCACAACTGTAAACAAAAATTACAAAACGTTTCTCTCTCTCCGCTACAAAGCCTCCAGTTCGTACTCAATAAACACACATTTTACGCCTGAGTTGAGTTCAAAGGAACTTAAAGTTGTGTATCTTTGGGATATAAATTTTATTAAATCAATTTCATCAAGCGCGCAATTGAGAGCAGATGTTTAGCTGTTTTAAGATGGTTGACTTAGTGTTCTAATTGGAATGTGGGTCACAGCCTGGGAGCCACTAAGCTCAATGGACAACTTTCTAACAATTAGGGCAACCATAAATAGCCAATTTTGCTAGCACAAAAAAGTTGTAAAATATCTTCAGATTAATTACTCTTCCGATTAAAACCATGTTTGAATTTTGAATCAATCGAAATCTTAATTAGACGGCGAAAGATATTAAATACGCCATTAATCAGAAAATAGAATATTAATGAATTATGCAATTAGTTCGCCATTGATTTATAAAGTCCCATAAAGTTAATACGGAAGGGAGCGTTAGAAAAACTCCAGGCAAACAAATGAACATCGAGATGCTCATTTTCAAGTAAATACTTCAGCATTAAACTACTTATACTCCTTGAAATTTTGAGTTTTGTCTGAAATTTCACTTTCGATCTTTATTTGAAACGCTTGCTTGCGTTGCAGCTTAATGGGACATACTATAATAATTTGAAAAGAGTTACAAACTCACCATATATTTTGCCATGTTCGAATCAACGCCCATGGATCCTGCACTCTCGGAAGTATGCCAGTTGACCACATTGTTAGATGAGGTCGAAATACCACCTCGATGCTGCATCGGCATGAAGCCACTGTTCGGGTGAGTACTCCACTGTTGCGAGTTCTGCTGCATTCCCCCATGTCCAGACGGTGTTTGTCCTGACATCCGTTGCTGCTGTTGATTCGGGTGAACTATTCGTGCAGCCGTTCCTTCTGGTTTGGGTGAATTGGGGTTCACATTAATGTCATGTGAAGTTCCCACAATATTCGAGGCTTCTTGGCCTCCAGTGAAAGGCTGTTGTCCCACAAAGTTTGTGTACAGCTTTGGGTCCACTGCTCCGAAAGGATACATTGGAGTCTGAATAGGAAAGTTTTGCGACGTTTGTTGGTGGGAACTTCTATTGATGCTGTTGCTGTTTGCATTGCCACCGGAACCAATGATTGGTTCCAGTTTGAGTCCTGATTCCCCATCTTGAGAATGATGCTTTTGTTTCAAGGCATCGCTTCCTGAAAACGTAGTTGGCGCTACTTTGGCAACCTTGCGCTCTGGTTGGTTAGCTGGATCATTTCCCTGAAGAGGAAGATTAGCCATTCTTTGCAATTTGCTTTTGGATCCGGAACTCGGACTGCTATTAGACGCCATCACTGGCGAGATTTTTTGCTCTGGTAAAGAGACCTTAGGGTTTCCTATGCTCAAGGTTACAGAAGAGTTTTCTGGCACTGCCGACAACTTCGTGTTATTGACTACGTTTGACAAGGAACTATTGATGTCAGCCTCAGAAGCGTTGTTGGAGCCTTGCTCGCTTCCAGGGGGACTTTCCTCAGATTCGCGTCTCGGCTTCTTTTTCTCTTTTGCAGAGGAGTTCTTCCGAGATCCTCCGCCTTTTTTGCCACCTTTTCCCGTCGGTGAAACCACCTTCCCATTTGCAGAACCCGGTACACATTCTGACAACTCTTCGTCAGTATTTGAATTTTGAACCATTTCGGTTGTGACGGTAGCACCCATGGCCGCAATATGCGCTGACATCTCTTGTTCTATGATTAGATCTGCCTCTGCTTCACTCTTACCGTGAGCATGCGTAATATGATATCGCAATCCATTCTTATGCTTGTACTTTTTGCTGCAAGATTCTTCGGAACACTTCCAGTACACATCTGCCGGTGGTCCATTGGCTAAGGGGGCCGCGATTATAGTTGTGAGTGTGGTTTCGTTGTTAGCACCGTAGTTCGTGATAGTGACACGAGGTTTCTTTCCCGTTTTATTCTCACAAGGCGTCGTCCCTTCAGTTCCTGAATTTTTCTCTGATTTCCTCTTCATTCCAGTGGCTGGAAGCGCAGTTGCGTTTCCGGGAGCAGAGGAGAAGTTAGCACCTTGTGTTGTCAGCTGGACTTCATTTTGTGAGATTGGATGTTGCTGGTCCTCGACAATCGTTAATGGAGGGGGGCTTTTAGACGCACTGTTTTGTTGCTGGGTGCCTCTTCTAGACTTGGGTCCCGTTGGGGTTTGCTGTTGTGGGGGAACCACTGTTGTAGCGGCGGTGGATTCGGTTTTGACTGTGCTCTGAGGAGCATTTGATACTAAAGGCGATACAGCGTGCACTCTCAATTTGGAATTGGTGGCATCGTATTCAGCTGCGATCGAGTTGTTGGTAGTTCTTCCACCAGTGGAACTTGAGGTTGATGATGTAACAGGGGGACAACTCAAATTTCCCAGACCTGCGTTAGAGTTTCGCTTTGAGGTTGGGAATGAGCTCATACTAGCCGAGTTGGAGTTGTTCGTGTTGCGACCTTTAGTTGCCCGTTTCTCCTCAGGTTCACTATAGCTAAAACAATCAAAATTTCAAGATTACAAATTATCGTAGAACAATACAGTCCTCTACTGAACTGAGCACTAATTGCAACCAAGGGTAAAGGGGGTAATAGTAAAAAGATATTGACCATTTGACCTTTAAATCTACAGCATAGTATCCACAGTTTGCTTCAAAGACATACTTTGTTTGTCATTCTGTTTCTATTGAATACCGACTGCCCATTTTTGAACATAATTTGGTTTCCCGAAGTTATTCAAAAAAGCAGAATTGCTAAAAAATTAAACTGAACAAAATTTTAAAACTCATTGGATAAATATTGACACTTAAAAACTACGTACTTTTTAATAGCTTTAACTGAAAACTCAGTTTAAATAAATCATGATTGCAAACTTTGAAGTTGAAAACCGTTCTTAGGAAGTTGCCATTAAAAGAGATTGTTGCTTAAAGTTACTGAATAAAGGGCTGACCACTTTTTTCTGGTGCTAAAAATAATGTGGTAAAATGCGGTGACATCAAATCGTTCAATCGAATGACAAAACCTCAAGTGCCTTTTATCTCCCCAAATTAGCCCAATTGCGACCCCATCAAACAAAGGCCAGGAAATGAAGTCCTTCGCACTTTAATGGAACCTTCATTATTGCAATGCTCGTGTTTTCTCTTCCCTTCACTCACTCTATTCCACCTTCCTCCCTTACATCCAATATTGTTCAACATAATCAGACACTATCGATTTTTTCAACAAGTACAAAAGCCACTTAAATAATTCACTTGATTTTTTACGGGAGCATTTCTTTTGAATTTCAAGCCAAAAGCTACTAAATTAGGCCTGAGTTGCAAGGGAAGGGGAAGAAAGAGGAAGAGACGCGCAAACGGCGTAAAAATGGAAAAAGGAAAAATGCTAAAAAGGATCGAAATTGATATTTTATTGCACTTCGCATTACGGGAGAGTTGCTTAACTATTCCTACAATTCCCAATTTCCCAACACTGATAGAAAAATATTTTTCCTTACAAACAGGGAAAATAGAGCTGGAAAATATTGGAGAGCTGAGAGCGGCGCGGAGATAGAGCAAAATACATTTAACAAGAGAGCAGGACAAAATCGGAGGATTTAATTTATACGCGTTTATTAGAAAGGAGGAGCCTAGTGTATTATGCATAAATATACATTTCTTATTTAGCAACCGATCGCAACATTTATCATTTATTCATTATCAAATGTTGAAAGCCCAGAAATGTAGAAAATTTGATATTTGAAAGCGGAATCGATACGTCGGAAACAAACAAGAAAGAGATAAGATTGCAACCAGAAGCAAGTAAATTGCAATGAGAATGGGCTCTTAAGGGGCTCTTTAGCTGCAAGTTTCATCTTGAAAAACAATACACCGCATTCTGTTAATAGTTCTGCCTCAGTTGGCGGAATAAAAAATAAGGCGCTACAATGCCTCATGAAATGGCACAAAATGTCAATAAAATTTTCCAACCGCATCCGGTATTCGATTTAAATGCAATAAGGTTATTTTAGGGCACTCTGTGGTAAGGATAATAAAAAATATGTTTAAACTGATACGCATTTTGGCATTCAGTTAAAGGTACAAACATTCACCCGAACCATTCAATTAAAGAACAGAATAACATGGCATATGAAAACCGTTTTGTGAATTTGTACATTAAATCTAAAGTATCAAGTATCATATAAATTTTTAAGTTATGGCTTTTATGTTATCATAGGTATTATTAAAACAAAATCCTTCATTTTATAAAGAATACACAAAACAGGATACAAACAAACTTTTAAACCAGCTGAAAAAATAATATCATTAAAACATGATTAAATATCGTTTAATATCATTAAATTAAAACAACACAAACCCTAGTAAAAAAAAGAGAAACAAAGAGGATCAGTCATTCGTGTTTGCGCCCATTGTTTCAACACTTCAAAAAAAACTTGGAAAACCAAAACTTGTTTTACCCCAGTCTAATGCTCACTTGAACATAGTATGCTATGCCTAATGAACAGGTTGATCATTGAAGGTCTGAAAAATTAAAGAAAAATTCGGGAAGTCATGATTGAAATCAATCTTTTGAAGGGAATACCCAAGACAATTGAACAACAAAATGACCTCGCACACAAGAGCAGCAAAATGTAGGAAACTTCTTTTTCTCCAATTCTGCTAAAATCACACACAGACAAAATAGGATTAATTTTAATGAATCTACTTCATCTATCCAATTTTTAAGTAGTGAAAACAAAATGAACAGAAAAAATCTTTCTAAATGATTAGTGTTACCTAATTGTGCCCACAATTTTGGAAAAAATGAGAACTATATTCTAGCGCTACTTTCTTTGTTCAGACAATTTTCGACTTATCCCAGACCAACATATGTGGTATCATTTGAAAACTCTCTGCGTCTAGAATCACACTACAGAGAGAGAGAGAGAGAGAGATTGAGAGAGAGAGAGAGTATTTTCAAGAATTAGCAGATTTGAAAAAGTTTATGAGAAAAACTTAAGGTCAATTTCAGGCAACTTAAGCCCATTGCTAATTTTGCTTTCTTGGATTCAATGTCATTTTTTGCAACTTTTAGCAGAAAAAATAAAGAATAAATTGAGCCTTGGCCATTATTCTCGCTGAGTTTAACCGCTCATCGCTTAAAGAAACAAAAAAACTCAACAAAATATTGAGAAAAGTAGGAAAAAATCTCGAATAACATTTCAAAAATCAAAGAAAAAATTTCCGTCCTTTGGCATGTCCTTGTATGCAGAGCAGTTGTTAGAACACCAATTAGTGACAACAAAAAATTATGGAATTAAGCACCTATCCAGTAAATGTTGAAAATCTTGAAAAAATTGACACGTTATTCTGATTTTGTTTTCAATTTTGTTAATTTTGACTAATTTTGTTAAATCTTTTGTTTTTTAAAGCTTGCTTATCAGCAATTAAAATTTATTTGTTTTCATTTGCTTTCATAATGTACTGAAGTGTGCTACACTCAGTAACACTAATTGATAATCTTAGTGCTATTTTGAGAATTTACGTTATAGTGCGTGAAGCACAAACTTGAATTGGACAAAGTCCATTTTAACGTGTGAACAAATTACTAAGTAGTTTTGAATAAGCTACTATTTTAAGATCACTAACTAAAACTGAGAATACTATGACGTGATATTATCACGCCACACAGATAACACCAAGTTAACCTTGGTAACTCTGTCGACACTGTTATCTCTATCCAATAGGATACTAGAGAACCACGTGTCCGCAAGTATAAAAGGAGCTTGCACGCTCAACTACCAACACTTTTTGGTCCCCGATAACTTCTGATTTAAAATCATACTCCCGTATTGCTCCCTTGCTCAATCTCAGCTTACTTGAGATATTTTTCTATCTTAGAATATTTTGTGACTTGTTCTTAACTAAGAACTCTCTAAGTCATAAAATATTAACTTAGCACAAATTTGGAAATCAGGTAAGTTCAACTTAACTACTCTAAATTATAATTTAACATCTCTTAAATTCTATCTAAGTTAAAAGTTAACTTAGAATATTTCAACCTGTGCTAACTTGTACTTTCTCAGTCTTAATAACCTTAACTATTCTATCCCTTCATGCTCTGTTCATATTTGATGCTGTTTAACATAACTTATTAATTCATATTTGCATTTAACTTTCTTTAATACTTAACTATATACCAAGAGTAGAACTAGGGGTTGAACTCTCAAGTTATACATGTGGTCCCGCGATTAACCCCGTCGTTTAAGTATCTAATGTACGGATCAGCAGTATAAATGGTGGTCCCAGAGAGGCTACTTCAATTTAACTTGTTCGAATAATATAGAGAGGCGACTTCAATTTAACTTGTTCATTTAATATAGAGAGGCAACTTCAATTTAACTTGTTCATTTAATAAAGAGAGGCTACTTCAATTTAACTTGTTCATTTAATATAGAAAAGGCATTCTCAATTTAACTTGTTCATTTAAACTATCAGAGAAGCCTGCCTAAATTTAACTTGTTCACTTATTGTAGAAAAGCCATTAAATTAACTTGTGTAAGTTAACTAGTCAAAGGGCTTCTCACTAAAATCCTTTTTTGATTTTGATTTAAACTATTCCTCTGTTATTAATAATTCTAATACAATAACTTCAGTCCTTCAAACAATGGCCAGTCCTGGTGGTAGTACTCCTCCACCTGCCGTTACTCCCCCACCTGAAACTCCCATAACACATCCAAATCTTTCACTTGTATCTTTTTCAGGCAATGATCCTAATCAAGATGCCACTTCTTTTTGGAACTCTGTAGAAAACAAAATACTCTTTTCACTAGGAACTAGGCCTACAGCACCCGCTGCACAAACTAGCTATGATAAAAGGCAACAATCCTTATTTGGCTCACTTTTAACTGATACAGCACTAGAATGGTTTGAAAGTGAAGTCACAGATACTACAGATTGGAATACTTTAAAAGATGAATTTATAAAAAGATTCACAGACGGTAGAGACCAATTTAGATTTAGACTTGAGGTTGAGAACACATTCAGGCAGGAAGGAGAACTAATAAAGAACTATCTACATAGAATAAAAAGTGGAGTTGATAAAGGTTGGCCAGAAAAGATACCAACAAGTATTGAAGGTGATGACAATATACGAAGGGAGAAAGAAATCCAACAAAGACAACGAAGTCAGAAATACATAGATTTTGCTATAAGAGGACTAAGACCACAAGGTTTAAAACGCAAAGCGCACGAGAAACTTATTGAAAATCCTTCAATAACTTGGACACGATTTGTTGATCACTTAGTCGTAAAAGACTTAACATTTTCTGTAACAACAGAGTCTAGTGGAGCTACAGGAATAGATAAACTTAAAACACTCGAGAGCAAAATTAACGATTTAACCAGTCTTTTCAAAAGCAACGAAGTGAATGCTATAGATACTTCTAGGCCAAGAGACCCTAATATAAAAGGCAGACCTAACAGTACTAGATTCTGTGATTATTGCAGAAGCAATGGTCATTCCATCTCTAGATGCACAAAGAAACAGATAGATGATAGCGTTAACAAATTGAGAAAGGAACTTGTTGAACCAAGAAGGCCAAATATACTATTCTCCAATGATTACAGAAAGAATAACCGAGGCAATACAAGATTCAATGGTCCTAGAAACCAAGGCTATCAACCAAGAGGTGGCTACTCAAACTATAATCCTAGGTTCAACAAGCCTAACTATCAACAACAAAATACATCTTTTAGCAGCTATGGCAATAGATTCACTCAACCATACGAACAAACCTTCCCTCAGCAAAACACCTATAGAAATAATGAACCAAATCTTGAACAACAATCACCATCACCACAACAACAGCAACAGCCACAACAAAGTGCTAACTTCTATACACCAAGTAGAAATAACAATCTACAACAAAGACAATCAAAACCCAACAATATTCAGCAACAACCAAATCAAATAAGTTTCGTTGAAGGCGACGATGACTACGTAAATGCTATAACGGACTTCTTTCCTTTAAACTTTTGAAGTCTCCGAACGCTACTAAAGAAAGTAGTACTAAGTCAAGAATTTATCTCAACTTATATCACTTTGCCACCGGAGACATTAAAAATAATAGTGGTTTAGAAGTAGAATTCATGATTGACCCAGGATCAACCTGCACTATTATCAATCATCCTACATACCTTGCACTAGTAAACCTTGGACAAAATTTGCATTTACAAAATACAAATTGTGATTCAAAAACATATACTGGTTCATCAATCAGAATGCTTGGCTACACAACTATTCAATCTAGCTTCGAAACTGACGGTAAATTTACAGTCTCCCATAAAGTATTCGTTACTAAAGAACAGAGACAGAACATAATAGGTATCGATTTTTGTCATTTGTTTTTAAAAGCACTTCACTTCGATATCCCCGCAGTAGAGTTAAAAACTGAGAGAAACCTAATTTGCTACGGCTCACTCAACAATGAGAAAGATTACCCATACATAACTGAGATGACTGCTTTAAACATAGCTCAACCAATCTTTCTACAACAGAAAAGTACACAATTGCACAAGCAAAAGCACCCCAGTCAAGCCTTATTTCCACCAGGAACATATTTCATGCCCCATATTAACGTTGCAAAAACTGACCTAGTCTTTGTGAACACACTTTGTCCACAACCTGAAGAATTTCTACCCATATTTATGGAGAATCAAAAGAATCACCCAATACAGATAAATAGAGGAATAATAGGTTATGCTATGTGCGATATAACTGACAAACCTATACAAAGATACAATATCAAAAACTGTGCCGAATTTACAAGTACAATACTAAATGAAAGTGAGGACTATAACAATTGCTTCATACTGAACACAGTAGTAAACAATTTACAAGAAGGACAGCAAATCCAAACTAATTCTTGCATTAGATATGTAGATTTTCGTACCCAATCTATATTTGACTCCAATATGCCCATAGCGCACACGATATCCTCAGATGCAGAAATGAAAAAAGGTTTTGCTAACACAATCTCCAAAAGAATACCCTTATTAAAGGACTACTGTAAAAGTAGAAACTGTGATATAGGTGACATAATAACTTTCAGAGCAGATAATAACTTAGTATATAATCTCATCACTAAGGCTAATCATTATGAAAAGCCAACAATTGACACAATCAAAACAACACTACTTGCCATGAGAGATCATGCACTAGGACTAAATTTACGCTGTATAGCGATGCCAAAAATAGCTTGTGGTTTAGACGGAATGGATTGGAGAGAGATATCTTCTCTAATTGAACAAATCTTTAAGAATTCAGGAATAACTATCTATGTGTATACAAGCAAGGATGATATTGATAAACTACAGAAAGTAGAGACTAATACACTAGAACAGGAAGAGGTGCTCGAAATTATTGAAAGTGAGTTAATAGAAAAATGCAAAGAAGATGAGAGAGAACTAGCCACAGACTTCTCTACCGAAGCAAAAGAGTTATGTAGACCTAAAGTCAACGAACAGTTTCCTAAGTTTAGAGATAAACTACAAAGCAACCGAATCATAAATAAAGCAGTTAGTGATTTTGTAATTAAGCAAAACAGAAATACAGTTCAAGACATAGAGTATCTAGAAAGGTTCTTAGATAACTTTGATTTCACGCAAAGTGATTTGACTGATGATGAATTGTTTGAGTTGATAGAAATAATACTTCAGGATAATGATGTCTATTCACATCATAAGTATGATATTGGCAGAACTAAACATAAGTTCCATTTACCCTTAAAAAAAGACGCAACCTTCAAAAAGCAACGACCAAGCAAAATACCCATTCATCTCAGAGATAAATTAGAAAGACTAATGGATGAATTAATTCAAGCAGGGATAATCAGAGAGCTCAATGAGAACGATGATATGAATAGTTGGTTTGTCAATCCCGTCATCATATTACCTAAGAAGGATTATGTAAAACTAGTCATTGATGCTAGATACCTAAACTCTATTACTGATACAAGTAATTCTAGTTGGCCACTCGAACCACTAAATGTTCTAATGACAAGAATAACTGGAACTATATTTACAAGTAGTGATTTATCATCGGCTTATAATCAAGTACCACTAACTGAAGATACACAGAAGGTTACAAGTTTTATTGTAGGAGGCAGACAGTACACCTATCAAGTAGGATTTTATGGTCTCAAGCCATTACCCAGTTTCTTTAGCAAACTAATGCGTTATGCATTTGGACCCCTTATAAAACGTAAACAAGCCATAACATATATAGACCATACTTTATTACAAGCTAAAGATAAACAAGAAATGTTCACAATAGTAAAAGAGTATCACTCTTTGCTTCGAAAGGCAAACCTTAAAGCAGCCCCCGATAAAACAATGTTTTTCTTACGAAAAGTGAGATTTCTAGGACATGTTATATCTAAGAACGGACTATCGCCTATTGCTTCGCGCATAGATGATATTAGAAACCTAAAAACGCCAGAATCGAAAACAGAAGTTTTAAGAGTTTTAGGAATGATGGGTTTCTATCATACCTATATTTTGAACTTTCACATTGATGCAAAACCTCTATATGACTTAACTAAAGATACAACACTATTCAAGTGGTTACCAGAACACGAAAAGGTATTCACAGACCTTAAACAAAGATTCTGTCACGATATTTCTAACGCGTTTCCTTCTAATGACTATCCCTTTCATATACATGCTGATTCATCTAATTTAGGAACAGGCTGTGTTCTTATACAAGATTTTCCTGATAGAAAACGTATGATTTCAGCAAACTCGAGAGTATTTGACAAAGCTGAACAAAAGATGTCCCCTCAACATAGAGAGCTATGCGGAATAATATCTGCATTACAAACTTATGAATTTTATGTTATTGGATCCCCTTTTCCAATTTACCTATACTGTGATCACAGACCAATTCTATTTCTTTGGTCACGACGAGGACAAATGTCACATCGTTTCTTTAAGTATCAAGTTGTAATAACTAAGTTCCAAAACTTGCAAATTATATACACTGAAGGCAAAAACTTAGCGTTCCCTGACATTCTTAGCCGAAACGTTTCTTTAGCAGATGCTAAACTTTATCAACTAGAACACAAAGTGATACCTAAAGATATAAAGTTTCATATTAACGGAAAAGAAGTTAACTATTCTGTATTGCATCAAGACGATAAGGACGCAACCGCTAACGACTGTTATCCAATTATTGCTCAAGTCACAGGCGAAAGAAAAAAACTTATTAATATAAATGATGAAGGTGACTTTAGCGTAGATGATGCACCAGACTACATAAATGAACACTGTAATGCTATACACAGTTTCTCTGATTGTTTTCGCTACGGCACACAAATAAATCAAATAAAGAAATTAACTTCAGAACTAACTAGCGATTATGATAATCACTACTATTCCGAGATAGAAGAAATAGCTGAAATAAGTGATGACCGAGAAGGTTATGATGACCAAGATTGGTTAGATCTAGTAGAAGGAAATATTGAAAATTCACTTATTGAACAATTAGAATCTGCTAAAGCCGACTATATCAGACGGACAAAATTTAAGAAACTTATTGAACCAGAAGCTTTTCAAAACATCTCAGAAAAGGATGTCCACACAGATACATTAGATTTAATAGCTAAAGTTACAGATTTTGCAAAAAACGCTAATCTTGACACCGATAATATTCTTGAAGAACAAGCAAACGACTCCGTGATAAATAAAGTTAGAGATTGGCTAAAAGTAGGCTAAGCTCCAGAAAAGGACTACATTATTAAACAATCTAAAGCACTACAGACCTATAGAAATAATTTCAACTTGTTGTTTTTAGAAAGTCAATATGATTTACTCTGTTATTCCGAACCTTGTGAGGACGGCTCTTTTGACGTTAGGATATGTGCACCACTTTCGCTATTTATAAAGATATTCGAAGTCGCACATACGCATGAACTTAGTGGTCATAGAGCAGAAAGCACAACTTACAATAGAGTTAAGCGATATTTCTATTGGCCCGGTATGTTTAAATGGATTGAAATGTTAATGTTAGATTGCTTAAGTTGCCAAACTAATAAGTCAGCACGCAAAGACTTGAACGAAGCACCCTTAGAACCATGGGGACAATTAGAAGCTATACCCCTACACACACTTCATATTGATCACAAAGGTCCACAACGACCACTTAGTAAAGGAAATAGATTTTGTCTTGTAATAGTAGACGCTTTCTCTAGATTTATACAAGTATACCCTAGCAAGAATGCTGAAGCTCTCGAAACAGTAAATCAACTAGAGAAATTTATAACTACATTTTGTATACAGCAACAAATAGTACACGATAACGGCAAGGCTTTTATTAGTAATGATTTCGTTCACTACACAAATGAAATGGGAATTACACTATGCCCCCGAACTGCATATTCACCGTGGACTAACGGCAAAGTAGAAGTACAAAATAAACATTTGACTAATTACCTAAGACATTTTATTAGTAAAAGTGGATCTAATTGGTCCGAGTACACTAGTAAATTTGCATTCTCACACAATACTGCAGTAAATTACAGTACGGGATATACCCCTTATGAAATACTATTCGGAACAAAACCACAAATACCCTTATCACTAAAGTTAGGACTACTACGAGATAATCAAAAGAAATGCACATCAGAGTATTGTAATAATCTACCGCCACACTCACATAGTGAAGAAACTTGTAATAACAAAAAGATAGAGAAATTATTACAAAACAGATTATCTAACAAAATGTTAAAGCGAGAGAATACATTTAAAACTATATACTCGAATACCTATACTAAATGTAGACAAACTACGAATAAAGCGCACAAGTATAGAAATAGATTTAAACTCGGAAAGCCTATACCTGAAGGTAGAAAAGTACTACTAGAAAATCACTCTAAAGGACTACTAAAGTCTAAAAAGCTACAAGAGCTACGCTCAGGCCCTTACACCGTGAAACGAATGCTAACTAATACTACATATGAAATACAACATGATAAAACAAATGAGAAGAAAACCGTGCATAGAAATCATATAGTACCTTATTACCCGAAAGAAGAAAAAATACAAGAGTTAGTTGAGAACTATGTAGTCCCAGACGATACGGATGATTATTATACTCAATATAATAAGCATAATATATCCAAATCTAATGCTTATAGAGGCGCACAACATATTGCTATTTCACAGTGGCCCTTAGTAGAAACACAATATACTGTTAATCCTAGTACTACACTACAGCCAACATTTAACGTTGAGGCTACTCCAACAAAAGATTCAGGCTTAGAATCGCTACAAACACGAGCAGATAATACTACGCATATACAAGGCACAAGCTCTTCTAATTTTCTACCCCCACGCATTTCAACCCCCTACCCTATGCAAAATATGTATTCACCTAATAGCCCACAGCAAGAAAATTTTTCTACACCACCTGATAATACTAGTAAATTTAAAGCTACACGCAAATTATTCCCCCAAGCAACGCATAATAGCCCCACATCATCACCTTATAATCCTACACCTACAGCATCACCTTATATATCTAATTTACCAGACGCAAATGAAGTATTAAGCAGACCTCAACGTAATAGAAAAGCACCTACATTCTTTGGTGAACCTATTCCTTCTGACTTGATACAGAAACTCAAAAAGAAATAGAGACACAAAATCTCTTTTAAATAATATCTTTATAATAAAAGCGTTATATACGCGCAAAAACCAAAAAAATGACAAAGTTAATATTTACAAAAATAATAAAGGCGCAAACCAATAGTAAATGCGCAGAAGTTAACAAAAATATTTTATTGAGCGATTTTTTGTTTCTCTCCCCTTTTCAATTGCTTAGATGCTGCATGATTACACCTCTCACGGTTCTGGCAACTAAGCTCTCCGTCTCAAAGACCAGACACTCCTTGTAATTGAGCTGTATCATTTTCAAATACAGCTCCTGTAGAGTGGGCCCTGTCTTTGGATCCCACCACGCATCCCTCAAGGTCCATAATTGGTTTTCCCATTTCTCGTGCTTGTCGCACCACTTTGTCATGTCTTCTTCCCCCCTCTTAGCATATAGTTTTTCACAAAACTAAAATAACCAATTTTTATTACTAAAAGAAAACTACTCAGTCATAATCTCCGGACCCCACTTTTACAGTTAAATTCTTGCAACCCCGATAAAGACCTAAATTAACTGCTAGTTAATTTGAGTAAAATCAACACTCACTTTTTTTCCGAAGAAGAACTCGATGACTTCTATAGTGTGCTTAGAGACACACTTAGTACACCTCATTTCCCATGGACTGTAGCTCCCACGTGCCCTCAGTATTCCCCACACCTCGTCGTCAGATAGCACGAGAAACATATATTTATAACTTTGAGAAAAGAAATAAATAAATTCCACTGGCCCTAAACCAGAAGTATCTTCATAAATAAAATGAAGATACTGAGAGCGTCGAATTCGCTCTAGAGCTCCCGAAACAGGTTCCAACACCACTCCGCTCGAACTACATTTCCATCTGGCATTATCCAGATCCTCGCTGTTTTCAGCATTATCTCTAAGATAATTCTTAGTTTCCCAATTCATAATTCTTGAGAACGAAGAAGTACAAAAAGAATATATAAACGGAAATTGAAGAAGAAATGCAAAATTTAAAATAAATTAAAGATTGAAAGTGAAATTAATGGTCAAGAACGAAATGAAGAAAGAGAGTTAAGTAGAAGTTAAAGGATTGAAATTTAATAGTCAAGAGAGACCAACTGTATAGTATGAACGTTTAAGGCAAAAAGCAAATAGCCCACTCAACACAAATCTTACATAAAGTACGCAATTAATCACCATTGCAAGCTGTTACACACACATAAACTTCTATACATGTTCAAAACTCATAAACTTTCACAATTTACGCATACCTTTTATTGCAAACTAACGCTGAAAACACATGTTACCCAAAGCAAAGCCAAGTAGAAACAAGTCCCCATGAACAAATAACTTATCTAAGCTAAATACCTTAAGTACAAAAATTTGTCCCTTGCAAACTATTTAAACACACTAAATTGCAATTAGTCAGGAAACGCGAATTTAAGCAACCCACATAGTCAACAAATAGAGCTAACTTTACTAGCTTAAGGACCCAAGGAATGTTTAAAATAAACATTAGAGCACTTATAAACAAACAGCTAACCGCAATTTTAAATTCTCAAAGTAGGAATTATGTCAACTATGTGCAGACCTTAAGCATCTGTTAGAAAGAGCTTGAGCTTGATAAACTTATCCGCTCAACAACCCATGCCACAACTGTTTAGAATGCATGCTTGAAGAATATAAGCTTGGAACGGATAAATATATTTATTTACGAATTTTACATTAAAAATACTACTTTTTCAGTTTCTAAGCGTTCTTGCAATCTCCACACGAAAACAATTATAAAAAAAAATTTATTGTGTCTGAGTGCTACATCAATTTACTACCAGATATCCCAAAACCAATTTCGAATTTTGCTCTCCACACAAAGAGAATTAATCAGATTTAGTGAGAAAAATATGTCTAACAAAAATTAACACTTTTTGTTCTTCTAAGTGCGACCTTTTCTCAACAACATATTACAAGCGCGCAAAATTTTGTCCAAAAATAGACAAGAACCAAGTGTGTAAAATGGCGGAAACAGAATTCTAATATTGCCAATCAATAGTTTATTATGGTCCCTAAAACATCTCAGAGAGTTGAAAATACAATATAAATTCCGTTGGTCAAAAACTGATTTACAAAGCCAAACTAGACACACCTATACCCAACATCATCGTGTAGCCAAGAGCCACACCAAGAGTCTTTTGATTCAACTTTTTTCGAATTTTTCACTTAATTCATAGTTTTTTTTTGGAAAAACCTTCCAATTTTGAGCTGATGAATAAGATTTTTAATTGTTTCTCCCAAGAATTTAGCTGACTTTGTTCAGAAAATTTAGTTATCCCTGTCTGACTAATTACAAATTGTCTCAAATCCCATCAGAAATAATTCTGCTACTCAAAAAATTAGGGGAATGCAACGAAAAACACATTATATTTGCCCATATTCTAATATAGTTTGATATAATGATATAAATAGAAAACTTAACGTGACAATTTAGTTACATGATCAGTTTAATACTATGCTACATGGCACTAGTCAGAGCTAGTGATTAGCCAATCAGAATTGAGCACACATATTTTGGTGACTTAACCCTGAGAATCACTATTTAAGAGTCCTACCAAAAATTTAAAATCACTTTTCTCAGTTACCTTCTGAAATCAATTACTTCTTTCGCTTTCAAATTCAGTTCTAATTCATCTCTCTCTCTCTCTCTCTCTCTTTCTCTCTGTCCCAAATTCTATCTTCACATTTTGCCCCTTTCAAATAATAACTTAGAAAACTTAGAAAAGTTTTCAAGCATCTCAATTTGTGACCTGCAAATACTTGTCACAAAACATCTCCGCAACACATATATCAGGTATCTCAGTTCAATATTAATTTAATTCTCAGTCAGCTACTATAGAAGGAGTACATGACCCTTCAGATCGAACATAGTACAAGACTGACAATTGAGAAAGTTTCTAAATTCTAACAAACACTACTCATATTGAACACATTCATCACCAGTAAACACATTGCATAACACAATTAAAACCCCCTTAAAGCTGATCAAGTCTAATTTATGACAGAAGTCTCATTCGACCAAAACGGTTTTCTTGTTTCTCTTTCTATCAACCCTGATACACTTGTGAAAGTTTCTATTAAGGCAAATCAAAAAATGAAATTTAATAGTGAGTTTAACACCTTAACCAGTTGTCAAATTTCTAACGAAGTTAGAACTGTAGTATTTTTTGCTACTAACTCTAACGAAGACCCTATTGCTGTCTTCTGGGGAAAATATAACCCTCAACAACTTAACAGTTTATTACTTCAAATTCATTCTTCAAGCCTAGTTGACTTAGACATTTTAAATGTCCCTTGTTTGGTTTTAGAACCACCAACTGATCAATGAATATTCCGCTAAACGATTATTGGGTTATAGCTTCAAGAACCACTTTCTCAACTTCTTACAGTCCTTATAACATCCCACATAAAATTCTGAAATATAATAACAAGTCAGCAAAAATTGATCGATCATATATTTCATATAAAGAAAACATTGTTATTTTCTTCGTTAAAGACCAGTTTGTAAACTTAGAAATAATTGTTTGTTGGACCCCTAACAAACCAGAACATATTGAACGCTTTCATTTCCAATTGAACAACAGAGACGAAATAGACCTTGATATCATCGAAGCTCCCTTTACTGTGGACCCTTAATCGATGTTACCACCTTCCCTTGAAACACAAGTTCTTACTGCCCTTGCATTCGACCCGCTATCGTACATTAGAATATTCCTCTTACAGAAAATATTGAAATTCGGAAATAAAACTGTAACACTTGACAAGTGTTTTGTTTCTAATCAACAGAGAACAGTTGCATTCTTCGTAACATCAGAAAATAACGCAAAATTTGTTATATTTTGGGTACCCTATAATTCCGCTCACGTTCACGAGCTAAAATATCAGATTACTTTCACGGATAATATTAACTTGAATTTGTTAGACTCACCTTATACTGTGTTCGTTTATTAAATGGAAGACGGCGAAATCAAGAAATCACCAGCAATAGACGAAGTAATAAACGTAAGTTACAAAATGCTTATTTTTACATCACTTTGCTTAACTCTGTTCCTACCTGTAGCAACTGATATTGAATCTGAAATTGCTCAGCGTATTGCAGAATTAAAATTCCTAGTTGAATATAACAATTCTCACCCACACTTCATAGAATGTGTCGTAAATAGAAATAATTGTCTACCTGAAGAAATTCCGTACCTTAAATTACTAGAGCCTCCTGAAAAGCTATTAATTTGGTCAAAACGCAACGTCCATATGCCACTATCACTGATTAAAGACCAGTTCTTTAAAGAAAAACTTACTGATAAGAAAGCGTTTCTTTCAAAAGTAGAATATTTTTTAACTTACATAGGAAACCAAATTCGTTCTGTTCAGTTTCTTAAGATTATTGCTATAATACCTCTCGCACTTCTCTGTGTTATAACTGCTTGCTCTGCAAAATATTTGATCTTTGTTATATTTCTTGCATTATTACTCTTAACGTCTTTCACTGACGGCAGACCAATTGAAAAGATGAGTATCTATGAAAACACAGCTCCTAACCTTCATGTTAACCACTTTGATTGCTCAAAAATGATCTCAAACCAGATGTATTCTCTCAACAAAGTAGCACCCTGCGAAATTCGCCCTGATAAAATTAGCACTAATCAAGCACGAGTCACTCTCTACCAAAGAAATTATAAAGTTAAGCTAGAAGCAACTATGTGTAAAGCAACCCAACAGCAATTACGTTGGTTTTGCGATTCTTTTGACTCTAGCGGCATAGATGCCAGACATAATACTATTACTACTTCAGTTAAGCTTGATGCTCAGAAATGCAAACTTGCAAAGGAAAGAAAAAAGATAAAGCTTTCCCCTTCTTCTAATTCAGTAGAATTCGATTTTGACAAATCTTTATTCTCAAACTTTAACTCAGGCGATGTTGGAACTGGGAACAATGAATGTAACTCCCGAGGTTGGATTACACATTACACTTATGAAACATATATGCAAAATGTTAGCCTGAATGTAAACCTTAGAGATGGCACAGTTAATAACTGGCAAAATATACCTCTACCTTGTCCTTTATCAGCCGGAGGCTGCGATTCTACATCTACTGATCCATTTGCATACACTTGGGATGAACCCAATAATTGTCTTTTCACTATAATTCGCACTTTTGACGCTCAAATGATTAAAGCTAATGACAAATACTACATAGTAAAGGATCCTAAATTTACTTCAGCTCAGTCAGATTTCGACTTACAAAGCTTTATGTTCCAAGTTTATAATAAACCACAGTCTTTATGTAGTCATCCACGAATAGTATATCCTACGCCATATGATTCTCTATACATTAGTCTTCGTGACGGATTTGATATGAACACTGGAGAACCCATTCACAAATTTAAACCCGATACTGGTGCTATAATTATGAAAAATAAATTCTATTCCAGTGACAACAAAACAGTTGATACAACATATTCTCAAGTTTATGAAAATATTGATTTCGAAGCACATCTTGGAACAAAAATTGACTATTTGCACTTTAATAATCTTCGGCAACTTCAAACTTCTACTGTAGAGCTATTAAGAAATGACTGTGAATTAGAGCGCTCAACTATTCTTAACACTTTAATGATTTCTCATGAAAATCCGCGCTTAGCTGGATATACCTTAACAAGAAACAGATCTATGTTTCTCAAAACAAATGGCAATGTTGCCTGGCTATATAATTGTCCTGAATTTCATTCACCCTTACAGATTCTTAATAAGTGCTATAATCGAATACCAATTCTTTATGAAGATGAAATTCATTTTGTTGATCCCATTTCTAGACAAACCTTCATTGAAGCCGAAGAACAATTGTGCTCTGATAAACATTCAAACTTATTTCAACTAGATGTTGACGATGACAATTCATGGGTTGAGCTAACCCCACAAATCGCAAAAGTAAGAGGACCTGCACTTTTCAAACCACACATAGTTATTCAACAAATTGCGAATGTTATTACTGCAAGTATTTATGCTTCTATCTACACATATAAAGAAATGATGTCTTTCTGGAATTCAATAACTTTCAACTCCAATATGAAAGGAGTTCTCAAGCACTTTACTAAGTCATTAATAGATAGCAGAGAATCATTTTCAAATATTTCAGGCACAAATTATTATAACTCTAGAACTATTTATCTAGATTCATTCATTTCACCGGACTTCTTTAATAATCAATTTGTTGAAACCTTTGGTAAAATACAATATATAATTGAGCGATGCGGAATATTCTTTGCCGCTTTCTTATTCATTAAGCTACTCATCGACATAGTCTTATGCTTAATTCGAGCAATGCAAATTAACAAAATTACAGATGCATCTATTCACTTTGGTAAGGCACTCTTTGCTGCCACATTTGACTTAATGTCAGTTCCAATTTTGACTTCTATCTATCAAACAACTAATTCTGATAATAATAACACTGATGAAAATAGAGAACGGACAATGCAAGTTCCAAAAACCGAAAATATTAATATTAGAGAACGAGTTATTCAAACTCCACCTTATGCAGAGAATATAGGCTTACAAGCTTTAAGATTTGAGAATAAAAGTGGTTACCCAAACCTACATGATGAGAATAATAAAGACGAAAATAGAAACGATCACAACGTTCCTACGTCTCCAGTATAGGATTAATTCCTCTATTACTTTCATATCATCAAACTATATGATGATAATACAGACTGACTTCAAAATTACTACTGATTTACTTTGAAAGAGAATACAAAAAAAAATAATAAGAAAAAGAGAATACTAGCAAAATAACTTCAAAAAATATACTCTTAGAATAGAATAAGAGTAGAGAATACTTGATATTTCAGGAACTTTCTTCAATCCCTAACGAACTGATACCAGTCTTTCAGAAGGAACCTTCAAGTGGTTGGCCCGAATACAATACACCATCAACTTCTAAACCTCAATCTGGAGTTAAACAACTCGACAGACTAGTACAACCCACAACTCACGTTACCCCATCTACAACCTTTCTCTCAGCTATCAAGATTTCAGCAGTACAAACTCAAACAACTAGTGCAAATTCATCAACGACGGTTACATCATCCAAGAAGAGAACTAAAACTGCAGATACAATTGCAAAGAAACAACCACGTAAACAATTCATTAGAGAGACATTCAACCCAGCGACACCGCTAGAAGTAAACATACCCAAGACAAACAGTACAGTACCCAACGTCTTAGCAAACACTACAACTACTCAATCGTCACGACCAAACTTTCTTAATCTTCATCATTACACAACTACCCCCTTGCAAGACCGCCTACAAAAACAACATCAAGCTGAGATACAAGCTAAAACCCCCGGTTTTAGTGGACACCCGAACTACGATACGAATTTAATCTACCAGTTGCAACCCAACATCAATAGATTCAATCTCATTGGCTATTTGTCAAACAAAAATTCTTATCTACTAACTAATCACAACCTTCAAGGACAAACAATACAAGTCCCGTTTGATAATATTACAGCAAACCTCACTCCTCAGCTTGATACCTTCACTTATCAGGTACAGCAAAACTTTCTAACAGAAAGACAACGCTCTCAACAGCTCGAACAACGGATTACTGAGCTCCAACTGGAGATCGCAAATCTGAAGCATCAACTCCACATCCTCCGCTCATCACGTTGAGCACTCACGGAATGGAATAGATAAATTTGTGGTTGTTGATGTTCAGTACTTCCTTCATTACTTCTTCTTCTTTCTCCCGCGGTGAGGAAAATTATTCGTTAGTTTAAACGCCTAATTATTAGCCATTTTGATTACCTTACTCTCCTTCATTACATTACTTACATCAAGTAAAGTAATCCGCATTTCTTCAATCTTCATTGAAACAATCTTCAATGATTACCCTTAGCGCAATTTATGGTGAACAAGGAGTCCATTCTTATCTTTAGATTGCAGATTTGATTTGTTCTCGCTTCTCTAATAAAATCTATTCTTTACCGATTTATCTTGCTTATGACATCATTCGATTGTTCCATCGAATTCCATAATTTATTTGATGTCTTACAACCTTTCAGTAGACGTTAAGTATTTCAAAACATATTGCGATCTCGCTGAATTTATTCAATCTCAAGTTATTAAAACTTCGAAAACATTCTTAGTTGGAAATAAATTCTATACGCCAGTGTCAGTTCATTGGACATTTGAGTTACAAGAGATTATCTTATTCTTACAAGATAACAATTCTAATGAAATTGTAGTTTATTTTCATCAAGTTCCTGAGTACGATTTATTTGAAATTCTAAAGCTTATTCATACAGAAGACATTCTTAACATCAATAATCTAAACTTTCGACCGCTCACTTATTTCAATTAAAATGTTAGTCTTCAATATTTGGTGATCACGGATATAGAAATGTTACAACCTTTCGTTAACAGGTATGCATTCATCGCCATCCGCCATTTATAGTTTAAGTACTATTTGGATCTTCCTGTTAATTTCTTTCAAAGATTAAATGGTCTTCCATTCTCCCCATTGACACAAAAATTGAATTACTATATTATTCAAAATGAACACATATTTTGAAGGAGGTGTTGATATCGAATGGTTTAAAGACTATTGTCAATTCTCTGATCATGTTGAATCCGCATGGGTTAACTTTTCTAAACAGATTATTTTTAACGATAAAGTATTCAGAATCTCCGAATTATATTATTCTGAATTTCAATGCGAAGTTATTTTATTTCTTGAAGACTTTGAACAAAAAGAAATTGTTATTTATTTTGAACTAATGACAAAAAGCAAGATTAATTATTTCATGAAGCTAATTCATAATGATCAACCAAGCCTAAATATTAATTCCTTAAACTATAGCTACAAAGCTTACTTCAATTGATTTATTCTTCAACAAGACTCAAATAATGATGAATTACGAAACGGAATTCTTTATTTGGGGAGTTATTTCAACAACACTGGTCCTTATGGTGTTGTGCGCAGTCATTTTAATTTCCCTATTCATTTACCTCGCTTGTCATTATAGACCATTAACTTAACCAGTATATTCCTCAACTTATGTTATTCTATTATTCAACGTCAGATGTATTGACAGCACAATCTTATGGAAAAACTTCAAAAGGTCTAGTATAACGGCCACCCAAAAAAAATTGGATCTATTATTTTGTACAGCCTTGTATCTTAGGACATCGTCAACCCTTCTTCAAGAGAGAACTCAGAAACAAGAAGATACGATGAACTTTAGAACTTTAACCACGTAATCTACCTCACAAACTTTAAATGCTTAATTATTATAAAATTAAGCTAAATAATTTTTTCGATTATGTAAAATTTGATGTTTTGATTTGATACCTATGGACCGGGATGGGATGTACTGAAGTGTGCTACACTCAGTAACACTAATTGATAATCTTAGTGCTATTTTGAGAATTTACGTTATAGTGCGTGAAGCACAAACTTGAATTGGACAAAGTCCATTTTAACGTGTGAACAAATTACTAAGTAGTTTTGAATAAGCTACTATTTTAAGATCACTAACTAAAACTGAGAATACTATGACGTGATATTATCACGCCACACAGATAACACCAAGTTAACCTTGGTAACTCTGTCGACACTGTTATCTCTATCCAATAGGATACTAGAGAACCACGTGTCCGCAAGTATAAAAGGAGCTTGCACGCTCAACTACCAACACTTTTTGGTCCCCGATAACTTCTGATTTAAAATCATACTCCCGTATTGCTCCCTTGCTCAATCTCAGCTTACTTGAGATATTTTTCTATCTTAGAATATTTTGTGACTTGTTCTTAACTAAGAACTCTCTAAGTCATAAAATATTAACTTAGCACAAATTTGGAAATCAGGTAAGTTCAACTTAACTACTCTAAATTATAATTTAACATCTCTTAAATTCTATCTAAGTTAAAAGTTAACTTAGAATATTTCAACCTGTGCTAACTTGTACTTTCTCAGTCTTAATAACCTTAACTATTCTATCCCTTCATGCTCTGTTCATATTTGATGCTGTTTAACATAACTTATTAATTCATATTTGCATTTAACTTTCTTTAATACTTAACTATATACCAAGAGTAGAACTAGGGGTTGAACTCTCAAGTTATACATGTGGTCCCGCGATTAACCCCGTCGTTTAAGTATCTAATGTACGGACCAGCAGTATAATAATTTTATAAAAACGCTAATGAATCTTCTAGCAAGACTGGAGTCTTTTCCTATCGCTTGATTTACAAAAAAATAGGAGCTGCTACTGAAATCTTCCTTTTATAATATGCGTTTTTCTAGAGCGATAAACTTGTGATTAAGCCTGTTCAATTTGATCATTCCTCCATCAGTTCAAGCAAAAAGTTGCATTGTGAAAACAACAACTAAATGATCACGTTGAACAGATTTCACGTAGAACTCAACTCACTGCTGCTCATAGAAAATTGGGCAACTTCTATCTCGATTATTTTCTGTAAAATGATTGATAGAAAAATCATAAGAAACCACCAATATTACGTTGACTAAAACTGGCTTCAAAAACAGACAGTCTACCAAATAAATTTGCGTTTTGTGCAATTACTTTTGTCAACGAGTGTACAAGGTTCTGAAGACTGAAAAAATTCGAAGAAAATTTGCTATGAAACTGAACCTATCCCAGTCCAAGTTGAACCATTTGCAGCACGAGATACAATTTCTATTAAAAATATGTTCTGTTTGACACACAGTTTTCATTGTCATAATCAATCAAGTAGCAATATCGCAGATATTTTTGTTATATAATTCCCACCTAATTGCCCTATTCAATGACAAAAATTCCTAATTTTAGACTACCAATTGGACTATAGTTGGGTGTGTGCGTTTGAAGTTTTCCGATATTTAAATCGATTCAAATTTTATGTATTTGTCAAATTAAACCAATTTTAGCTAACTTTGAAATCGGCGCCGTAGGTGAATGTAATTGACCTTGCTTACTATAAACCGCAGTTAATAGGGCGCTTGATGAAAACATGAAACCCACATCATCATTAACTAAAATTGAGCTGCGCGTGGATTTAAGGTGAAATCAAACTCACATTTAGTTGGGCTATTATTTTGAAAGCATAACAACTTTTGTGTGAACATTACACAAACTCGTTTGGTATGTTTGACTACTGTTTAAACTTGAAGTGATTGATCACACTGAGTTGGTTTAGCTTATGTTTGTTCACAGGGCATATTCGCATAATTGACGACACCTATATGCTTCTCAAACTGTGACATGCACAAGTCATGAAATGTTGCAATTCAACATTATTTATCTAGGCAACAATTTTGAAATGATGCCTTTCAAACATACAGTTAGACATATTGGCATAAAATTCGAATTTCAGGCAACCCAACAATTACGGAAACAAAAATGACGTTTATCTGTTTTTCATACAAAATTCAATTTAACTTTAAAAGATTTAATTTGCAAATAGTGATTGATTAGGTTGGCTAATGAAACATGACTAATCATTAACAGGAAAGATTAACGCTCTTGCCTACAGGTAAATATATATTTGCTAAGGTATGTCAACACATTCTTTTGGTAGTCCTCAGAGTAAACAAGATTTTCAAATGTTTCGTGTGAATAAAAAATTGCACTCTTACCTATTATGTGCTCCTTATTACGAATGCAGGAAAAAGCAAATCAAGCACTTTTAAAGGGCCACGAAACGAAGTTTATCAAAGCCTTATTGGCAAGGAGACGGCGTTTTTTCGTCTTCAAAATTGTTTCTAAATTTTCTGATGTCTCAGGAGGGAATTTTTTGTGGCAAAACTTCATAGAAAGGGATATAAAAAAGACACAGAAATACGCCCGTGAAAGTCTATTAACCATAAACTTTTTCCTCTTTCCAATTCCTACCAGATCGGCGCCACAATAATCTCAAAATCCAGACGTTGGGAACCCAATTCGCTTTAGCCAAATAGTGGGAGATATTGAAACCACATTTTTGGTGAACAAAAAATGGGGCTATCGTAGTTTTTCAGGTGAAAACCACACAAAACGTAAACTTGTCCGATATCCTCACGGGGTCACCTGATGATAATGACAACTAATCTGAATTAATTGTAGCACAAGGAAACAAATTTATACAAAATCAAAAAAATCGAAGATTATAGATACATATGAAACGGGAGCAAATCTTTGAATCCTTGTTGCAGAAGTTAAGAGGCGAGCCTTGAATAGTGTGTCATCCATGAGCGGGGACAATCTATACTGATTTTTGACTCACCCAATGAAAGGGGAGCTCAAAATTTAATGCATTATCATACTAGTTGTAACTCAGTGGCGGTTGAAATGTGATTGCCCAGAACAGGAAGTTTTACCTCAAACAATTTTTCCAAGAAGGAAACGAGTGTGATAGAATGGGTGAATGCATGGGTTGAACTGATAACAATGATCGTTTATGAACCAAGATTTTCTAATTAAATAATTGTGAAACAAAAAAATCGAATCTCTAAAAACAGCAATTATAAAGTTAGGTTGACCAGATTGTAAACTTTGTGGTCAATTGATAGTGTAGTAGATAAAAAAGAGAATTAAAATTTTGTACACACACCAAATTTTCCTCTGTTTCCGCACTTTCCAGCTAAAAAAGAGTCCAGGTCTATTTTATTGACCCAATGGTGGGCAAACTTTTTTACCAAATCTTTAAAATTTAGCGCCGTACCGAACGGATGCTAGGGAGCATTTACCTCTTTGAGCGGCGTTTCAGAGCTTCTTAAAGTCAATCACTGTAAATAGATACGTGCTTGAAATAATTTTGAATGGAAAACAAATAGCCAAAACTATCCCATCAAAGAAAAGAAATTCATTATCTAAAAATCCAAAATATATTACTTACACGTTTGTCACATAAAAAGCGAGAAAAAGGAGTCACTTTTGAAAACATATAATGAAAGAGCCAAGAAAAATGAAAGTCTTTTTTGTTTATTTACGAAAAGCACTTCATCAAAAAAACTATAAACCTTAACAGACTTATGTCGGAAGAATTGCTCTGAAACGACAGCCGGGGGAAAAACATTTGACCCTCCGGGAATCGAACCACATTTAATTCCCGCTCCATAACCAGATACACTGCCAACTCAGCTATCAGGCCCCCTTGTAGCTATGCTGCAACCGATTTTATGTTAGCAACAAGCTTTACTTCGCAGTGAGAGCAATAGAGATCACTTAAAAATGAAAAACGAAGGCGTGAAAAAGTCACTTGAGAAGTCAAAGAAAGTTCTAGAAGAAGAGAACAAAATGGTCAAGCGAAAAATTTGCATAAAAAGACCTACACATTTACAATAATTGCTATGAACTTCGTTCAAGAGCAATTGAAAACTCAATTTTTGAACAGTATAAATATAATAGCTGGGCAAAAAGAGATATGAAAAATTATCCTCTTTTTAGCTGATCCATTTTTAACTTTGGTTTTATATGTGAGTTATCACAGCCTACATTAATTAAATTCGAACTTAGAGCCTTTTCATTTTCTCACAGTCATTTTTTTTAATTTTCACAATCAAAAATATCTTACTTTCTGAACAAAAAGTATAACTGCTGAATTTCCTATAGCTAAAACTGCTCTTTTCCAGCCTTAGCTGGAAACATTTTTTTTTTCAATTTTGAAAAATATATCTGTTGTTCCTAGTGAGAAACAGAAATGGATAGAGTTTAGCAAATATAAAAATATGTTTTTTTAGTTCGTCGATACGATTTTTTTTTTCGTAATTACCAGTAAAAACGTGAAAACTTTTTTTCAAAATCTTCATTAAGAATTTTTTTCTTGTTTATCACACCGTGCATTGTAAAATTAATCAAGCCTGGATTACATAACCTGAAATTCTTAAAATTATTGACTTCAAGACATTTTTTGCAACTTTCTTATACATGTATAGAAAATCGTAAGATTTTTTATTTTGATTCAAAATTCAAATTTATTTTTCAAAAATAATTCAAATTTTTGTAATTTGAGCTGTTTTTCGTTACTATACTGTTTTCGTTACGTTTTTGTATGTTGACTTAAAATTCAATTTTATTTTTCAAAAACAATTCAACTTTTGGTAAAGATTATTGTCTGAATATAAAAGAACATAAAGACGCGCTTTTCTACTCAAGTGAAATAGAAATAGAGATTTAGCCTCTAGTTCTGCGACTTTGTTTTGTATTGTTTGTCGTTGATGACTTACACAATTGAAAGCTTTAGTAGCTCTCAGAATTGAACTGGAGTGAACAATGGCAGCGTATCATTGAAGGCCCCTTTCAAACTGTACAAAGAAAGCAAATTACTCAAAGCAAAGACCGACCAACAGCGAATAACAACAAACGCAGCTGGTCAGCTAGAAGCACGGCGTGTTATTACATATGAGCCATCGATTCGCTTATTTTAATCAATTTTATCGATTCTAAAAGAGTGCTCAGCTCGACTTCAAGACGCAATTTGCCATTAAATGCAAGACAAAAGGTTCAGTTGTAGCCTATAGTAATCACAACACACAAAAGGTGATTGATATGAAAAGAGATCAATTTTGGCCAATGCGAAATACAACGAGATTTAAAGTCATGTTGATCGACGGGAGCTTAAAAACTATGGGCATCGACTCTGTTAGCCGACGTGAACAACATTTTGAACAAAATTTACCGTAATGTTATCTGGACTCACTATAATGAATTTCCGTACTTTCTAATAACTCTTAGCACCCTGGTAAGAAGAGACCTGGAGGGTGTAGACAGAATATTTCAAAGCTTCAAGAAAAACAATTAAGAAATTGTCAATTTGTGGTGGAAATAATGTGACAAAAAACCAGATTTCAGGGAATTACGGCAGCGTTTTTAAGGTCGAGAAAAAGTTGTGAGTACAAAATAGGAGACATATATTGAGAAAGATATTTCACAAACGATAATTTCATTTGGCTCACCTGTTGGCTCCAGGGTGCCAGTCATACTTAGAGTGGTCTAGAAGGGTTCCCACATAGCTCTTCCCTCTCCACGTAATGTTAACAACTAGCACTCCTGCAAACAAACATATGATATATGCTTAAATAACGCAAAGTAACCATATGGATGCTATGTTCTGCGGGTCATATCAACTTCAGTGTAAAAGATTTATAATCAACCGCTTAATTGAAACTTGTAATTTTTGCCGATGATGTTATCATTTGGATTCTTTGTACAATTGAGTAGAGATGTTTAACCTTGACATTTTTCTGTGATAAACATTTGTCAGACTCCCTCCTCCCTCCCCCCCCCCCCCCCCCCCAAAAAAAAAAGAGAAAATATTTCAGATTAGTGTTACCGCTTTCTGCATTTGCTTCTTAATCAACTATTTCAATCAGTGCGTGATCTAAGACTCCTTTCTAATAGAGATCGCTGCAGATTTACTACTGCTTTCTTTGGTCCTCAAGGAGTCTTTTGATTATCTTCCAAAAAACATTGGGGCAAAATTAACCCCCAGAAACTAAGCAAATTGTGTTGCTTAATCAAATCAAAACTAGAACAGGTTAAAAAGAAGGGAATTGTACAATAATAGCTTGAGCGTGACAGAAAGATCAAATCTCCTTTAAAACTATATCCACTTTCAGTTCAGAAAGTATGCAATATATCTGTTTGCCGCAGAATTGCAAAAAGAACAAGTCTAATTTGGCAAGGATTGAGCTAAATAAACACCAATTTAAAGTCCCTTTGTCTAAACCAGAGACCACCGTTTTACAAACTCATTCTAATTCCCACTTTAATTCCCAAATAATATCCCCCTATATTTTGCCCCTTTCCCAGCTACGTTCTTTTCCTCTTGCTAGCTGAGTTCTGCAAAAACAGACGGACGGGTCTTACTCTATCTAGTTAGCCTGGTAATAAATATATTCACGCCGCTAAATCTCCAAATTTCTTTTTATCTCCAATCCGCGGAATAAATCTACTTTTGTATTATTTATTATCATGCAAACTGGAGAGAGCGAGAATAAATGATACTTATTTTTATTCCACCACAATTTTACCAACCAACCAATAACCAGTTAGGTAGCTCTACATTTCTTAAAACTACAATAAACAACCCCCCCCCCCTTACACCCCACCGTGTAGGATCGAAAAATAGAAAATACAAAAAACAAACAAAAGCTTATACCACTTATTGCGAGCACCGCTGAACAAACAGTGCTCAGTGGTATGTACGTAAAAAAGAAACGCGGCGTGGCAACATTAAAAATGGAAATAGGAAAAGAGGCCACAGATTGGAGGTAAATAAAAGTGATGAACGAAAAAGGTGGAAGTGATATTTTAATTTTCCCAGTCACACCAACGGAAAAAGAACTAATTCAGCCATATCACCAAATTTTATTCTCACCTACGAAACCATAAATAGCCTTTCTATTCTTATATGTATGAGGCGGGGGCCAAAAACTATTGTTGTATATTAAACTGAAAATGCGTTGTTCGCGTCCTACTGTTAAAAATAAACAAACAACGTGCACTGTTTTTAAAATTTACAATATTGTTATTCAAATTAAACATTCGATTATGCATGCCAACTAACCATAATTTTGAAAAATCAATACATGTTTGCAGTAGGATAGTAGAAAAATTGAATGATTTCGATTTTGTCGCATGGGGGGGGGGTTGAAGAATAATACTAATACATGGAAGATGTTTCTTATTTTGCTTAAATTGACCAAACAGCTTCAATGCAATAGAGAGACATAGAGGGACTTTCATGTATTTGATATTTGAGAAGACAATTTGTTGTTTATGTCCTATTAAAATATTTGCACAATTACTTAATTGCTTAGCGTAGTCTTCTAATCCAAATAATCAAGACCGCCGAGCAATTGAATAACAAAAGTGGTTTTATAGTTGCTAAATCTAATTTATCATAACTTATTCATAACAGCCTACTTAAAAAGCTGCTTTTATGGGCGCTTGGAATTTTTAATTTTTGCACTTTTTTGGCTGGAAAAAAAGCTAACAAGCGAACTAAGAAGGAACTAAATTTGTCTCTCCCCCGTATTTATTAACTGAGTTATGGCCTACTTTCAGTGTATAGTGCAAATTACACTGCACTCTCAATTCCTTTTCCTTAGGGAGTTAGTTGGGAAAATAAGACAATTATAGGATGTTTGAAAAATCGATGCGGTTGACAAGAGAGAGTTAGCAGATGTATAAGAGACGAAAGGAAATCATACATCAAATGAGTGATTATATTTAGTAAAATTATTTTTTAAAACCCAGGCGAATTGTGGGGGATGCCGCGGGGCTAAAGTAGCTAGAGCAAAAGCGCAAATTCTGATTGGGTAAAACGAATTTGCTATAAATAAACAGGAAAGATGACCTCCGCTGAGAAAAATAATAATCCCGTGAAAAAATGTCCCGTTAAAGCAAATAATAGATGAAGTTTCAAGACAATAAACTACTTTCCACTTATATGGCGTAACATTTAAATTACATGAAATAATGCGAAATTAATTAGTTTTTAAGGAATTACATTCTTAATAATTAAACATGCGAATGAACATAAAATATGAACCAAAATTGCAAACATTACAGGACAGACACTTAAGAGAACAGAACAGTTGAAACATGAACTTTAAGACAAAAAGGCTGATAGCAAAAATTTTACGAAGAAAATGGCCGCTGAAAAGTGAGACTTACCGTCTTGGGTTTCATGCCAGACCACTCCCTCGAAAAGTAAATGGGCACCTCGTTCACACAACCCAAATTGGTCAGCTTCCGTCTGAATTGCGACCTCTTCGCAAGATACCAGATTCCTGTTTTGCCCGTAGACGAAAGGCGACGAGCTGAAGTCATCTCGGCCGAAGTGGGCTTTGGTTTGGTTCCCGTTCGAGTCGTTCATTTTCAGAGAGTAAATATTGTTCACGGCTATCTCAGTAGCCAGCTTTACGGCTGGGTTATCCAGAGAAGGCATTTTCCCAGAGCAAGGGGAGTTTTCGGTGGTGGTCATGGGGGTACTCCAGGGTTAAGTCAAAGGAAAATTTAAGGAAGGGGAGATAACCGAAAATACAAATTTAGGCAACAAAATGAACAGCAGCGAAGTAATTAAGCGCTCAAAGTTGATAAAAACAGTCTGTTTTTGGTAATACGCAATTCAAGTCAGAGAATGTCAAGTTCATAGTTCAAAAAAAGATATTTTTGTTTGAGTAGCTCAGCAAATGGATTTTTTCCAAAAATATCTCAAGTAAATTTGTAAATAATTTGCGGATAAAAGTTCACCATAAGCTAATAGACCAATAAGCTAAATATCCCTGATGTTTTCTAGGGTTTTTAAAGTGAAAATTGATCCGAAACAGTAATTTCGAAGATTATTCGTTCAATTTTGCGAGTTTTTGTTTATAAACGCGTTGATAAAAATTTGCTGGGCGATAAAATAAATTTTGTGGAGCGAAGAATAAAATGACTAAAATGAGCCGTTCTGCGATGTGATTGGTTGAAATTCAGAATTCAAGTCATTGCTCTTTGTGACGCGCTCTATGCGAATAGAAATCTGCAGAGCAAATATTTAACACAGTAACGCAGTGTGTTCAGGGGAGAAACAGCACATAATGTAAATGCTGTTATTTAACTGAGTTAAATAATCCAGCTCGAATGTACTGCAATGAAAAGGCAGCTTCTCAAACTGGAGACATTTTTTTGGGAACTTTTGTATTCAGCTAATTTAATGTGATCTTAAAGATGATATCTCCGAGCAAAATATATGAAAAACTCGAAGCGCCCTTTCTATGAATTAATCCATGTTTTGTCTTTGTGTGTTCAAGAAACACTCGTTCCAGAAAATTTCCTCCTAAACAAACAGGCATTTCAATTGACAGGACGGGCAATAAAAAGACGATCCAGACAAGCCGTAAATCCATAATCTTTTAATCATATTAAATGGGAAAATGACAGCTTTCAACAGTGGAATTGGTTCAAGAAAACAAGTTTTAGACAAGCATAATTAGACACAAATACATAAATATTTGATGACAGTCGCGCAAGCTTCGAAATAGGTGGCTATAATTTATGAGATATTTAATGCAAGACACGTTACTTTTATGCTGATATTCATTCGGTACGTAGCGCAAAATGATGAGATCAATAGAGTCTTGTTCATCTCGGCGTTAGAACCTCAAGAAATAAGAAATTTATTTCTTACGTTACTTGACAAATAGATCCAAGTTTCAATCGCAATCTGGGATCTTTTCGAGAAACATCCTTTTAGCAAGACAGCAAGCCATAAACATTTTGAACAAAATTTACCGTAATGTTATCTGGACTCACTATAATGAATTTCCGTACTTTCTAATAACTCTTAGCACCCTGGTAAGAAGAGACCTGGAGGGTGTAGACAGAATATTTCAAAGCTTTAAGAAAAACAATTAAGAAATTGTCAATTTGTGGTGGAAATAATGTGACAAAAAACCAGATTTCAGGGAATTACGGCAGCGTTTTTAAGGTCGAGAAAAAGTTGTGAGTACAAAATAGGAGACATATATTGAGAAAGATATTTCACAAACGATAATTTCATTTGGCTCACCTGTTGGCTCCAGGGTGCCAGTCATACTTAGAGTGGTCTAGAAGGGTTCCCACATAGCTCTTCCCTCTCCACGTAATGTTAACAACTAGCACTCCTGCAAACAAACATATGATATATGCTTAAATAACGCAAAGTAACCATATGGATGCTATGTTCTGCGGGCCATATCAACTTCAGTGTAAAAGATTTATAATCAACCGCTTAATTGAAACTTGTAATTTTTGCCGATGATGTTATCATTTGGATTCTTTTCTGTACAATTGAGTAGAGATGTTTAACCTTTTGACATTTTTCTGTGATAAACATTTGTCAGACTCCCTCCTCCCTCCCCCCCCCCAAAAAAAGAGAAAATATTTCAGATTAGTGTTACCGCTTTCTGCATTTGCTTCTTAATCAACTATTTCAATCAGTGCGTGATCTAAGACTCCTTTCTAATAGAGATCGCTGCAGATTTACTACTGCTTTCTTTGGTCCTCAAGGAGTCTTTTGATTATCTTCCAAAAAACATTGGGGCAAAATTAACCCCCAGAAACTAAGCAAATTGTGTTGCTTAATCAAATCAAAACTAGAACAGGTTAAAAAGAAGGGAATTGTACAATAATAGCTTGAGCGTGACAGAAAGATCAAATCTCCTTTAAAACTATATCCACTTTCAGTTCAGAAAGTATGCAATATATCTGTTTGCCGCAGAATTGCAAAAAGAACAAGTCTAATTTGGCAAGGATTGAGCTAAATAAACACCAATTTAAAGTCCCTTTGTCTAAACCAGAGACCACCGTTTTAAAAACTCATTCTAATTCCCACTTTAATTCCCAAATAATATCCCCCTATATTTTGCCCCTTTCCCAGCTACGTTCTTTTCCTCTTGCTAGCTGAGTTCTGCAAAAACAGACGGACGGGTCTTACTCTATCTAGTTAGCCTGGTAATAAATATATTCACGCCGCTAAATCTCCAAATTTCTTTTTATCTCCAATCCGCGGAATAAATCTACTTTTGTATTATTTATTATCATGCAAACTGGAGAGAGCGAGAATAAATGATACTTATTTTTATTCCACCACAATTTTACCAACCAACCAATAACCAGTTAGGTAGCTCTACATTTCTTAAAACTACAATAAACAACCCCCCCCCTTACACCCCACCGTGTAGGATCGAAAAATAGAAAATACAAAAAACAAACAAAAGCTTATACCACTTATTGCGAGCACCGCTGAACAAACAGTGCTCAGTGGTATGTACGTAAAAAAGAAACGCGGCGTGGCAACATTAAAAATGGAAATAGGAAAAGTGGCCACAGATTGGAGGTAAATAAAAGTGATGAACGAAAAAGGTGGAAGTGATATTTTAATTTTCCCAGTCACACCAACGGAAAAAGAACTAATTCAGCCATATCACCAAATTTTATTCTCACCTACGAAACCATAAATAGCCTTTCTATTCTTATATGTATGAGGCGGGGGCCAAAAACTATTGTTGTATACTAAACTGAAAATGCGTTGTTCGCGTCCTACTGTTAAAAATAAACAAACAACGTGCATTGTTTTTAAAATTTACAATATTGTTATTCAAATTAAACATTCGATTATGCATGCGAACTAACCATAATTTTGAAAAATCAATACATGTTTGCAGTAGGATAGTAGAAAAATTGAATGATTTCGATTTTGTCGCATGGGGGGGGGGTTGAAGAATAATACTAATACATGGAAGATGTTTCTTATTTTGCTTAAATTGACCAAACAGCTTCAATGCAATAGAGAGACATAGAGGGACTTTCATGTATTTGATATTTGAGAAGACAATTTGTTGTTTATATCCTATTAAAATATTTGCACAATTACTTAATTGCTTAGCGTAGTCTTCTAATCCAAATAATCAAGACCGCCGAGCAATTGAATAACAAAAGTGGTTTTATAGTTGCTAAATCTAATTTATCATAACTTATTCATAACAGCCTACTTAAAAAGCTGCTTTTATGGGCGCTTGGAATTTTTAATTTTTGCACTTTTTTGGCTGGAAAAAAGCTAACAAGCGAACTAAGAAGGAACTAAATTTGTCTCTCCCCCGTATTTATTAACTGAGTTATGGCCTACTTTCAGTGTATAGTGCAAATTACACTGCACTCTCAATTCCTTTTCCTTAGGGAGTTAGTTGGGAAAATAAGACAATTATAGGATGTTTGAAAAATCGATGCGGTTGACAAGAGAGAGTTAGCAGATGTATAAGAGACGAAAGGAAATCATACATCAAATGAGTGATTATATTTAGTAAAATTATTTTTTAAAACCCAGGCGAATTGTGGGGGATGCCGCGGGGCTAAAGTAGCTAGAGCAAAAGCGCAAATTCTGATTGGGTAAAACGAATTTGCTATAAATAAACAGGAAAGATGACCTCCGCTGAGAAAAATAATAATCCCGTGAAAAAATGTCCCGTTAAAGCAAATAATAGATGAAGCTTCAAGACAATAAACTACTTTCCACTTATATGGCGTAACATTTAAATTACATGAAACAATGCGAAATTAATTAGTTTTTAAGGAATTACATTCTTAATAATTAAACATGCGAATGAACATAAAATATGAACCAAAATTGCAAACATTACAGGACAGACACTTAAGAGAACAGAACAGTTGAAACATGAACTTTAAGACAAAAAGGCTGATAGCAAAAATTTTACGAAGAAAATGGCCGCTGAAAAGTGAGACTTACCGTCTTGGGTTTCATGCCAGACCACTCCCTCGAAAAGTAAATGGGCACCTCGTTCACACAACCCAAATTGGTCAGCTTCCGTCTGAATTGCGACCTCTTCGCAAGATACCAGATTCCTGTTTTGCCCGTAGACGAAAGGCGACGAGCTGAAGTCATCTCGGCCGAAGTGGGCTTTGGTTTGGTTCCCGTTCGAGTCGTTCATTTTCAGAGAGTAAATATTGTTCACGGCTATCTCAGTAGCCAGCTTTACGGCTGGGTTATCCAGAGAAGGCATTTTCCCAGAGCAAGGGGAGTTTTCGGTGGTGGTCATGGGGGTACTCCAGGGTTAAGTCAAAGGAAAATTTAAGGAAGGGGAGATAACCGAAAATACAAAATTAGGCAACAAAATGAACAGCAGCGAAGTAATTAAGCGCTCAAAGTTGATAAATACAGTCTGTTTTTGGTAATACGCAATTCAAGTCAGAGAATGTCAAGTTCATAGTTCAAAAAAGATATTTTTGTTTGAGTAGCTCAGCAAATGGATTTTTTCCAAAAATATCTCAAGTAAATTTGTAAATAATTTGCGGATAAAAGTTCACCATAAGCTAATAGACCAATAAGCTAAATATCCCTGATGTTTTCTAGGGTTTTTAAAGTGAAAATTGATCCGAAACAGTAATTTCGAAGATTATTCGTTCAATTTTGCGAGTTTTTGTTTATAAACGCGTTGATAAAAATTTGCTGGGCGATAAAATAAATTTTGTGGAGCGAAGAATAAAATGACTAAAATGAGCCGTTCTGCGATGTGATTGGTTGAAATTCAGAATTCAAGTCATTGCTCTTTGTGACGCGCTCTATGCGAATAGAAATCTGCAGAGCAAATATTTAACACAGTAACGCAGTGTGTTCAGAGGAGAAACAGCACATAATGTAAATGCTGTTATTTAACTGAGTTAAATAATCCAGCTCGAATGTACTGCAATGAAAAGGCAGCTTCTCAATCTGGAGATATTTTTTTGGGAACTTTTGTATTCAGCTAATTTAATGTGATCTTAAAGATGATATCTCCGAGCAAAATATATGAAAAACTCGAAGCGCCCTTTCTATGAATTAATCCATGTTTTGTCTTTGTGTGTTCAAGAAACACTCGTTCCAGAAAATTTCCTCCTAAACAAACAGGCATTTCAATTGACAGGACGGGCAATAAAAAGACGATCCAGACAAGCCGTAAATCCATAATCTTTTAATCATATTAAATGGGAAAATGACAGCTTTCAACAGTGGAATTGGTTCAAGGAAACAAGTTTTAGACAAGCATAATTAGACACAAATACATAAATATTTGATGACAGTCGCGCAAGCTTTGAAATAGGTGGCTATAATTTATGAGATATTTAATGCAAGACACGTTACTTTTATGCTGATATTCATTCGGTACGTAGCGCAAAATGATGAGATCAATAGAGTCTTGTTCATCTCGGCGTTAGAACCTCAAGAAATAAGAAATTTATTTCTTACGTTACTTGACAAATAGATCCAAGTTTCAATCGCAATCTGGGATCTTTTCGAGAAATATCCTTTTAGCAAGACAGCAAGCCATAAAAGGGGCTTACAAATTGTGGATCTTTTCCGTTTTACAAATATTTTCCGCTAGCGTCCCCCCCGTAAATCAGACATGTATATGGGTGACGTCTCAACAAATAGACGTACCAAAATAGACTTTTCAACGAATGTGATTGGTTAAGAAATTTAAAACACTCTACCTTTATGCGTTCAATTAGCCTAAATGGGGCTTAGCCTAATTCTAGATTGTATTTTTTTTACCGCATCTGGCCGTGCCTCACGGGCCATGGCCAAGCCGCAGCGGCCCGTGGGACTTGATATGAATCTATCACAACCGAATATGAGATCAGTTCCCCTCCCAAAAAATACGATTTTTCTCTTTCGGCTTATCGCGATTTCTGAGCAATTTTACGTTAACATTCATATCCTATTATAGAACATGGAGAGTTTGTTGAGCAATCAGCCAATCAGAAAACACTATTCCCATTTTCTCAATTGTGATTGGCCAGCAATAAAATTTCTATATTTTGGTACGTCTGCCATTTTCACTAGAGCCATGTATATGTACCCCCCATTTGTATATGTTTATACACTAAGTATGCATTTGAATTAATAGGCATTTAGAAAATATTAACAGAGCGGAAGTTTGAAATTATTCCATGCATAGTAATACAGCACTGCATATAATGCAAATATCATCCAAAAACTTGCTATAATCGCATTTTTTGGAGTTAAGGGCTTCGTAATACGATCCACTACTTTGATTTTCTGGAAAAGTGAGGCCAATATGGTTGTCTATCTATTATAAAACGGTCGTAGTTATAAAAATTAAAAACTTTTTCAGAAGGGAGATAAACAATTGGAACTCGCAGCAAGCGTAGCGAAATGGGAGCATAAAAAAAGAAGGGAAACCTTTATTGGTTTTCATTTCTTATATCCACTTTCTTCTCTTATAGCAACTGTTTAGACAAAAGTGTTTTAGTTATAGTTACAGTTACAGTAATAGTAACGTAATATGAAGAAAAAGGGCGAAAAAATACAACAGAGCTGATAACGAAAACTAGCAATCGCAGAAAACGGCTTTCTTCCTATCACTCGGCAAAATATTGCAAAGATAAACTGTTTTGAGCAGTTAATAACTCTTTACTGTGTCTTGTACTTTAAAACTTCTTGAGCAGTAAATTGTTACTGTCTTGCATTGGAAATTGTTTTTGAGCAGTAAATTATTTGATAGTGTGTCATGTATCTACGAGTTATCTGAGCTGCAATTCAACTGTTACATCACCCGCTTCTGGTATTTCAGTTTGTGAGTAAAAAGAGTGAAACTCAACTTAATCTTAAGTTTATATATTCTTGCATGAACAGATCTTAGACATAAATCCTTGTCTGCGATTTGTTTTCTTATCGGATTGAACTGGTATACATATAAAGATCCCGCATGGTTTGATTTGTACCAATCTAGTCAAATTCGATATTTAGAAAACTAAGAAGAGCGAATTTTCAAAATTAAATTGCATTACAACGGCAAGATTATAGCGGGTACAGTAAAAAAAAAAGTGAAATACAAAAAATACATTATCTAGACAGATTTTGAACAGCTGAAACGAACTGGGCGGTGTAAAGTTTTCCGTTTCACAACCAATTAAGAGAGCAGCCTTTAGATTTACTCCGCTGACTCAAACAGAGCAATACAAACTGCTGTCCAATCTATTTCAGAAATTATAATGTAAATTTCTTGTGTAAAGTAGACTTTCATTAAAGATTGACGCTTCTGCCTAAACTACGGAGCAAAATGACTCATTCTCGAGATCGCAGCAACCTGACTTTCTCAGAGCAGCTCCAATCAAAAACCAAAGAAGGGATGGGACACAATTCGAAATGATGATCAACCCAGCAAACTCTAGAAAAGCGATCAGCATATTCAGGAAATTGACAACCGTTTGCAACCACTGCTTGACAAACGGAGTGACTGGCTTTCGCACCGAGCAGAACAACAAAAAAGTCTCAAGAACTTAAACAATGATTGGGTACTATATATCCATGAACAGAAAATTGTGCCATATAAGCAAATAAGTTCAGTTTCTCAGATCAAAGAAGAAAAAACAGCTGCAGATCAATCACAGCCAGTAGAAAAAAAATCAGTCAGTACATGGGGAATGGTAATGAAAACGAAGACAATGGGTATAAAATCTGACGCAAGAGATAAAATGAAAGCTGAGAACTTTGCATCTTTGGAGCAGGGATTTTCGTCCAAGCATCACTGAAAAAATATGGAATTCGAAATGAAAAGAACCAAGCATGAGCTAGAGATGCACAATTTTGAAGAGAAATGGGCTTTTAATTTGGAGTATAAAAGGGAAACCCATGACATTAAAAATTCAGATGACGGCTCTGACCCGAGCATAGGCAGCCGTTCCGCATTCAGATGGAAGGAGGCAAGATGCAGAGATGTATCCTCCAGGCTTGAATGGTCCGACAAACCTGCAAAGACACAGAACAATAACTGTTACCGTTCTAAAAATGGAGTACTTAACACTTAACCTCGGGTAACTTTTGATCACGAGTGGTCACTCAAGCCAAGATAGTTAAGTAGAGAGCGTATCAACTCAACCTACTGTCGTAAAACATTTTTTGCAGTACAAAAGCTGCAGCAGCAGTCAAACAGACAAACTGAAACTAAGCTCTTCCGATGGTATTCCAAGTAAACGTATTGACTGGTAAAGTGTAATTGTTGGTACCGTGCATCGGCGTAGTTTTGCGACTCAGGGAAACTGAGCCACTTGAAAACGCTTTTAGGCTGTAAAGCGATATTGCGTAGAGGTTATTTGGTCTTTCTACACTCACTCTTAGATACTACTCGAAAGCAAGTTTGGCCACCTACATCTAATGGTTGATGGTCAACTTAATAACTTGCCCAAACAACACCGAGTAAAAGCTCACGATTCAACTCCTCTATTCAAATTCACAAAACTAATATGCAATTTCGTTACGGTTTTAAAGCAATACAACTACGGCGGCGGTCTACAATGGAGAACAACACTTCGCCTTGCGATAGAACTTTTTTTACAGATCGCAAAGACGGTGGTTCTATCCAAAAGATTGTCAGAAAAATAAACCTAATCAGAATGTTCCTCGTAATTGATTAAGATGAAAGGCATTTGTTCATGAAATTTTCTCAGCTTCTACAGAAGGACTCAGAGAACAAGACATACGCAATACATGAGGAGAAAATCGATTCTGGTGGACATCAAATTTCAATGCAAGTTCGATCATAAGGGAAACCAAGCCAACGCAAACTGACCAATGCCAGCTAGCTGATTAATTCCATCGCATTATGAACTGCCCACTATTCAAGAACATGAACAATAACGATCGGTTTTTAGCATGAGAACACAACGCTTTTGTTACGTATGTCTGCGAGCAGTACATGCAATCAAAGTTGGCTAGGTCAACACGTGCGGAATAAATGGATGTTTGAAAAGGTACAATCAATTCTTACACTCTGAAAATCATATGGGCGAGGGCAATCATAGACTCAACGTGAGCGCAGCAATAAATCAAAGTGAAGATTTTTAAAGTTTTTTTAGAAAGTCTTTGTCTCAATCCAGAGTGGCCGCAGCCAACTGAACACACATGCTATCCCTTATAGTGAATCAAGGGTATCATTCATCGATTAAATATAACCGCTAGTGAATCAACAGTATCATTTGTCGTTTAATACAACCGGCAAACATAGAACAAAGGATCTTGTTTCAAAGACCCAAAAATTATCTAAACATAAAGATACTGCATTCCCAGTCGCTGTCACATGAGTCGTTCTCACACACGTCAATTTCATTGGAAATACAAAATATGACTACAAGAAACTGAAACCAATTCTCCAACACGTGAGGTTTCTCCCGAACAGTTGCTCAATCTGATGGAATTGGCATCATTTGGGTTCAAGAAGCCTATGAACTAAAACTGGCATTAGACTAAACTTAGGAACACAAAATGAACCTGTTGTTCTCCTGACTAAATTAGTATGGGTAGTCTGAGGATCATTGAAGCAAAAGACAAAACAAAATGCTGGTAGTTTCGCCTGCACAGAAGAAGTTGAAATTGCTCAGAATATTTAAACATGGTGTGATACAGAAACCTATGCTTCCTAAATCAAAATGGTTAGTCAAACAAAGAAAAAAATGCAAGCAAAAAACATGCTAGAGTTCGACAAGGTTTGCAGGCGAGGAATATGAAGTAAGGAACAACGGCCAAACCTACCGATCAACCGCAATTCAGCCTTGTGTCAGCATTATTAATTAGAGCGACGATTCAAATTGAGTTCGTATCGTCATTATAAAGATACGGACGTCAAGTAAGTGATGAAATTGAATTAACCAAAAATCAAATTATTACTAGGAACGAATAGTATTTGCCACTCAATTCAGACCTAAATCCAAACCAAACCCGCAGAATCTGCGTGCCTGCAACGCTGCATAAAAGTACGAATAAGTATGCCTGAAAGACAAGCTACCGCCTGGACGACAAACTACCAACAAAGAAGTTGAGGCCTCCATAACACAAAGCGATATCTTGTGTCTAGTATCCTCAGTATTTGACACAATTGAATTTTTGCTCCAATCAGAGTTCACTCAAGAAGACTTCTGAAGAACATCTAGAATAAGAATGCACACGATTGTGGAAACGAGTGACGTAGCATAAATCTAAAAATGGGAAGAAAAAAATTTTTTGTAGGCCAATTCAGCATCAAAAGAACGTACATCAAAACAGTGAGGGACAAAATTGAACTTAATTGGTTTGTTTACGCATCTTAGGACAATCTGTGTGCAGTTAATAATCAACGTTCTCATCAAAACCAACACTCATTTGACTTAGCAATTGAAATGCAGAGTGACACCGATGACGCATCTTTCAATACCCGCATGGAATTGCAAGCAGCGGTCACGGCAGTGAGATTGAAGGGTCGGATTGTCAAGTAGCACAGAATGATGATAACAAGTTGCATTTTCTGGTTCACCCCAACTACCACACTGCAATGGATACATAGTTTTCACCGTGTTCATGGCTAACAACAAGTTCTTGAGGCAAATCGAGTGGCCGAGATACTGGATGCAACAGATGTTTCACAATAGAAACATATGAGCGCTATTCACATCCCCGCGGATATCGGCACTAGAGAAATCAATGTGGAAGGGAGCAAGTCAAACACACCCAAAATCTTTTGCATAGCACAGACTGAAGGCAAGAAAACGATTGTTCATTGGGTATCATTTAGTTTTTCACTCGTCTAAAAAATACAATGCCAAATGCGTAGCGATTGTTGAGTGGAATGATACCGACAACAAACAAAATTTTGTGTCGAAGAACGTGAGAATTTCAAGCTAATGCGACCCACCTTAGTTCATGATAACATACCGTAATCAGTCTTCATGATACACGCTGAAGAAAATAAAGCCGTTATTCAGTGGAAACGATGTAGTAACTTTAACAGAATATTGAATACAATGGCATATGTGCAGCAAACATTGAATAGATACAAACGAGCAATCTTTGTAGTCAGAATTGAAGACAAATCAAAAGCAAAAGCAATCACTTTCGGGTTACCACAGTGAAAACAGTGTGCTGAAGAAGCGAAATCTCTCAAAAGTGAATGATAAAATCCACATAGAAGCATGATTTTAAAAATTATTACCATTAAATGACTAGAAGGAATTTTTCGTGCCAAAAGTAGAATAGGCAAAAGACAAAGAGAACTCAGTGCAAAGTACTCAATATTGTTACATTGGAAACATCTCGTTGTGGAAGTTCTCTTATGTAACTAGAACGGAAACAATTCTTATTAAGGGAAGCAACATGTTGGAATTCTTGTTCAACTAAATATGTGGAAAATTTCCGTAATAAATGCGTTGCGCTCACTAAAGAACAACTGTGTCACCCACAGAAAAAGCAGAGGACAGACAATGGTTCCTCTGATTGCGGCCTACTTACAAAAAAGATTGTTGCTTCAAATGCGTTTGCAAAGGTTGGAGTATACTAATTTGTACCTTTAACACAGAAAATTGTACGCAGTAACAGTACGCGCCGTCCATATGGAAATAGTTCCAAAGCTAGACTCTGGCGGTGGTCTGAACGCATTTATGAAATTCATATCATGAAGAGATAAACCGTTAAAAGTGATCAATTACAGGGTGACAAGATTGATCGGTGGGCTCAAAGCGTATATCGTATTATGAAGCAAAGAAGGGAGTGGGGAATATTTGAATATTTAGGACAATAGGCGATCAGATGGAAGTTCAATCCACCTGCAGCACCTCACGCTAAAGGAGTGGAGAAGCGACTGGTCAGCAGCTGCAAGAAAACATTGTAAGCTTTATTAGAAAACCAATCAGTTACAGAAGAAGTTCTCTCAAACACAATTTCTCTTGTTGAGCAGAGATTGAATGCAAGGCCATTGAGACCAATCAGTTCTGACGTAAACGATTTGGAAGCTATTTCTCCAAACCACTTCTTTATTTGTAACAAAAATCAATTTTTATCTTATTTGCCGTGCGCAGATGAGTTTTTTGATAATCAAAAGCTCTTTCAACGAATACAAGCCTACTCAAGACTTATCTGGGACAGATTCAGAAAAGAGTATGTGCCAACTTTGAACAATCCGCAAAAATGAAAAAAAGAGAATCTGCACCAGAAAAATCTCGTTCAGTCGGTCAGAATCAGTGACAAATGAGGCTTTTACAAAATCGGTCAAGCTACAAAATATTGTAGATTTTGACGGAGCATATCGATCAGCAATGTTTCTGACGAATGACAGAGTCTACAGGAGGCCTGCTATAGAGCTCACTCGAGTACTAATATTGATGAGGATGTTTTCACAAAGGAAAAAAGGGCAGACGATGTTGGAGCTGATCTTGCATAGCATGCATAGAAAAATAGAAGCACAAAAACAGAGAAGCAGAAACTCTTTTTTTAAAAGTTGTTCATTTTTGTCCACTTTATGTTGTCATATTAACTCTAATGTTAACAAATTACACTAATATTTACCAGTAGAGTAATAGTCACATAATAAAGGGGCGAAAAAAATATAGCGTAGAAATTTTACGCCAGCAGTCACAGAATACAGCATTCTTCCTATTATAGAGCTAAATATTGCAAAAATAAACTCTCTTCAGGTGTCATTAACGTGCTACTGTGTCCAGTATTTTAAATTTCCTCTGGGCAGTAAGTTGCTACTGTGTTTTGCATTGGAAAACACTTTAGAGCAGTACATTATTTGTTATTGTGTCTTGTATCTAAGATTTACTTGAACTGCAACTAAACTGGTACAATCCCCAAATTGTGTTATTTTTACTCGTTAGTACAAAAAGAGAAACTCAATTTAAGATAAGTTTTAAAAATTTCTGCGTAAACAGATCTTAGACAAATATCTTCGTCTTCGATTTGTTTCTTTATTGGATTGAAATACATACAGAGATCCCGTTTGTATCCCGATTGTATACATATTAAGATCCCGTATATTGCAATCTGTGGCAATCTAGTCCGAATCAAAAATGAGACAACAATGGTTAGACAAAATGAAAGTGCAACGCAACGTTAAGAATATAGGTGATATACAGCTACAGAAGCGAACTGCATAGAATTATTCTTGTTCAACTAAATATGTGGAAAATTTCCGTAATAAATGCGTTGCGCTCACTAAAGAACAACTGTGTCACCCACAGAAAAAGCAGAGGACAGACAATGGTTCCTCTGATTGCTGCCTACTTACAAAAAAGATTGTTGCTTCAAATGCGTTTGCAAAGGTTGGAGTATACTAATTTGTACCTTTAACACAGAAAATTGTACGCAGTAACAGTACGCGCCGTCCATATGGAAATAGTTCCAAAGCTAGACTCTGGCGGTGGTCTGAACGCATTTATGAAATTCATATCATGAAGAGATAAACCGTTAAAAGTGATCAATTACAGGGTGACAAGATTGATCGGTGGGCTCAAAGCGTATATCGTATTATGAAGCAAAGAAGGAAGTGGGGAATATTTGAATATTTAGGACAATAGGCGATCAGATGGAAGTTCAATCCACCTGCAGCACCTCACGCTAAAGGAGTGGAGAAGCGACTGGTCAGCAGCTGCAAGAAAACATTGTAAGCTTTATTAGAAAACCAATCAGTTACAGAAGAAGTTCTCTCAAACACAATTTGTCTTGTTGAGCAGAGATTGAATGCAAGGCCATTGAGACCAATCAGTTCTGACGTAAACGATTTGGAAGCTATTTCTCCAAACCACTTCTTTATTTGTAACAAAAATCAATTTTTATCTTATTTGCCGTGCGCAGATGAGTTTTTTGATAATCAAAAGCTCTTTCAACGAATACAAGCCTACTCAAGACTTATCTGGGACAGATTCAGAAAACAGTATCTGCCAACTTTGAACAATCCGCAAAAATGAAAAAAAGAGAATCTGCACCAGAAAAATCTCGTTCAGTCGGTCAGAATCAGTGACAAATGAGGCTTTTACAAAATCGGTCAAGCTACAAAATATTGTAGATTTTGACGGAGCATATCGATCAGCAATGTTTCTGACGAATGACAGAGTCTACAGGAGGCCTGCTATAGAGCTCACTCGAGTACTAATATTGATGAGGATGTTTTCACAAAGGAAAACAGGGCAGACGATGTTGGAGCTGATCTTGCATAGCATGCATAGAAAAATAGAAGCACAAAAACAGAGAAGCAGAAACTCTTTTTTTAAAAGTTGTTCATTTTTGTCCACTTTATGTTGTCATATTAACTCTAATGTTAACAAATTACACTAATATTTACCAGTAGAGTAATAGTCACATAATAAAGGGGCGAAAAAAATATAGCGTAGAAATTTTACGCCAGCAGTCACAGAAAACAGCATTCTTCCTATTATAGAGCTAAATATTGCAAAAATAAACTCTCTTCAGGTGTCATTAACGTGCTACTGTGTCCAGTATTTTAAATTTCCTCTGGGCAGTAAGTTGCTACTGTGTTTTGCATTGGAAAACACTTTAGAGCAGTACATTATTTGTTATTGTGTCTTGTATCTAAGATTTACTTGAACTGCAACTAAACTGGTACAATCCCCAAATTGTGTTATTTTTACTCGTTAGTACAAAAAGAGAAACTCAATTTAAGATAAGTTTTAAAAATTTCTGCGTAAACAGATCTTAGACAAATATCTTCGTCTTCGATTTGTTTCTTTATTGGATTGAAATACATACAGAGATCCCGTTTGTATCCCGATTGTATACATATAGAGATCCCGTATATTGCAATCTGTGGCAATCTAGTCCGAATCAAAAATGAGACAACAATGGTTAGACAAAATGAAAGTGCAACGCAACGTTAAGAATATAGGTGATATACAGCTACAGAAGCGAACTGCATAGAATTATCGACAAAAATCGTATCAGAGATTTCGAAAAGCTGAAACAATCTGGACGATTTAAAGTTCTCCTCGTCGTCACAACCGTTTGGGAGCGCAGCCATTACAGTAACATCAATTTTGGAAGCTCCGGCTAAAGGGCACTAGGATTGCGGGTATTAGCAAAAAGAGACCCATGATTTATGGTAAGAAATCATTTCTGTGCGAGAGAACAACAAGAGGCAGTTTCGTATCGTTGACTGGCGTCCTTTTGTAGCTGCAAAATTCCTTTCTTTTTCTTCGAGAATTATAAAAAAACAGAAAAAAAGTACTTTGTGATTAGTATGAAAATCAAAATTAGTCGTGAAATATGAGCAAAATATTTCCAGCACATCACTATGAAATTTTCACAAATAGGAAGAGCAAGCTGTTTGCAATCCTTACCTTGCCATTTCTCTCGACTCTTCTGACAAAAATCAAATAATCTTTCGAACAAATTTCAGTTCATTAGTTCTGGTAACAATCAAGAGGTTTCTATAGAGAGTAATGATAATAAGCCATGACATTAATTCTGGTACGTAGAAAACGACAAGTGAGATTTAGAGGGCATCAAAGTATTTGATGCCCTTTTACCAGTTTTGTGTCTGATGTTATGGACGTCAAAAAATGGTTTATAATTGGCCAACAATTGTCTGGAATTTTTTTTTACAAAAATTAAGCCAAAAGCCACCTTGTTTGATACACACCGTGGAAATATGTGCAAAAAATTAGGTTATTCAAACTGTTTCTGAAAGTTCCACGTCTATAGGAATGATTACTGGGCATATTTATGTACTGGAATCTGATTGGCTAAGAAAAGTGACGTTTTGTCTATTTTTCACGCTTGCATTAGAACTGCTTGTTGGCTAGAAATTCCACACAAAAAACTTACGTTTATATACTTAGCGTTATCCTCCGACAAAAATGAATATGTTTGAAGACTTGGTACTAATTCTTCATGTGGGTAGACGAGCGATCCGTTTGAGGTGCCCAGCATGGCGGAGCGGGCGACAATCTCCGAACAATAACGAATTGCATTGGTCAGAGCAAGGGGTAGTCACTCCTTAGGTTGGTCTCTTCAACTTCCTAAACTAAATCACCGCTATTTATATGTAGATCGCCAGGCGTCTCTTAGCTACAACGTCGGAGCAGATCCGGGACGTACTATCTGATCCAAAATGACAAAATAGTGTTAGCATACGACTGTGCCGGAGCGTACCCCACACGATGATTGAACCCGTCAACGCCAACTGTTGACTGGATTAGGGTTGCTTGGTTACAAAATAGGAATCCATTAAGAGTTAAGGCGGCTAGCGGGGATGGTTCGCTGCTTAAGTACGCTAACGGACAAAAAACTATGTGCGTGTGTGACCAGTGAAAAATTGTTACTTAAAACTTCATCTGTTAGGCGACGAATTCCAATTATGAAGTAAATTGTTTACTTTAAACTATGTCCTAATCGCTCACAGATTCAAACTTGGTGTGATGCATTGGTTGTTTTGAACCTCCATTTAATGACGTTAAGGTCAAAATCAGCTTTTTTTTAGGATTCAACAAAACATTCTGCACATAACAGAGTTAATCTAATTGAAAGCAGTGAAGATCGCAGTTTTGGTTTGGCGTAGTGTTCCTGGATAACTGACCGGAGGTAAAAATCGATACCCTGATTGGGATTTTTAACGAGCATATACCAAAAGAACAGCTTAGAAAACTTTTCGCGCTTCTGAAGTAATTGAATGATTTGCATGAAAGTCAACTTCGACCAAGCGCTTGAGAAGGGCAGCCAAACGGACAAGACCATAAGGTAGAACAAATGGAAAAAGCGGAGCAATACGGTTACCCCGTTCAAGAGATGTTTTGCAGAGATCTTTTCTTTCGCAGTTAAAAAATTTTATCGAAGAAGATACCGAAGGTGATGCTCCGCCTCGCCAAGTGGACTTTGTTCTATTTTTCTTCCATTGACATAACGATAGCATTGATGAGAAGGTAAAAAACAGAATGCGTACGCTGTTATGCGTAAGAGTTTTTAATAAGAGATTAAAAGCCTGTTGAAATTTACTGTAGGAACTCTACATATATCTCGCTTTACACAGGGAACTAGTAGCGCATCTTGTAGTTCCAGCTTTTAAGTGCAATCATTTTTATAAGTGCTACGCGGGTTTTACACGGGACAATTGTAAGCTCCTCTTTAAGCCCATTCGAAGCAGTTGCATGATCTCGGAACAACGCAACAGCACTGGAAATCTTTTGAGAACTGTCGCAAAACTTGCAAAATTGCAGGTGTCTGAAGATTCTCGAGACGGGATTGAGTAAAATTTTTGGATAACTGACCGGAGAAAGTCTATACCTGGATAGATTCGTGATATAGGGACTTTGGCAAGCTTCGGTAGTTTCAAACTCCATTTGATGAATTTTTGCAAACTGTTTTTTTGTAATTCATCATCCCAGTGCTGCCCGCTGACACGCCAGATGTCCGTTGGTAGTAATCGATCGCCGACAATAAATGGCTCCACTGGAAAATTGGGATCAATTATTTCAGAAACTAAGCTCATTAACAAGCCTTATGTAATGACTTTATGACCATAACCTAGGTACTCAAACTGACAATCAAACTGTCATTGCTTTCAATGCCATTCCAACATAAGCACCTGGGAAGAGTCCTCCTTAGATGATGCGATTACCTTGGGTTCGCTAGTTTGAAGTGACCTATCAAACTCATCAGACAGATTTGGTACATTGCTTACAAACTTAGCCAGTTTGAGCCCAAGTTGAGAAGATGCTCCAAGTCCTGACGGGATTTAAACCACTCCACTTCCATTACACATGAACTACCGTCCATGAACGAAACAAATCCTGCATTGGCGGCACACGTTGTTAAATAAGAAAAACGAAACCCCCATTCGTTCACAGTAGCCCTACGAACAGTAACGTAGAAGAGCAAAAATAATCCTACCCGGTGTTTGTGAATGGATATACTGGTACGCGAGTATTTTTACTGGAACAACGGCCATGGTGGGTTGAAGAGTGGAAGCGCGCAACATTGTGCACGTATTTCAGTTGATTTATTTGAGAGCCATGGTAGCTGTTTCGGGATAGCGTGGAGTTCTTAGGTAACTGACCAGAGATAATCGATACCCGGATAGTGATGTTTAACGTAAATATGCCATAAGAACAGCTTAACAATCACCTTTCGTGCTTATTGAGCATTCGAATGTTTTGCTTGAAACACACCCTTGACCAACCAATTGATGAGACGCCAATTGAACGGATTGGACAATTTGGTAGGACAGCGGTAGAAAACGGAGAAAAACGGCGACTCCGTTCAAGAGATTTTTTGCAGAGTTAAAAGACTTGCTTTGAACGAGATACCGAAGATGACGCTTGGCATCATCATACTGAGTCGGTTCTATCATACTTATATTGGCATTATTGTAGCATTCATGTGTAAAAAACGGAGTGGGTGTGAGTTTATGCCTAACAATTTTGATAAAAGATTAAAATCCTGTTTATGGCGGGAGCTCGACTTATATCTCGTTTTAGACAAGCTGCCATTAGCGCAGCTTGTAGTTCCAGCTTTTAGGTGTCTTTGTGTTCATAGCTCTTACGCGAGATTTACCCAGGACAACTGCAAGCTCCGTTTTGGGCCAATTCAAAGAGTTTACAAGAGCCCGTAGCAATGCAACAGCACTAGAAATCTCTTGAGAACTGCCGCCAATTATGAGAAGCTGCAGGTTTCTGAAGGTTCCCCAGTAGTAGTTCGCTGGTATAGGGGTTTTGTCAAGCTTCTGTAATTTCATACTCCATTTGAATAATTTTTGGACAGGGTCTTTTGGTAATTCATCATCCCAGTGCTGCCGAATGACACGCCAGATGTCCGTTGGTAGTAATTGATCAAAGACAGTAAAAGATGCCACTAGAACAATGGGATCAACTATTCCAGACACTAAGCTCATTACAAAGCACTATGTTTTGACTTAGTGACCGGTCTCTAGGTACTCCGACTCACAACAAAGTTGTCATTGTTGTAGCACCATTCCAACTCAACTATTTGGAAAAATTCGGCTTTAGATGATGCGATTAGCTTTGGTTTGCTAGTTCGAAGTGACCAATCAAACTGATCAGCCCGATTTGAAACTCTGCCTACAAACTTATTAACCTCGAACCCAACTTAATCAAAGATGCACTTTAAAATTTGCCCTCACTTGACACGAGCCGTTGACATCTGTGACAAAAGACACAATCGTCGTCTTGGTTGGTTGCTGTTAACTGGAACATGTTTTACTACAACCTGAATTTTACGCCAAACTGATATTGTCGAGCATTTCGCAGGAAGAAGTCTTTCTGCTCTCTGAAGTAAGGTGTTATTGGAGTTTTTGCAGCCAACTTTTCTACAATTATGATGACTTTGGCACTGTCTGAACGTGTGTTTCCCACGCAAACAGGAAAAATAGAGATTTGCCTAAGCGATGACCGTAAATGACAAAAACATTCTACTCCAACAGCTGATTGCCACCTTTGCATACAATTTGCGTTTGCTGTTGATATACAACTCTGTTTCGGCTTCAGATTACCTTTCTGTTGCGTATTTGCAGCAAAAGTTTTTGACGCAACTTTTTTACTTGCTAAGGTGATGGTGGTATCTTTAGTCCTTTTTTTGGCTGCAGTGTTCTTCATTTAGTTGTGTGGTTCGGCTTTCTCCTCCAACCAGTCATTAAAATCCTGAAGTATAGGTTTCAACCGATTTTTTTTACGAAGATTTAACATAAATTGCATGTTGGGTGGTAGTTTCTGTACGAAAGTGTTGAGAATGTGCAGCATTCTCTAAATCCGAATCATATGAAGGTGATTTTAAGCCCCAAAATATATGTAATGCACCATGAATAGTTAAAAACGTTATGGCTATTGTCCAACTTCAACGATGGCGATCTGCTGAATTTGTCCAAATGGGTTCTTACAACCGCTTGTATGGGGCAAAATTTACGATCTATGGTTTTCAATGCTCCTTTGTACAATGCGACGCAGTAAGCAAACATAACGATAGCTGTTTTAGTTTTGACAGTTACAAGGATCTTGAGTAATATCTAATTAACATAATCAGATTAAGACTGAGGTTCATTAGTTCCTTTGAAAAGAACATATTGCTCGTGCAACTGTATTGCATCACAACTGTATTGGGAAAACATCCATTTGGTAGTGGATCATTCTTTTGCGCCAGCCAAGCACTCAATGAGGTTTGCATTTTCCGCTGCTGGTGCTGGAGGCGTAGAAGCAGCATGCTTGTATACTTGAGGTATAACTCGCGTGACAAAAGGTGGTGCGATGTTAGTTGCCGTACTGAAGGTGTTAAGTTGGGTGCTACGTGATTGCTATATAGGTTTTGTTGTGCAGACGATTGCCAAAAGGGATGGCTGATGGCAGGTTTAGCAGTGCTCGTTTGTGGCACGGGTTGATTGATGTTGAAAACGGCTGCAATATTTGTCCTCTGACCTTTATATGGGGTTTTGTACTGGAGAAAACTCCAGAAATATGATTTAGTGTGAAGGTTACTTAAACCTTTAGAACCAAAGGAGCTGTAGGCGAATGGGCAATTTTCTGCCGGGCGCTACTAAATTGGGTAATTGTGATGCTGCACTTGGGGGCATAACAAGCGGAGTTACGGGAAGTTGAGGATTGTCCAATTGCTTGGCTAACGGTCGGATTAGGATTACGGGCAACAATTCTACGAGTCGGTTCGGAGGTGGAGAGACAAAATTTGGTGCGATGGTTATGAAGGAGTTGTGTTTCTTTTAGACAATTAAACTAGGTGGACTCCGTTGTTGTGGAACATGAAGGTTAGGCAGATGCAACTGAAAAAGCATAATAGAACCTTGTGAAGTGTCCAGTGCATTGATCACTGATTTGATTTTCTTGTGGATTTGCTGAAAAAATCAGGTTCAAAACGTTGGGGATCGGCGGTGCCATATTTATCGGTGGCCGGGGAGGTTGCATAGGTGGCAGAAGCTGTGCAGTTGTGACATTTTAATCGGCAGTCTGAGCGTGGTTCCCTGGATTCTCAACACCACCACCTGATTGACGTTTTGCACATTCCACGCTTTGGTCAATGTCAGATTGCTGAAACTAAGAATGGAGGTTTTCCCAATCCAGCACCTTTTGCTGAATATTTGAACTTTCGCCTCCAGGCTGCGTCCACTGAAAAAGCATTTCGAGATTGCTCTGACTGTTAGCGTTGACAACAATTAGACATGGAGTCTGGTGTTGGTGGTTACTGAAAAAGGACGCGACAAGTGCGGCTCTATTGTGGCGGTCAGTAATTCACCGCGAGGAAACGAGTTTGTACAATCCCGTACATGTATCTGACTTCTAACCGATACCATATACTTCAAATACTTTAATTCAATTGAGTGATGATTAAAGAATGACAAATTACTACCTATCAAATCGGCCTGGTTTAATTTGGTTGAGCAACACGCTGGCATTGATCATCCTCCAATTATTGATTTGACATCTGTATCAATTTTATGTTAAACTCCTTTTTCCAATTTGGAGTTTTGCAAGGGAGCTAGTTGGTTTTCTCGGACTCTTTGCGTTTCATTTTTGCCATAAGAAAAACAAGTTTACGCTGACTAGACGTGGTTCACAAAATTAGTTGCGATCGTCTATTGAAATGACTTTGAGGATTATGCTCATTAATGCAATGTCTTGGTCAGGGATTGAGTTAATGTAATTGATATAGCCATTCAAGCTATTGCATCATAGAGCTTATTCGTTTTCTCTTGTAGTTGGCAGCTGATCATGAAATCGAATAAACTAACAAAGTAATGTAGTTTATACGATATTACACTGATCCAGGGTTATAATGAACCAAGCTGACAACGATTTGACAACCACGCCACTGATGGTCAGGAGAGAGGCTGCAGTGTGGCGCAGTACTCGGCGAAATTAGCAAGGGGGAACATCTTACGTGCCTGTAAGCAACCTGAAACCAAACAGCAATACTGGTGACCGGCGATGGAGTGTTTAGAGAACGACGAAAGATGGAATGGAGCGAGTAGGAATTCCGATAGAGGAACCGAAAACGGAAACGGAAAGGGACGGGACTGACAGACCAGGTGGACTCCGTTGGACGAAACAGGAAACAAAACGGAGCTGACAGACACGCCGGTAAAGGAAGCACGACGAAAAGCAAAATAAAAAGTGTGGGATAAATTGCATGTTATGCGGCAAACGATGAAATGGAAAACGTAACGAATTGGACCTAAACGTTGGGCGAACAACTCAAGACGCAGCAGGTAAACCTGCGGAACCAAACGAAAAGTCCAGTGAGTAGAGCGCGACGAAACGGGAGGCCGGTATAGAACGAGTGGGGAAACGAGCACTTAGGAAACGAAGAAGTGAGAGAACCTATGCCAATAAGCCGCAGCCCGCCAAAGTCAAACAAATAAACTAGACTTAACTCCGGAAAAACTTAAGTCACATCCTAGGAAGGAAGAGAGCACAAGTTTTACTGGGCTTTAGTACCAAAAACAAGTTTAAGTTTGGCAATGCAGCATTGTACTAAAATGTCAAAAAAGTCAATAACTTACTATCTGGAACTCTGGAACAAACTTAAATTACATTTTAGCAATATTTATGCCCAAACAATCAGCATACTAACGATAATAAACAGACCCAGCAGGATGTAATAAATCACAGGACGGTCTATGTTGACTATGACAGTTGGAAAAATCATGAAACAATCTAGCTATAACTCCAGAATAAACTTTAGGTGACACCCTACACTGCAACAGAGCCAAACCGTCTTTTAGTTATACAATTACTCAAAAACAATCAGCAGCAATAGATAGTGTACATCGAAAAGGTAAATGAGCAAAGCCGATAAAATGAAGATAAAACCAGCCGTAACTCATGAGTCGCCTAATTCACAACCTATAATGTAAGACCGGGCCTTAAACTAGTATAGTCAACATACTGCAACAAACACGAAACATTCATCATCACATATGACAACACACTAAAACGAAAGCAAAACAGAGACGGATGAAAACAATAGTAAAGTACAGGGCTGTAATATAAAAAACAAAAAACGAGGTTTTGGGAGATCATAAGTTTTGGAAAAAAATGAAACTGAAGAATATCGATGTAAAAGGGAAAGAAAAACACTCGGACGGTGCGGTATGAAAACGAGACCAGAAAAAAGGTATTACAACGCAGTATCAAAAGCGTTATCAAAAACCTAACATTTGATAACGTAACATTTCTCAGAGAGCTTTGCGGTTTGTTAATTGAAAGAAGGTTTTTCAATATTTGACATTGATATGAAAAGATTTTCAGAAATTCATTAAAATCGACAAAAATATTTAAAAATGAGTATAATTATTGAGCGTAGTCAAGTTTACAATAGACAACAGCTTGCGGGTTTTCGAAGAGTTGTCCTTTATCAACCATCAAGTGGCCAGCGAGACCTGTATAGTTGTCTTTCTTGAATGACTGGATTTAAGTTGACTCGGCGCTAATATCATCAAAATAACCTAACTTGGCGAACAACCGCTTTAACCTATAGAATTTTATTCTCACACCAATTAGGCTGAGACGCAAAAATTACGTTGATTCCGCTTAGGGCGCGTTACGATGACAAAAATGAAACACGCTTTTGGACACTATTCAGTTAGTCATGTCAGCAAAAATCAGATGTTTTTTTAAAGAGAGCAACGACAATAAGTCAATTTAAAAATATTGATACAAAACTAGCAACAAGTGAGATTTAGATGGCTAGATTCTTGATTCTCTTTTGTCGTTTTATTGTTTGATTTTTTTGACGTCAGAAATTGGTTCACAATTGATGAACTGTTTTCTAGAAAACCTAAAGAATTAGGCCAATAACCATACCGTGGTAATATGTACTTTATATTTGGTTATTCGAAATTTTATGGAACTGATCTCGTCTATTATAATAATTTCTGTGTGTATTTTGGTATATTTCTTTTTTAAATTTTAATTTCTCGTTGTTCCAAACCCCGTAGTGGGGGGGAAGAACTATAAACTCAAATTTTTCTTTTTTTGTTGAGTCAATTTTGGCTGATCGATATATTTTTTGTATAGAAGCGTGAGTGCTTTCATTAGAAAGCGTTTCAAGCGTAGAAATTGAAATTGAAAAATTTTTTAACAGTTTTTTAACGTTTTTGAAGAGTTATCAATGTTTAACCATTTTGTAAACAATTGAAATATAGGTGTTAAATTTATCGCTTCTAGCGTTATATTTGAAATTTTAATTTCCCTCGTATCAAAATCTTATTTCACAATTGGCTTTTTCAGACTAAATACGGAACAATTTTGTGCTTTTCAAAGAGAAGCGGCGACCAATACGCCAATTTTGGTCTTATCGGAAGAATACAATCTAAAAGATTCGATTTCCAGTAGAGAGCACTTTGTAAATCTCTTCTTGCAATTTTGATTTTTTTTGGAGTCATCTAGACACAAAAATTTTTTGATATCATAGTTCTACTATGAAAAGCCCCATTTATGACAAGATTGCGCCCAGTGAACTTTTGTTTTGTTTTCAGGAAGACACGGCTCATGGCTTTTATGGTTTTGAAAGTGTCTTTTTTGTAACCTTTACTGCACTTTTGTACTTTGCTTGCATTTGCTACATTCTTCTAATCCTATATCTTAGCCTCAATAATTATAAACAAATTTAGTTTCCTAAATACGATTAAGTCGATATATATATATATATATATATATATATATATATATATATATATATATATATAGATATATATAAACATAATTAGTTTTTGTTGACACTTTGAAAATGATTTGGGAAAAAAAACTTTAACTTTAACCGTTCTTAAACTCACTTCTGTGAGATTTAATGTCGTTACCACTGATGGCATTTCCGTTACGCTTAATATTGAACCAAAATTGATTTTTTTAGCGTTTTTCTCAACTATTGGTTTTATGCATTTGGTGCGTGTTTATGTATTTCTGACTAGTTTTAACAAATTTTTGATATGTTTGATTATTTATTCAAAATTGTGGTTTTTGTTGAAAAGAAAGAAGTTTATCATAGAGTTGTTTAGGGCATTAAAGTCATCGACACTTTCTTCCGAAACTTTTTTATTAAACTTTTGAATTGAACCTGTATCTGTTGTCCTTTTTGTAGTCATAAGATTTACTTCGATTAATGAACGATCTCAATTACTTCCTTTTTTCAGCTTAAAGATATAAGTAAGCGTCTTTGATAGGGTTCTTTGAAAGCCAATGGTTTTAAAAGCTCGAACTCCAGTTGTTCAAAATTGTTGATTTCATTAAAATCAGCTTATCGCAATACTGATCAACACTGAGCAACTTAGCAACTTATTTTTGTTAAAAAACATTTATTTGTCATCTCAAAAAATTTCTGCTTAAAACTATTTTTAAAAGACTTTGTCACTTGTCTCGTTTTTTAAAACTCTGGGTTTCCCCTGTTTTTGTTGTTCATTCTGTATTCGTATAAATTTTTCTGATTAACGACAAGTCTCATTGACTTCCTTTTTAATGGGGTTGATTAACACATCTGAGTTCTGTCAGCTGATAGCCAAAAGATTTAATAAATTAAATTATATTTGATTTCTGAAATTTGAGATTTTTTTTCGATTTTTTCCTTTTCTTATTGTCAACTTTGAACTTAGTCTCATCATTGTGGGGCCCCGGCACTGTCGTGTGAATTAAATTTCAGCCTTTTTATTGGCTTTCTGTTACAACCATCTATTTATATCTTGGACATTATGTGTTTTCTTAATAATGTTGTGATTGGTAAATTTTCTTGTTTCTCTTTGTTGACCTTTAAAACATTCGCTTTAATAACAAGTCCCATTGATTTTCAATTGAGATCTAAGTCAACATACACATTTAGAAAATTATTTCTAAACTTAAAAATAAAAATAATAACTTTAATAACACATATAGTCTTGAGATAATAGCTGTTAAAATTTAATGGCTTAATTACATTGTTTCTTCGCAAGCTAATTGTAATTTTGTCTTTATTGTTGTATCTGTAGTAAATTTTTTAGTCTTCCCCTATGGCTTAGTCTCGCCAATGACATATACCTTGAAAAATTGTAAGTAAATCTATCATGAATATTCAGTTAAAGGTTTTTGTTAATTTTGAAATTTTTTGGTTTAAAAAAACCCATGGGTTTTTGAATTTGCCCGCTTTTTTGTTTCTGTCGAATGTGTGCTGTTTAGGTTTTATCTGGTGTTTTTTGTTTTGTTACTATGCGCATTTAAAAGTAGATAATAAGTTTTTGCATGAAATATGTTTTTTGTTTTCTTTTGTCAATTTTATTGTTGTGCAGTAATGTTAAAGCCAGGTATCTTGAATTCACTAATGTGTTATAGTATTATACCATTGATTTGGTAGTTTGCGTATGTATATTTTTTCCCGCAAACAATTAATTGTGTAAATCTGTACTCTTTTTCATTTATTGGACAATAAAATGCTGATGAGCAGGGTTGGAATATTAGGTGTTGACGCACCCTGCCGAGCATCATTGTTGCTTACATGTCTCAGAAATAGCACACGATTGTTTACTAGGTAACCTTATCAATAAGTAATTGTGGTTACAATTCCAAAACTTCATTAAAAGACTTTAATTATAAATAACTTTTATCAATGTTTGTCTATATATACAAAAATTATGAGTTTGTTGCCTTTTTATATGTATTCTTTAGAATTTTCAATTTCAAGAGCTATTTTGACAAAAAAATCATCAATTCTCTGAGATCTTAAATTTTAACACAAAATCCTGAACCTCCAATAGAATCAATTTTTTTACCTTGTATGATTCGAATTGATTGTTTAATTTTTCATCGAGGTTAGAATATCTTTTTTGCATCATTTTCAGAGACCAAAACTCCATACTGTAAGAATGGTTGAGCATAAGTTTTGCGTGAAAAAGATTGTTGATCGCTTAGTAACTCAGTTTCAAATTCGGGAAAAACAACTGTTTTTGAAAAAATCAATGGGACGTTTGAATGTTTTAAATTAATTAAAACCCAAGGTATCCAACTGTCAAACTGATTTTTTAATCAAGTCTTTTTTCAACTGATCTACTGTTTTTACTGTGTCTTCTGTTTTTTTCCAGCAATACTTAATGAAAAAAAGAATGTCAAATATTCAAAGTCAGGATGTTCCCATCTAAGCAAATTTTGCTCTGCTGTGCGACCGAATCAATTTAATTCTTATATGATAGCTGCAGTAAAAAAGGCAGTGTTTTCTACGTAAAGAGTCACTAAAAAGTATTGTTAGTTTCATTTGTTAACATATATTATGAATAAAAAAATTTCTAAGGATACCCAGGATTAAGTCCTCGGACCAAGACAGGTATTGGCCAGACCAATTTGGGTTGCGGACAAGGGAGTCCGGTGCGACTGCCCCCAATGGTCTGGAAAAAATCTGGCTCTCGCCTTCCGTCTGGCCAATGGCAATTTTTGTCTGTTCGGTTTGGCCAATACCGACATTTCGGTCTGTTCGGCCTGGCCAATACCCACATTTTGGTCAGTTCAGTCTGGCCAATATCCATATCTCGGTCTAATCGGTCTGGCCAATACCCTTGTTTCGGTCTGTTTGGTCTGTCCAATGCGCACATATCAGTCTATGTGGTCTGGCCCATATGCAGATTTCGATCTGATTGATCTGGCCAATGCCCAATTTCAAGGCCTAGAGGTCCAGCCAAATTAAAGTGGGTCCTCTAAAAATTATATAAATGCGTGCTCTATTGACTGTTTTTGAAAATAGCAACCCATAAATAGTAACCGACATCTACTTCTTGATGATTAGACTACTTCATTAACTTTTTTTTGTAAATTGCATTTGTCTTTAAATCGACGGTTTTTTTCAATAATTTCTTCTTAAATTCTCAAATTCATTTTGTCATTCAGAAAATGAAACGAAAAAATTATAAATTTTTTTGGGTGCTTCTACACGTTTAAGTGCGTCTGGCCAATGGTCTGGCCTAGGGTCTGTTCGGTCTGGCTAATGGTCTGGACAAAGTCTGTTCAGTCATGCCAATGTTAGCCAAAGTCTGTTGGGTCTGGCCAAGGGTGGCCAAAGTCTGTTCGGTCGGGCCAATACCTATCTTTAGGTATGATCGGTCTGGAGCCCCCTGTCCGCGACCGAAGTCGGTCTGGCCAACAACTGTCTTGGATCGCGGACTTCATCCTGGGTAACAAAAACAATTTATGCAGATGGTTAACAAATTCGACCGGATATAACAAGTTAGACCGTTTTGTGGTCTGCAAAGTCAAGCTTCATATCATTTTTGTACCAAAAATATTTTGAAATCCAGAAAAATAGAATTCGCGCGACGTTGATGCTCGAAAGAGCCTAGGGTTCCCAATTTTGTACAAAAACCCCAAGTTGCTTTTGCGGAGTTGTCCCTTAAAAATGAAAAACTGCTCATTTTTCGCACCTTTTGTTTTGATAGACATTAGAGATGACGGGCAACAAAGACCTCGGTCTATAACTATAAGCTCCAGAACTTGCAATGGATTTGAAAATCGGAACTTGTGCTTTTGTTGCGGCAGTTGCAAAAACATGTGTTTCTGTAAATTTATGAAATGGAATTTGGCTACTACAGACTGAAAAGCAAACCCATACTCGTTTTAAATTATTTTATAATCATTTTTGTTATTATTGACAGGAAAATTCGTTCTAATAGATCTCGAAACATGGGCTCTCGAAACATGGGCAAGTTTAATGGGAAGCAAAAATGCTTTCCTTGTTTAAAAAAAATTGTCTGTGAATTCTTTAAATGATTTTGTGGCGATGTATGCAAAAAAACAGCTCTCATCTAATTTTTAGCGAATAATTTTTGTTATAATCTTGTCTGTTTTACTCTTGCCTCCAAAAAATTAGAAATTTAAATAAACACGATGTTTTGACTTTTTTCAGCATTGATAGGGATTTGAAAGGACCATCTAGTTTCCTCTTTTTCAACAACCAACTTTTTTAGGCGTCTTTTCATTGCCGTATGTTCTCATTTCCCAGAAGCACCTATGTAGAAATACATTTTGCACAGTTGCTTGTTTCTTTGGACAATTTTTTTATTATTAAACAAGTTTGTTTTCTTTGTTGCATGTGTTTTCTGTCCTTGTTGGAACCTCTGAATAAAGTTTTAAAATATCAAATAAAACCGGTCAAAAAAGTATGTTTTTTAAATTGAAAAATAAATTCACTTTTTTTTCATTTTGGCATTACGAATTATAAATTGTTTTGTGTGCTGCGTTCTCAGCTGAATAAAATTACAAATTTTGATCATTTTGCATTATTTTATAAAAATTTGTATGCATCATTTATTTAAAAGACTCGTTGTAATGGTCTAAACACCGCCATCACCCGCTTAATTTTGAAAATTACTAATTAAAAATTTTCATGTGCTCTGACTCAGATAAACACCAACTAAGGAGTTTAAGGTTTAAAGAGTTCATACTAAAAATCACTAGACTTGAAATAAACAACAGTAGCAAAAATGGACACATTCAAGGGTTTTTTTGATTGATTATAATTGTATATTAATATTTTTTAGCTTTAACCTAAATAATTTCGTTCTAAAATCTTTTCCTGTAGTTTAGGTCACATCATGTTTTTAGGGGAGAGGTCTTTTTTATCCATGGAATTTGAAAAATAGATCGTCGCCTGTTAATCATGTTTCATTGAATTGTAAATTTTTTGCCTCAAAATATAAATGTCACTCCCTTACAAAACACCTGGTCTGGGATGGTCTGATCAGGGGTTACTTCAAGCGCACAAACGTTCACACAATGGTCTGGAAAGGGTCGAGGCATTGCGTATTACGATGTGTAGTAAATAATTTGATCGGTGGGTTTTTTGTCTGGTGATGGTCTAATCAGAGGTTGTTTCAAGCGCACAGTCGTCTGGACAATGGTCTGGATTTGGTCTGGGCCATTTTCACACATAAGTCTGGACAATGGTCTGGTTTCGGTCTGATCAGAGGCTATTTCCGCCTGAAAAGGTCTGATCAACTGATCAAAGACAACTTCCAGCGCACTCCGAGAGCACACTTTGTTTCAAGCGAAGTTTAGTCTCTACATTTTTCTGTACACTGCGTCGTTGTCTCATCTACCCAGTTTCAGACTTTGACTTATGAAAAGACTATGCTTGACTACTGAAAAATGGTATGAAACGACCAAGCTCGATTCAGCCATGAAAAGACTTTAGCTGGACCTAATCGTTCCACTAAACTTTGGCTCGACCCTGACTTTTGATGAAAGATTTATGCTCAACCCAAATATGATGCTCGACTTTAGCTCGACCCAAAATGTTAACGCTGGACCCAAAAAGTTGCATTTGCTGGTAGTTGTTTCACATCTTCATAAATAAATAATTATCTACAAAAAAATTATTTATTTTTAATCTCACCAAAATGCAATCCTGAACTCATGAAAAGACCATTCTCGACCTATTAAGTGACCGTGTGCGACCTTAATTTGTCATAAAAATAATTTCTGTGGACCCATAAAAAGACTTTAGCTTGACTTTATCTAGAAGCTGGAACGTGTATTTATAGTCAATATTGGACCCACTAATAGAACTATAAAGTCTTCATAAGTAGAAGTCTAGACCTGGGTAGTGAATGCAAAGACATGAAAACGTTGACACAAGACAATCAATTCTCTATTTCAGACCTTGACTTATGAAATGAACTAAAAATCCGAGGGCGGGGGGTAAAATTTTTTTTAATTACAAGGCTGAGTTAAAGTCGAGCTAAATTCTTTTCATGGGTCAGGTATAATTTTTTTTAGATAAAAAACGGTCTAATCTCTTGTTTTTTGATGCAAAAACATTCTAGACTAATTCTTTTCATAGGTCAAGCCTAATTGTTTATGACAAAAAATGCCAATTTTGCCTAACTCTGCGTTGTTCATGAGGTTTGTTTTGCTTTGCAACATCTTTCCTGCTCTCAAAATCCAATTATGTGCAAGGCACGTTCAAGGTGCTTTCGAAATTACTTGAATTGATTCGATTTACCAATTAGTATCTGAAACGGAACTCATTATGATTGGTCATTTGGCTTTTTTGAACATGTTCATTCAACTTAATGATTATGCTTGTTGATTTACACGTTTTCCTAAAAAAGTTTAGTCAATATTTTTAAATAAATTTCTATTTAGTTGCTATAGATATGCAAAAAATCACTTTGAATGATAAGTGTAAGAGCTGCTCTGCTATCAATTGCAAGGAAAAATGTACACCACGCGGCCATTACGTTTTTTCAAAAAATATTCTGTTAATTGCATTATACGCCATAGTGTAGATTACCATTAGGAAAAAGATTCAAATATTCAAAGTGATTTTCCAGAATCAGAAGGTAATTTTTCAGAAAAATTACCAATTGAAAGTACTTGCCGCTTAAGAATTGTGCTCCAATGAAACGGTCAGTCAAATAACAAAACATAATTGACGAGTTTCAACTAATTCTTGGAAGTTTTCAAGCTACATTTCTGTTGCTAGCCACGTGCTTTCACATTTCCGAGTTGAATCTCTGATTTGCTTTAGATGAATGTGTCATCGTATTTCTCCAAATTAACAGTGTTAGAGTTTCAGATACTTCTTATGCCCTGTAACTTATGAATTGGTGCAAAATTCGAATGTTTCACTGTTACTGGCATACCAAATTCGGTACCTCTTACTCTTTTCGAGCTTGATTCTTCGATCTAGTAATAAATTTCGCAATTGTCGCCCACGTGGCAAAAGAGATTTTATGATGGTTAAGTATTTTGAGTTTAAGTTTCAGTTTCAGTTCATGTATGATAATGACGTACTAATAGTTACTGAAACAGTCACTAAATAAGTTGACAAGCGTGAACTCAATAGGGTTTTGTCGAACGAAGCATTTAATTATGAAAATCATGCCGTTTAATATGCCATTTTAAACCCTGCTATTAATATGCCCATGAACGCGGGTGCATTTTTAGGAAGCTCAACTCTAATATGAATGGCCATGTTTTCCATCGTGAAAACTTTTTTCCTGTTATTTCACAAGAGTTGCCTTCAATAATTTTTTTCTTTTTTTGTAAATTCCGTGTTTTATTCGAACTGTTTCCTTCTCAATGTACTCGAAAATTATCTTTCCGTTACAACAAGAATTTATCCCGTTGTCGCCGATTTGTGTACTGGGTTTGAATCTTTGTTCCATAAATTGCATGACTGCATTCAGACAACTATTTGTGTTGAACTTGGGTAGCATTTGTATATGTGCAGTATTTCCTGATAGACATGTCAACAGAAAACAGAACCGCTTTTATTTTCTTCGCCCGCTCTCCATTGATAAAGTGTCAAAGCAGTCAACGCGAACAATTCTAAAGTCTGTTGAACCCTTCACCGGCACCTAGGTTGACTTGTTTTCTCTTGGTGTTATCGCCTCCGCTCTGCCCTATTTGATTTTTTGAAAAAAGTACATTTATTTGTGATTGATCGAAAAGCTACTCGTACAATATGATCCATATGTTCTAATTTGTTTTTGGCAGAAATGAAGCATTCCTCATCAGGAATGGGTGAAAATGGTTGGAATTGGTCTCCTTTTGTAATTTCCGTTAAAGATATGAGGGACATCTTTTCAACAAATATTTGTTTTTTATTATTATTTCGCAGATGGTAACGTTTGCTTTTCTCCTTTCTACAACTCTTACTAGATGTGTTGTGGGTTTGTGGATGTTCAATGCTTGTTTTTTGCATGCCATTATATTCACTAGATTACTGAAGTTATGTGATCATTCTCATTTAAAAATAACTTTCTTTTCTTCAGCTTGTCTCATGAAGACTGATGATGGTATGTTCACTTCGTCGGAGGCTTAGATTAGATTAATTTGCTCTGGCCACTCCATTTACGGCCGCTTCAGTCCGCATAGTGATCCACACACTTTTTCAAGTTCCTCAATGTTGACATCTCTGGTGCTCGTATCCAATGGTTCGCTGATAACGTTTAATCTTTTTCACTGTGAAATGTCAGTTGTATCCAGTAACGCAGTCACTGGATATCCCAAACACCTTTTTTTCGATGGGAGCTGATATATATTGCAATACTGTAAGTGAATCTGATAGGAAACTGCAATTATTTATCATCATTTTGTGTTCTTTGACAATCGTTACTTCAAGCTAACCACCATGAGTGCCGCTTACAATTTCGACCGTGACATTCAAAGATGTCTCATTGGTGTCACGATGCACTTTCCTATACCAAATGGTGAGCCAGCTTAGTGTTTTCTCGTTTATGAACGCAGATTATCAACTCCTTGTGTCGTTTTGTCGTAACACCAGGTGTATCAGCAAACACATAATGTTTGGTTTTGTTCCGCGCTGTTTCGAGGTTTCTTATGTAGATGCGATTTCAGCAGCTACTTCTCGAAGTCGTTCTTGCCACATTGTCCATTCATCGACCAGATGAGTTTCAGAAGTCATCTCATGTGCACATTTAACGGAGCAGAAATCCCGATTAGTTGAAACGCTGAAACTCGTTAACTTCAAGTCTTCCAGGGTTGCTTCTGTAACCGCTTTGCTGTTTATTCAGCACTTCTTTGGGTCAAACCGTTCAGGTGCGAAAAGAAGTTATAGCTGATAAAAAGAACTCAATTGCTACTTCTGCAGTGTATATGAATTTGATGAAATCGTCAAATTTAAAGTTGTTTTGTAATGCTTTTGCTTCGATTGCATTCCTATCGTCATTAAGAAGTCCCACTTGCTTGACAGCAAAATTTGTAATGAGTGGAAACGCTGCTTTTCGCATATTGGAACATATTTGACTGTTAGCTCGTGGCCTTCATAGAACGCTCATTCAATACTACTTCTATCTTGTTAGAGAATTTGCACAGACTAGAACATCGTTCGGATGTCAGCTGTCGGAGCTATTGTTCTGTTGCTGCTGGCTCTATGTATTAAGATTGGGTATAACCGACTCTATATTTTAAGATTAGTTATAGCAGACTACAGTTATTTAGATTAGTTAAAGCGTCTCATGATCAAAGGTAGTCTAGCAGTAGACAAAAAAATTTACTAGAGGTAAAACTGGGGAACAGACATCCTTGCGTTTCTCAAAATAAATTTAGGGCAGGGAAAAAAGAATGGAAAGGACAAAATTTGACCGATCAAAAAAATCCCTTTATAATTGGAATTTTTGTGTACTAGTTGTTTTTTGCGCGCGTTCAGTAGCTTGAAAAATGTCAAAAAAATGAAAAAATACAAAATTACAGACGCAGTATAACTGAGGCCAGTGAAAATTTAAAAGGCTACGACAGGAAACGTGTTGCTAAAGTTTTATGACGAGACATAAGATTTCCTCCAGAGCACATCAAAAATATTCTACTCGTCCATATCAAATCTCTTCTAGTGTTTTTTTGATAGAGTTACTACTGATTATGTATTTATCAGATTGTGCATCATAGCATTAATTAAATTTTTAATTTTGCTAGAAATACAAATTAATTACGTACATCTGTATTCTTCTTTAAAGCAACTCGGTTCCCGTTTTTCAGGCTTCTCATTCTTTAAACAACTTTTTCTAGTGAAGAAAGTTTGTGTAGCATCCGATCTATTGGAGTTATCATAGTCTTTTGTTTCACAACTTTCATCCTTATTTTGGCTAGTTGTATACAGGGACAACAATTCTCGAGAGTTAGGCCTAACTAAAGAGAGTCTGTATCATTCTCTAACTCGCCGAATTTGTCCTTGTCAAAAAATCTGTCTGAGAAATTGTATTGGAGCTCCATCATACGCAGTTAAGCGTATTGAAATATAAAAAATTAAACTATTATGGTTTCACAAATTGTAATTTCTGATTTTTCCAGCTCAAGTTTGTAAAGACCCTTTGACACATAGTTCAATTGCTTAAACATTTTCCCAATGATATCTTTTTGAGAATTTTTGTTACTTGAACAGTTGCTCTCTTTTGGTCTGCTTCAATTGGGAATCTCAAAACAATAAGAGCAACTGCCCTTTAATATCATTGTCGCAGTAATAGCGCTGGTAGACGTGTTTCCCTTCTCCGACTCTTCTAACGTCCACCAATGAGTGAAATTTTTTTTGGTGTTCCACTTTACGAATCAATAAAGTGTTGTAAAATTCATGCCAAGATTGAAAAAATAAGTAAGTGGGTGTCAATTTCAACGTTTTTCAGCTTGACGCTTGAAATTAGCAATCGCTGCGGTTAATTGAATAATTTTTTTCGAGAGCGTATCCTTTCTTTTAGCACCACAAGCGTTGAGTTTTATCCAAAAACAGGGGTTCTTTTTTTCAAAAATCCTCTTTAATTTCTCCTCTGAGAAACAGGAGCTAGCTTCCTGACAATTTGTAAGAAAATAGCAAACCTTGGCATCAACCAAATAACAAACGATATGTAGTAGCTCACAAAATTTTGTTTGGGACGCCCATTGAACACACGACATGAACATGTTCTCAAAGTTCCGAGATCTGTCTGTTCGAGCATTGAATTTTTGAGAATCTCTGTTGAGGTCTCTACATATGTAGTGTCCAGAAAAAATCTCCTGACATATTAATAAAGCAGTGGTCGTCCAACTTTACTACCCACGAAAAGTTTTCTGAGCTTCTTATGAGGGTCTGATCAACAATGAGTTTCTTATCAGAGAATTAGATTGACCCCCGGTTTTTTCTTACCTATTTGTTCGTGTTTACCCTTCTCATCTTCACCAATCGAAAACAAACTTCTGGTTTCTGTACTCGTGAGGACAATTGTTAGGCATGTTGGGAAGTGTGCATCCAAATTTTAAAATATCATTTCCGTTTTTCTGATGGAACTGCTTGGTTTCCATTGTTAAAACAACATCCTTGTTGTTCTGCCACTCCACTCGAGAAAATCTCTAATTTTAGCCATCTGCTCTTGCTCCCAGATTTCTTTCTGCTTAGTGTAATTGTCAATTTCAGACAATGGAACATTTTTCAGCGTCGAATTATTCAATGCAAATTGTTGAGACAGTCAACCATCCTTCGTACCATTTCAACAAAAGCAGCAACTTTCTTTTGCACTAAATTATGATATCTCATTTAGTAATTCAACATTGGTAAGGAAGGAAAAACGTTGCATTGAGGTTCTTGGGTATTTTAAACCATTCATAAAAAAAGCCTTTATTCTCATTTGTGTTGTTTGCTTTAAGGAATGAGGTGAGTTATGTAGCTACGCCGAGAAAATTGAGAAAACCAGAAAATCTATACAGCTAATTTGAACGAAAACACGAAAAGAAGATTTTGTCTCTTAATGTCAGTAGACTGAATATCAATGTTATGAATAAGATATAGTACGAGATAATAAGACTTAATAAGATTTAAATCATATTTTCTAATTTTGAAAGCAAATTTAAGGTATTCAGATATTGCTCAGGAAGTTGTTGTAAGGCTTATAGCTGATATCGTTTAATTTTGCAGAATTACCTGGGCAAGCAAGCTTTTTCTTCAACACATGGGTCTTCAAAATTTAATTTTTTTGAAAAACTTGAAAAAATCTTACGTCAAATACCTTTTTGCAACATGCGCAAAAACCATTAAAGCGAAAAGGACCAAACTTTTTTCTCTTTTCCGGTTGTTTAAAGACATTAGATTAAGCTATTAATGCAATTTTTTGAGATGTTCTCAATGAACACAGGACATGATCATGTTCTCAAATGTCGAAGACCTCTTTGTTCGAGTTTTGAATTTTTGATGATCTCTGCAAGGTCTCTATATGTGTAGTGTCCAGAAAGTATCCTCCGAGACAATGAAAATGGAACAGTTGTCGAACATGAATACCAACGAAAAGTTTTCTGCGTTTCTTTTGAGGGTCTGATTAACCCTGACTTTCTTATAAGAGCTATAGATGGATACGTGATCATATCAATGCGTTTTTTACCCTTCTCGGCCTCAACAATGGAAAAAACGTCTAATTTGTGTTTTTGTGAAGACAAATATTAGCCAAATGGGAGGTGTGCATCCGAATTCTGAAGTAACAAATCATTTCTTCTTGCAAAACTCAATCAGTTTTCATTTCACTGAAAGAAGAAATTTATACTTTTTTTTCGTATAAATTTTAAGAAATTCCGCTAGCTTGACCGATTGTTGTTTTTTTTATTGGAGCGTTAAAAGGTCTGCCTTTTTGCCTCACATTTGCCAGTTAACTCCCCATTAGCATCTCTAAAACTAAAATCAGAGCTTTCAAAGCCTTGTAGCATAAAAAGACAATTTTATCGACAAATTTGGATGAAATCAAGAAGATAGAGAAAATTCAGAGGCTGGTTCATGTTTTCCTATCCAAGTGGTGTGCAGGACAAATCAACGTCAAAAGTAGCTAAGTTTTTGAACAGTTTTTGATCATCGTTTTCTGAAATTCCAAATCCGTCAAATTGATTAAACAAGTTCTTGCAGAATTATTATAATTTTTTGGGTCATTTTGATTTACTTTATCTTTGCTCAGTTTCATTTTACGGTTGAAGTAGGCCTGCAAATCTAATAAACATATCACCACTAGGACAATAAAGGAGTGCGTTAATTTTGTTCACATAACATACGTGGTTGCTATAACGGAGTAAATTATAATTTCTGGCATACATTTCAACACTTCTAGCAAGTTACACAACAAAATCTACAAACATGTGCTTAGTCGCATTTTAAAAACAGATACAGCTAATTTCACAGCCGGTTGTCTCAGTATTTATCCAGGAAGATAAGCTTTAGATAATTTCAATCAGGATATTTTTCAGTACAGGGCAGAAAACTGTTAGAATTGTAGTCAGAATAGATTGCAATTCCATTTTGTAAACTCCCGCACTCGAAAACACGTTTCACTGTCCCAACGAAGGACTAAGTCGCGTTTCGAACAGAGAAGAGGAGACTTCTAAAAAACCTGTAGTTCTCGTGAGGTTAGAAATATGAATTCTTGACAGTGTGCATTTTTCTTAAGCGGAACCAAAGAGTCAAATTAGGCTGCACAGTTGAGTATTTGAATTTTTTTCAACTTTTCAGTAATTTCATCGGAAACCTGGGACTACTTAAAATTGAATTCTTGATGTTCTTTGGAAGACATGTTTAGTAGCAACCGCTCTAATAGAATCATCCTGATTTTTTGCTAGTCCGAAAAAACTACAATTTTTCGCGAGTTGGGGCTCGTATAGAGGGTCTGTGTTGATCTCCATCTCCTCGAGTTTGTCTACATCACAAAATCTGTCAGAAAAATTGTAATAGAACTCCATCATACGCAGTTAAGTGTATTGACGTACCGTACAAGAAATCCGACTAGAATGGGTTCACGATGCTCAATTTTTGATTTTGCCAGCTCAACTTTGTAAAATTTCTCTGACAGATTGTCCATTGCTTAAACATTTTCACATTGTTTTGTTGTGCCTTTTTTGTCATTCAATAGTTTGCGTTCCTTTTGCCTGCTTTTTTTCAATTCTGATGACCATAAGAGCATTTGCCCAATAATATCGTTGTCTCAGTAACAATACTGGTAGAACAATTGCTATCTCAGGTTCTTCTAATATCCATCAATGACTGAAAAAAATTGTTTAAACATTTCTTTGTTGTTTAAAATTTTGTAATGTGAATTTCCGTCTTCTGCTGAAACTCCATCTGTTTCCCTTTTGCTCACAGGAGCATTTTATTATTCTCTTTCATATACTTGAAATTTCCGTTAGCTCAAGCGCTTGTTGTCTTGTCAGGGGAAGAATTGTTTGTCTGCTATTCTTCTTTGGTGTTGTCATGCCAGCTAACTCTACGATGGTTTCAAAAAAAGCTGCAATGAGATCCTTCAGAGCCTAGTAAAACAACGTGACAAACCTCTTCTATCAAATTAGAGGAAATAGAGGCGATGTTAGTGAAGAATCAGAGGCTGATTGTTTATGAACACCGAGTTTTTGAACAATTCTGATCATCGTTGTTTGAAAATTGAAATCCATGAATTTTAATAAATAAGAGCCCGGAGAAAAGCCTTCTTTAGGTCATTTTGATGTACTTTATCTTTGCTCTGTTTCACAAGGCGGTTGAAAAAACCTGCATGCCTAATAAAAGTATGTCATCGAGGGCAAAAAAAACCACTTAAAGGATGAGTTGATGTCATCCACATAACGTACGCGAGTGCTGTTTCTTTATAGAGAAAATGAGACATTTGAGGCAAACCAATGTTCCTTTGTCGCAAGATTTATTGTGCCTATCTGTATGCTGTTTGACAACTATATTTTTAGCGCTTAGTTTGTTTAACTACCATATTCCTATCAAAAAATGCATTTTATTGTTTTGGTCTACTATGAAATGAATAAATTTCAGATAAATACCGGTGCAACCAATGTTGAACATAGCAAAATGGGAATGAATTATTTCATTTGTTTTCAAATGATATACGCGGCTATGGTTGCTTGTCCCATATACTGAAAACGATTGAGCGTCACTTCTAATTTAAGAAATTTCTTGTCATAATAGATCATTCTAGAACCTATTGAGTGAACCTAATGATTGATTTGCCTATTTACAAATGCTTCTTTTTTCCTAAACATTATCTGAAATGTGTAATTTCATCCCATGGCGAAAACTTCATCCCCAAGTTGCTGTAGCAGGAAGGCATCAGATCTGTGAAAAAATTGTCTATCGTTATATGGAAAAAAATGGAAAAAAGTAAATTTAAAAAGTGTATTTTTCATCACAACAATGAACACAGAGATGATCAATCAGCGAATAAAGCTCAAAAAATAACCAACAAGGATTTTTTGCTTTGAAAATCGAATTAAAAAGTATAAGCTGACGCGTTTTAAAATGTGTGAAGTTGTTCTCATATCAAAAGCTGTATTCTTTGCAGAAAAGAATACAGATCTTATTTCAAAAAATAAATTCTTCAAAATAATTGAAAGTGCTAATTTTAAAACTGTTAATTCTAACCTTTGCGGAAAGCAAAGGGATGAATTTCTAAACAAAAAATTTATAACTCTGTTTTGATTTTCTTACCCGAACAAAATGTTCTTGGGAATGGGAGGTAGCAATTACAAAACTATCTACCAAAACATAACAAAATATAAGCTTGCTACCTAGATGAAGTTACCCACGAGAAAAGCACATCGGATAAATGCAAACTTGAAGGCCAATTTTCTTTGATTTGAGATAATGTAAACAGACGAGCAGAAAAATTCAAAAATGAGAAAATTATTAAAAAAATCTACAAAATTACCTGTTTACAAAACTGTACAGCGAATTCTATTTGGTCTTCTTATTGAAAACAATTTATTTGTCACTTTTAGTGCAGATCTTTTTTATGTCTTCGGTTGCGAAGAAGCTCTCAATTTAAAAGGTATCGCTGCAAGTGGTTCTCCTCTAAATTTCGCCAAGTTGCTTTATAAGAGTTTTTTTTGCAACATTCATTAACAAAATTTAATGACATTTTTGAATCGAACACAGTGGGTGACACAAAAGCTTCTTTTTTACGATGCGTTCGGTTTATGTCATAAGGGTATAATGGAGGACACATCTCAACATGACAATAAATGAATTATCAAAACATTCCAAATCTACAGTTCAAAAATTTTAAGAAAACTCATTCCACAGAATAAAATTTGTGCTTATGGTGAAAAAGTGCCTTGTCACTTATGGTGAAAAAGTGCCTTTCATATCTGTTGGCGTATCAGGAGCCGTACTAATTTTTTTTATAAAATCTTCTCTAAATTTTTTTCAAATTTTAAGATTTGACTGGCCAATAGCGGAATTGGAGCTGGTACACACGATCAGCATCCGGCTATTCCATTAATGAGGAGATATGTTGTCCCAACAGCAAAAAGAATTGGCGCTGATTTGCTTGGTCTAGCCGAAACACGAAAAGGAAATGTATTAACGGGAAGAGAAAATTTGCGGATGTTGCAGCTGCGGATGTTGTAAACAAGTTTCGGTTAACAACTAGGTAGTGGAAAATACAGAAACGGTTGCAATATTCGGAAATGCCTTCGACAAATTGCTTGTTTTTGTTGAACAAGAAGAAATAACTAAAAAGACCAAAGGATCAATAAACGATTGCAATTTTCGTTATGGACACTTTACGACAAAAAGAAAGATTACTTACTGATGATTATAGGAATAAAGAGGAGCATGGAAAGCAGATATATCCCTCAATCTCACAGACGATAAATAACAGTTTCCAATTCCTTTCAACAATTTGTTTCACTAAGTCCTCTCCAACCCAAAAAGTGTGCCTGAACAACCGACAACTATACAAATCTGATGCGCTCTAACTATACAAATCTGATGCACTCTAGGGACATAAGGCTTTAAATTCTAATTGATTCAAAGCTTGAAAAAATATAGAGGGTTTTCCCGTTTGTTATGGGTATGAATTTGAAAAAGCGGCCACCAAACTTGAAAAAGTCAGTTTATAGACCGCTAGGTGAACGTTTTGCTGAAATTTGGAACTAAACATAATCGTAATAGAGTGATTGATTTTCTTCAATGTGGAAGTTAATCCATCGAAAGAAAGAGAGGTCTTGTTTTTAATGAATTGTATCACCAGACTACAAAATGCCAACTAAATCATCAGACCTTCTGTTTTAACTTTAGGGAATCACTAGAGGAGCAGATTTTGTGCAGGCTTATCTGCATATTTTTGTGGAAGCCAAACTTTTAGCATATGACCCTCTCGATTGGTATTTTAGGCCGCCTACACTCTGATAAACAGGACAAGAGTGCCAGTGTCAAAATGGTGTAGAGACATCTGACACTTCCTAAAACAGTAAAATATATTCCGGCGGAAGGTGAAACAGTTTCTGCAAGGAAACCATAAGCAAGCTTCACAGATAGTTTGTTGAGGTTGTCATGGAAACAGAATATTTCAAACCAATTTGCTGAGGAACACAGCTCCTAATTGCAAAAGAAGGCGTCGTTGACCCCACACGTTTTAAAGATCGTGAAAACTATAGAAATGCATAATTTGTACTCAGTGGAAGAATTGGTTCTTTACGACAAAAAAATGTCCAACAAACCGAAACGCTGATGATGTCATGTCCAATACTGGCTTAAAAAATAGTTACTCCTTGATGAGAACAGCCATTCTAGGTCAATCCCTGATGGAAAAGGCCAATCATTATACACAAATGGCAGTTAAAACAAAAAATTCTCATATTTGCTGCAAGCAGTCTCTATCTTTCAAAGTTATTTGAAAATCATACAATTTGCTAAATTGGTTAAGTTCTGGAAGCAATTGAGAAATTTTCTCTAAAACAACCCAGGGAAACGATGACATTTTTGTGGAATAAGAGACAAAGAAATTATGTCCCTAAATGTCATATATTTCAAAGATGAAGAGTATTTTTTTTATCTAAAAGAAAGAACTGGTTTGGATTGTAGATGACTCAGTGGGATGATTTTGGGATAAAAAGGGACAAACATGTAGGTCCAGAGATCTTCAAGCGACTACTGAAGAAACGTGCGCTGTCAGAACACCAGAAACAAAGAAGAAAGTTTGAAAAATTAGATTTTGTGGAAAATCGGTTGGGACCGGAAATCTGTACACGCCCTACAATTTTGGGAAGCAAACCCGGAGCTACCGAAGGTTTTAGCTTTTGGTTTCAGTTGTCCCTAATTTTTCATGGACCCAATAAACACCAACCATCAGGTCCACAAGTGTGTTGATTAGAACTTACATAGTGCAAAAATGCTTTTTCATATTTTCTTTTTTATAGTTAAATATCTTAATTTTTTAATTATGAAACTCTAAATATGCTTTCGTCATTTAAGGTTTTTAGAGCAGTTACTTGACATTTACCATGTAAATATTGACTTCAACCGCTATTTTGATCAAAGAATCAGCGCTGAGTGATTATAGAGGCTCTTGTATTCTTTTCGATTACTTTTGTATTAAATAATAAAGTAAAGATGTTACACTTAAACATACATTTTTAAGTGTCATGTTTTCCCTATTTTGCAGAACGTTTCCAATGCTCATCGTTTGTGGTATAGCGGGTTATGAAAGTTCTTGTGAGGTGACGAAAACGCTAGATTGATCATGACTAAGTATATAAAACACGAATTTTGCTGTATCATTTCAAAGCACCAGTAACGTCAAAATTGACCTCATCATGTTTGACGTTGGCTGCAGTTCTTTGAAAGCTTAATAAATAAAGCTCATGTAATAAATATCTTGCTGTCACAAAACTAAAAAGAACGACATTGGGTATTTCTTGTGCTTTTTTTAATCAAAAAACAGAAATCTTCGCTTGAAAAAATTGTGTCAATAGACTGAATGAAATTTATTCTGAAACTTATATCAATTTTTATCGGATGAAAGAAAATTTCTCTGCAAACTTTTAATCGTTGTTCGAATTATCCTATGGATAGAAATAGGATTGAGAAAAACAGTTTGTTCGAGCAACATGGTGCACTATAAAAGGGCGCTTATTTTTTCTTGACTTGAATTTTTTTTGAAATGACTTGAAATGAAGATAACGTCTACTATATAAGGCGGAAAAATTTTCATGAAAAAAGCCAAAATGTAAACTTGTTTTTTTCATTTATAAAAAGCTACTCTTGTTCATTTATATTTTTTCCGTTTGAGAATCAGCATGGCAACCATTGAGACGGTAGACTTGAAGAAACTTCTTGAAATTTATGCGCAAAATAAAGTTGACTATCCGGAGTAGAGTGAACGGTTTGCTTGTTTTTGACAACATATCTTTATTTGGACCCCGACGTTAATTTGCAAACTGCTCTCAGGCTATCACCATATGGCGGCCCAATAGGTAGAGAAAAATCTTCGTTACACACGCACCTTAACTCTTGAAATTTTCTCCGATTAAATGCAACACCTCCTGACCCCCATGTTTTATTGTAGAACACAGTCAGAATAGTCCTGGATATCCATATGTTTTATTTTTTTCAGTAACAAACGCTTATCTTTGTCACCTGACTGGTCTAACGTTTTGTTTGTCGGTAAAAACATTTAAACGGAATTTGTTTACTTTTTTGGAATGTTGAATTCCGAAGTTGTTGTCATAGATTTTGATACATAGACCAGTTCCATACAATTTAATTTCCACTAGTGAGAAGAAATCTCATCAGCAAGTTGGTGGATTTTTACACGGTTTATTTTGGAGCACTGGCAGTTAACCTTTCTGTTTTGTATTGCCAATCTTTACCGTTATTAAGCTTCGTTTTCAATCCAGAAATTCTATGCAAAAAGCAAACAGAAATTGGAATCACACCAAATCTTACTTTAGGAGGAAGTAGTAGATTTGAACACTCTTTTAGTCCTCAAAAAATGAAAAAGACTTTTTATCCGATTAACAATTCCGTTTGTGCTGTGCAGTCTTTCAATTTACAGAAGAAGCAAAAGAGAAAACATTCTGCTAACTGAGAAGCATATTTATAGTTTTTATTATAAACGCCAACAATGTCCAACAGTGATTCGTCAAGTGGGGAAGGTAGCTCTTTCAGTTCTTAAAGTGAATTTATCTCCAAATTTGACTGTATGCAGTTGCATAAAGAATGAAAATCAGCTAATTTCATCATTGATCAAAAAAGAGAAAATATAATCAAGAACGCAATCAATTCTGAGGAAACAGCAAAATCGTTGCAACATAACTGAGACTGAGAAGCTGAAGTAATAACTCTCAATGCTCGATTATTTTCAAATGTATCATATCTTTACAAGAGAAAATGAAAAGACCGAAGATAGCCCCTTTACTTATTCAGCAGTCGCCAGCACCGCTTCAAGTGGCCCTGGACGACAAAAGTGTCCCTGATGAAATCAAGCTGGTAGTTAGCAAAGGCAACGTGGAGTCACATCTCTACTATGAAAAAAAATATGGCTTGTAAGCGAACTACAATGTGACTTACTAAAAAGAAGACAAAGACTCGAGGTATACTACTATGAATTTTGCACAGTTGAGTGAGTTACTAACAAGACAATGAGATAACACAAAAATTGAAGTTTTATTTTTTTGAAATATTTTTTCTCAAATGACTCAAAAATAAAATTAGATAGACTTTGCTGGTGGAGTAGATTTCAATGACTTAGTTTTTGATCAAGAAAACCGTGAGAGATATCAATCTTGGAAATTTGGTAAGTTTAGACTGCCAGAATTGGAAGTTGTTTTTTTTACTCAAAATTATAATTATACCATTTTAAATTGGCGTTTCTTTGATCGGACGTGCGTTTTTCCATCTTGATTGTAAGAAATTAACATTTTGGTTTTCATTGCTTTCATGCACAGTTGGCTACGCGCTTCCTAATCCGAAATGATGAACAGATAATTTCAACAAGCGATAGACTATTCAAGGTTCTTTGTGGCCCGTCATGCTGTGGTACAACTGAGCTCTTTATTTCTTCTATATCTACTAATTCTATCAACATGAGCAACCAAAGTTTAGCTATATGGAGCGTAATTTAAACATTTTTTTCTCAAAGTCCTCTGGATATGAATTTATTTCACTGGAAAACTATCTGAGTATTCTTGACAATTCATGTGAAGAAATTTTTCTAGATAAAGAGTTTTCAAAATTTGCAACGGCTGGACGTCATAGAAATAATTGCATCATTTGCGTTGAGCATAACTTAAAATAACAGTAAATGGTCAGAGTCAATTGATCAGAACCCATCCCATATCATTTGATACAAATCACCCGGAGACATACAGAAAATCACCTATATTGGCAAAGAGGTAAACAACAAATTTTTTTAAAAGAAAGCTACGAACTAGCAATAAAATCACCTTTTGGACACTTACTCATTGACTTGGATCCAAAAATTACAGACTGCTTGCGTTATTGTTCTAATGTTGTACAGCCATGACCAACAATTTTTTTTATCTATCTTCCTCAAAGCGTTTATAACTAATTTGACAGATGAGAAAGAGTAATGTTTGCTAAAGCAAATGATCGAGTTGGCTGAGAGTAATTTCAGAAAATTCCTCGAAGAAAAACCAAATTTTTTCATAAACTTTCTGTGTGAGTGTTGCTCACTGCAATCAATGGCGACGTTCCTGTCGACAAGCAGCAATTTAAAAAACAAAAGGATTCATTTCAGCAGTTTTTATCAAAAGAAACAGTCTGAAGAAAAAACAATATATTTTTTGCAAAAAAATCAGAGATCTTGAAGGCATTAAGATTCTTGTGCTCAGATAATGCGTGCAGAAGAAATTATTATGATGACCAAGAAAAAGTTCATATAAAAAAAACCAACCAAAAAATTTTTGATAATCAATTATATCAACAGAAAGCAACTCTGTTAGCCTTCCTACACAAAATTTAATCCAATTTTTGAGCAAAAACGTGACAAAAAAATGAAAGACGCTGACACTGACATGATAAATTGATCACCAAAACAAATAGTAACGGTGATAAAACAACTGATCCGGACGACGTAAAACCGGAATCAGTTCTTAGTGATAACAGTGAAAGAGAGCCTCTGGTGAAAACACGAAAGGATTCAGCATTTGACTCAAAAACGCTAGACGTGAAACTAACGGACAAAAACAAAACAAAGAAGAGCTGCAACTAACCTCAAAAGAGTTTTTGATTGCGTCAAATTCTCTATTAGTGAAAAACATAATGTTTTCCATACTGACGGTCAAGGAGTGTAATCAACAAGTTTCCAGTACAAATTATAACAACCTCCCGAAAAAAATGTTCGAAAGTATGCAAAAAAATTGAGTGAACTCGATGCAAAAAAACTCGATGAGTTTTACAAGGAAGAGGAAGAAGAACATTCGAATAGAAAACAAAAAAACAGCAGCAGCAACAGTAACAAAAAAAAACCAAGAGGAAGATCTGAAATAAAAGATGAAAAACGCAATAACAAAAGGCGTTGAGAGCAAACAAAACACAGACAAAGACACATGTAGAAAAAACTGGACTTTCTAAAGATTAAATGAAGAAACTTGACAACCTCCATTTAAAAGGACCTGCGTCATTTGGAAACACAAAAAGACGGCAAAAATTAAATAATTTAAAAAATGAGGAAGTTAAATTGTATCTAGAAACAACGAAACCAACGTTCGCCAAATATCACCCACGTCGCCACAGATTCCCAAGGCTTAAAAAAATTGTTAACAATCTAAATGGGTTCTGGTCCGTGGATCTAGCATTTGTTGATAAACTTGCAAAGTACAACTGTGATTTAAATTTGCTTCTTGTTGCAGTTTACTGTCTTTCAGGATATATCAGGATAGAGCCACTGAAGACAAAGTATGGTACAGAAAGTATTGGCTCTCAAAAATAGAATCGAACATAAGCAACGTAAAACGTTTTGGGTAAACTGCAGTAAAAGTGGAATTCATGTATACAGTACGTTCAAGGAGAAAATTTTTTATCCTGCTGAAAGAAATATACGTTCCCTCAAGACTATAATATACAGACAATTAGAAGAAATTGGACTATTCATATCTAGATAAACTGGACTCTTTTGTTAAAACAAGCAATTCTAGAATTAATCGAACAGTCAATCTCGCTCCAAACAAAATCACAATTAAGACGTTTCGCTGCTTGCATCGATGATTGTGGTTACAACATTTTCTTGAAAACCAAAATTTTTTGTTGATGAGGTTTTACGCATAATTTGAAATGAGAAAACGTTTAGAAAGGTTCACAATCATTCTTTTACTGAGGAGATTTTTGAAAGTTCATCTATTCATCTATCCCAGCATTGAACCCTCCAATGTTTTCAAGATGGATTCACGGTACATGAAATCTCCTCCGCTTCGATGGAGATCTCTGATCAAAACAAATTGGCTTCCTTCAGTAATTTTTTCAATGATGAAATACAACTGTCGGGAGAATGGAGAGTATCTTTAACCGAAATTATGTCGACAACTAAAACAGAACGCATTAAAAAGAGATGCAACTTTCAAAGACGTCTAAATAGCCGAAAAGAAGTCGGTCGGATTTTTTTGCCAAAGTTCAGAAGATCGGTAAAATTTTTTAATCAGGGGCAATTCACAATTCGTTGGGTTTATTCGAAGAACACGCGCCTCTTGTAACTTTTGATGGTAGCTTAGGTCAAAAATAGGGCCAGTTTACAGCCCTAAAGCACCCATGCTTGAGTTTGGGGGGGGGGAGCTCGGGCAGAAAAAATTCTTTTGATCAAAACTAAAAACTCAATGCATCCTTCCTCGAAATCAAATACAAGATAGTTCAGGCCTCTGAAGCTGATTTGAAATAAGAAACTGGAGCAGACGTAACCAAAGCTGACGCTCTTGACATCTGCAATAGTTGGGAATTTTAAAAACAGAAATTTAGAGAGACCGAATTTGCTCACAAGAAAGATACAAATGCTACTTCGGTGACTTGCCAAGGTTATTCGTACAAAGATAATACTAGAGCGATGGCAACAATGAAGTCAGCCGAAGAACAGTTTTGGTTAGGTAATCTGCTGAATGTATTTTTTACGGAGAGGTAGCGGCAGATTTTTTAACATGCGGTCGAAATATTTTGAGTAGAGTAACCCTGCGAACTTCTTTTTGACGATCAGTAGATGATTTTGTTATAACTTCCGACAAGGCTGGAAATTCATACAAAGTGAAACTTGTACAAGGGTTTTTGCAGTTGGAAAAAGTTTTTTATCAGGTCAAGCGTCCTATCATAACTGAAAAATTTCTGGCTTCAACTGGTTTGCAATATTTGAAACAGGAAGATGTTTCCAGTAGGGCTCCCGTTCGACGTCTTGCCATTTGACTTAACACACGTGAAGTTTTCTTAGGAGGCAAACAAATTAATCCTTTTCTTTTTTGTAAATTTAATATGGGGCAGTTTAGTATTTACCAAAATGGACTCCCTGTTGTTGACAAACCAATAAATATAACTAATGTATAATGCTTGTGCTTCAAAAATTGAAAGATTTAGCCTATATTGACAACGAACACCGAATTAGTCCATCTGAAAACTCTAACCACTTTAATATGGTGTTTGAACTCACCAGCACTCAGCGGGCGTCACATGATTTAATTAACTCTGAACTTACCAATTGTTCAATTTCAATTGAACATAAGTTTTCAGCCGCTTTGCCAAGTAATATTGAATATTTAATAATAAATAACAAAACGAGCTTTTTTTCATAGATTCTGTCCAAAGATTTTCAAGAAATCCTAGTCTTACAAACTGATGGATGAGTTGGAAATAAAGAACCTCGTTCAGGGATGTTTGCAGCTGACAATTTTCCGCTAAGTTTACCTAAGAACAGCTTCATTACAGTGAATGTATCAATTTCTCAATCCATTGGAACACATTGAACACCAATTTTTCGAAAAATGGAAATATTTTTTTGCGGATCCACTGAGACTAAATCTAATTTCGTGTAAATATTTGCACAATGGACGTGCTTTATCTTCTGGTAGTGTTCAAACTGTGTCTGAATTGCTTAGTAAACATCCGATTCAAAAACGAAACTCAGAATTGTGTGGCTTTTTTGCCTTTATGTTGCTCATTAACTTCTTGTTGACTTGTAAAATGAGTGATTTTGATTTGATACGTTTTACGCTGTGTTTAATGCTCTAACAATTCTAATTTTTGTATTGCAATGATTTTTTTTATCAAAAAGTAGTTTTTCCTTCATTAGCTAACGAACACACAAAAAATTATTGTCAACATGCAATTTCCCGTAGCCACTCAAAAAACGAGCCATTTTCTGACAGAAAGCACCAGAATGAGGACCATGGAAAATTTAATCAAGTCTCATAAGAGTTTTAGTAGTACAATCAATCAGTTTGCAATTGTTGCTTTGATTTCATCTGAACACTATTTTCTAGAGCAGAGTAAGCACTTTTTTCAATTGCTCGCTGGCTTTTGCAACCAGCGCAATTGTTCAAAATACGTAAGCGTTTTTGAATGCTTGTTGTTTCTCCCTTTGTCTTTGCTGTTAAACCATTGTTCTGCCACCCATAGTTTCAATTTTTCTAAAATTTCTCTGGTTGTAACCAAGTCCCTGCAATTTGAGAACAAACAGTTGAAATTTGTATATAAGCATGGAAGCAAACAAGTTTAGTTCTTTCTAAAATTTCAGCAGAACCATCCGAAATATCAAATGAAACATGATAATGACTAGAAGGCAAAACTCAACAAAAATGTTCTCATTGTGCATGCACATAGCAACATATTTAGTAAACTTTGTACTTGGCTTCTTTTCAGAGATCTAAAACCTAAAGTTGTTTTGAGTCTGCTTGAAGTAATCAGGAGAACGTCAACACAAAGCTTCCAACATTTTTCAGTCAGGTGTTTTGGATTAGTCAGAAGTTTTTTGTTTGTTGTGTTTTTGTTTTAATATTGCTTTCTTCGCAGAGGGCGCTTTCAGAGTGGAATCGTTTTCAGTGGTATTATTAGCAGCCCAACGAATTTTTGTTGTGTGTGTTGTCAGCCTCTCAAGCTGGTATAAATTCAGTGTTCTGCTAAACTCCTAATTTCAGAATGATATAGGTTCTTGTTTTATAGAATTTCCTTGATGCTCAGATCAAAAAATTTTCGATTCTAGAAACGTCAAAATTAGCGTCACTCTCTGTTGTAAAAGGCATTTTACGCTTCTAAAGCAGAAAATTCAACCAACTGTTTTACTTTGAGAATATCTGTGTCAATGATTTTGTGAACTAAAACCTCAGACAACAATTGCGTAAGCTAAAAAAGTATTGGTTAACTGATAAGAAGTGTATTATATCAACTTTACATTCTACATTGAAACTTGTAAGGTAGTTGAGTATACAGTTCTTGTAAATAAGTCCAGAGAAGGCAAGAACATTAATGTCTTTGTGGTTTATATACAATAATATTCCCATTGTACCAGAAGCCTTAACTTCTTATCTTCTGGGTGGTCTTTTTTGTAAACGACAAAACTTTAGTGCTTAGTTTAACAGACAACACCAAATTGGAGAGTTCATGTGCAACCTCAGGAGTGTCAACAGACTAATTGTGATCAATGAAATGTACCAGATTTGTGTACCAAACTTTTAACGAAGCTCAACAGCGTACATATTTTCTTGAAACTGCTATTCAATTTCTTATTCAAATTCATGTTTGGAGTACTGGAAACAATTGTCTTTAAATAATAACAGTTTGTTTTTTGATTTTTGATACAGAGTTTTTGTTTCAACTGTCGAGTTTGCTCCAATATAAAAAAATCAAAGTTTTCATCAATGTTCTTTAACTTCAATTTATCAACTCACTGTTCATGTAAATTGTTTCAAAGCTCCCTGAATGTCTAATCTAGTTTTATCTGAAAACGAAAAGTGGTTTGAATGCGCAATTTTTTAAAATCAAACAATGCTTAAAAACTTCACTGCAATTGTACAACAAAAACAGTTCAATTACAAAGAAGAGTTGATTTCTAAGGAGCATTGCATGCTTCCAGAAATTGTCATAGATTTCATGGCTCAGTTGCCCAACAAACCCCAAGCAAGCATTGGCGGTTTCATTACATCAGGCAAAATTGTAACAATTTTAGCTTTCTCTGACCCTCTGCAGCCTTACAAAATATCTAACTTGCCAGTGGGAACAAAAAAATTCCTTTTAGATACGATTGTGGTTGTTTTCTCTTCTACGAGAACCAGCTCGGCGATATGCAAGAATTTGAAATTTGAGCAGACCTTCAGGGTCTTTCAAAATCTCCAAAATCGCCCACCAGTCCTCCAGAACTTCCACTGCAGACCCAAGTCCAACATTGAGCGGCGTTAGCACACAGCAAAGCCCTTTTCTTTTTGTCAAGTTTGAATAAGAACAACTTGAGGATCAACTTTGATAAATCGCAAATTTTTTTGAAGTGATTACAAATTTTGTTGGATGCGGACCATTAACAGTGCTCATTCTCATTCGACGCATGTTGCTCGAATTTGAGTTGTTAAAAAGGCTTCTTTTCCTCATAATACATAATTTTTTCAATAGTCTTTTTGAGTATGGAAACACAAAAAACAGAAAACCCAAAAAACAAATATCTTCGGAAGTAGTGAAAAACTTTGCAATAATTGGAGAAGTGATTATCAACTTGTGTAAGAGCTGCTTAAGGTTTGACACAGAGCAACTGATTGTGAAAACTTTCCAATGTCCAGAAAACCTAAGTTTCAAAGGTAATTTTTGGAAAAGTGGTTCATAGAATAACAACTGAAGAAACCCAATTTCTGAAATTTTTATTAAATTGATCTTAATATTTGAAGCATAATATGGAAGCCTATTTGAAAATATGGAAGCACTGTTTTAATATTTTGAACAAAATTTCACAAATAAATCATTTTTTACTAACCTTCTTTTGTGAAACTCTAAAATTTGTTTAGCATTTTTGAATTTTTAACTTGAATCGAAAACAGAATGTATAGAAACCGCGAATGAACTTTTTAATGATTCCGCTGGAAAATTTTTTCTTAGAAAGTTTTACTCTGAAATAAAATTTTGCTCAATTTTTGATCTAGTTTTTCTCAGCGTTTTGAGCGTACAATGAAAGCTGTTCCACTGTTTCATATGATCTGACCACAAAAGTAGGAACTATCGATTTTTTAGAGATATTTTAAATTTTATAACAAAAAAACTAGGAGCAAATTCACGATATTTTTGTTGTCAACTGAAGAACTTGACATAAGTTATTGATTTTTATCCTTATTCAATAGAGGTGTTAGTAGAAAACATGAATATACCATTTTGAAATATCAACCGAAAATTGTTTTACTAACATTATTTTACAAGTTATTATTTTTATAGTTGTTTCTATTCATGAACATTTTAAATTGAAATAAGCGTTTTTAAACAACTGAAAAATTAATCAGTATAAAATGTCATATTTTTTACCTCCAATGGAGGGGAGGGGGAGCAAATCTGTTCCCCATAAGTATTTACCTAGTGAACATATATGATTTCTTACATAAATTATCCTGAATTTCCTTGCTCTTCAGGGTAGAAGGGAGTATTAGAAACAATTTCAAGCACTTACTTTTATAAAACATCTCTGAGCACAATTCCTACAAATCGTGAAATCAATCGTGGTGTGTTATTTAGTGATTTAAATTATGTTCAACTTTATATCAAAACTATGCAAGTTAAATGTTAAAGCAAGTTTTGTTCAGTTGATTTTACAGATAGAAAAAATCGATTTTAGTGAAACCTCTCTATTAAATTAGCTGTTGGCTCAGTTGCATTATAACATAGACCTCTTATCAGCGGGATTTTTACGCTTGTATGACATTCAATGCTTAGGGTTTTGAAAGGGGTAGTATTTAGCCGTTTTGAAATGTAGCTGCCTATATTAAGAATGCCACAAGGTTAAAAGTTATCGCCGCAAAGCTTTTGTTATGCAGTAAGACAAACGTCTAACGGCACACCTTTTGTCGTTGAAAATTAACTTTTGTTCAAATTTGATTACTTTTGTTGTTTCACAGTTTCAAGCAAACAATTGGAAAATTTTTCGAATTGGCGATTGAACTTAACTCAAACATTTTGCTTTCGGAGAGTGTTTCCGGATCGCTTCCTTTTGATTTCAACAAGACAAAATTTAGTTTTGTAGACGGTTTTTTTCTCCTTTTATTAAGCTTCTTCTGTTCCCTATTATTCATTATGAGTTAATTTTTGTTTTAAATTGATCTGCACTTTAAATTGATCTGCAGAGTCCTTTGATAAACGTTCCCTTAAAAAGCATCTACAAAAAAGCACAACATTTATCCCAAGGTACCTACTTTTGTTGCTATCATTGCTCAGGAGAGGAAAGAAGTCTACCGTCGTTACGCAATCAGTCCCTCAATTCACACCATCAGTCTATTCTGAAAGTTTATTATAGTTGTCGCGTTTTAGTTTCTTTCAAAATTTGAATATGCATGCCATGTAACAGCATGGACTTCCTATCCACGAAATGTATGACTTAATAAGGAAGCTTCACAAATCAATAATGTGAAGACAAATGGCATAATTTAAATACATTATTAAAATAGAAACTAATTAGTTTTGAGTTAAATTAAGAGGATTGCACTCACTTGTGTACCACAACCCTAATGATATAATTTAGACGACAAATTTTACACGGTAACGTCGCTTTACTGGGATACAAGAATTTGGTCCCTTACAAAGGATGAGGTGATCATTCCGCGGGATAATCAATATGAATCCCAATTGATATCCACAACCTAGCACTCCAGGCAATAAAACTGAACATTTAGTTAGTATAAAATTTTCGTTTTGTTGGACCTCCAATGGAGGGGAGGGGGAGTAAAATCTGTACCATATAAAATTTTACGTAATGAACAGAAATAGTTTCTTACAGAATTTTGTTCAGTAGGTAAAATGAATGTTCATTCTGTTCTTATATAATTTCAATTCTGTAAAATGTTCATTCTGTTCTTACATAATTTTTGTGCATTTTCTGTTGTAGAACATCTCAGAACACGATCCCCACAAATCAGGAAATCATTCTTGGCGTGTTACTTTGTGAATATAAATAGGTTCAATTTAATATCAATATTATGCAAGTTAAACGGCAAAGGAAAGTTTTGTTCAGTTGAATTGAAGTTTTAAAGATAGAACAATTCAATTTAAGTGAAACCCCACGATTAATTTCACGGTTGGCTCAGTTGCATTATAACATAGACTTCTTAACAGCGGGATTACTACGCGAGTATGACATTCAATGCTTGGGGTTTCGAAAGGGGTAAGATTTAGCCACTTTGAAATGTAGCTGCCTATATTCAGAATGCCACAAGGTTAAAAGTTATCGCCACAAAATATTTGTTATGTAGCAAGACAAACGTCTAACGGCACACCTTTTGTCGTTGAAAATTAACTTTTGTTCAAATTTGATTACTTTTGTTGTTTCACAGTTTCAAGCAAACAATTGGAAAATTTTTTGAATTGGCGATTGAACTTAACTCAAACTTTTTGCTTTCGGAGAGTGTTTCCGGATCGCTTCTTTTTGATTTCAACAAGACAAAATTTAGTTTTGTAGACGGTTTTTTTCTCCTTTTATTAAGCTTCTTCTGTTCCCTATTATTCATTATGAGTTAATTTTTGTTTTAAATTGATCTGCACTTTAAATTGATCTGCACAGTCCTTTGATAAACGTTCCCTTAAAAAGCATCTACAAAAAAGCACAACATTTATCCCAAGGTACCTACTTTTGTTGCTATCATTGCTCAGGAGAGGAAAGAATTCTACCGTCGTTACAGAATCAGTCCGTCAATTCACACCATCAGTCTATTCTGAAAGTTTATTATAGTTGTCGCGTTTTAGTTTCTTTCAAAATTTGAATATGCATGCCATGTAACAGCATGGATTTCCTATCTACGAAATGTATGACTAAAAAAGGAAGCTTCACAAATCAATAATGTGAAGACAAATGGCATAATTTAAATACATTATTAAAATTGAAACTAATTATTTTTGAGTTAAATTAAGAGGATTGCACTCACTTGTGTACCACAACCCTAATGATATAATTTAGACGACAAATTTTACACGGTAACGTCGCTTTAGTGGGATACAAGAATTTGGTCCCTTACAAAGGATGAGGTGATCATTCCGCGGGATAATCAATATGAATCCCAATTGACATCCACAACCTAGCATTCCAGGCAATAAAACTGAACATTTAGTTAGTATAAAATTTTCGTTTTGTTGGACCTCCAATGGAGGGGAGGGGGAGTAAAATCTGTTACATATAAAATTTTACGTAATGAACAGAAATAGTTTCTTACAGAATTTTGTTCAGTAGGTAAAATGAATGTTCATTCTGTTCTTATATAATTTCAATTCTGTAAAATGTTCATTCTGTTCTTACATAATTTTTGTGCATTTTCTGTTGTAGAACATCTCAGAACACAATCCCCACAAATCAGGAAAACATTCGTGGCGTGTTACTTTGTGAATATAAATAGGTTCAACTTAATATCAAAATTATGCAAGTTAAACGGCAAAGGAAAATTTTGTTCGGTTGAATTGAAGTTTTAAAGATAGAACAATTCAATTTAAGTGAAACCCCACAATTAATTTCACGGTTGGCTCAGTTGCATTATAACATAGACTTCTTAACAGCGGGATTACTACGCGTGTATGACATTCAATGCTTAGGGTTTCGAAAGGGGTAAGATTTAGCCTATTTGAAATGTAGCTGTCTATATTCAGAATGCCACAAGGTTAAAAGTTATCGCCACAAAATATTTGTTATGCAGCAAGAAAAATGTTTAACGGCACATTACCGTCGTTGACAATTAACTTTTGTTCAAATTTGAACACTTGTATGGTTTCACAGTTTCAAGGAAACAATTGAAAATTTCTTTGAACTGTCGATTGAATTTAACTCAATTTTTTTTTGTTTTTGGTGAGAATTTCTGGATCGCCTCCTTTTAATTCCAACGCGACAAAATTTTTGCAGATGGTTTCTTTACTCCTTTTTATTAAACTTCTTCTTTTGTCCCATTATTCAATATGATAATGGTTTGTTTTTGCACTAAATATTTCTTACAGTATTTGTTAGCCTGCAATAATTTTCATTTTTTTCCAAAAAAGCTCACAATGGTTACAAAAATCGCGAATTGTTCTGAAAAAGCTTTGTGATAGAGGTTTCCCTAATAAGCATCTTCAAAAAATTTTTAACATTTATTTGAAGGTTCCTACTTTTCGTTGCTACCATTGCTCAGGAGAGGAAAGAAGTTTACCGTCGTTGGGCAAACAGTCCCTCGTTTCACACCATCAACCCTTTTTGAAAGTTTGTTATAGCTGTCGCATTGGGTTTCAATCAAAATTTGAATATTCATGCCATGTAGGTAACCAGCATGGACTTCCTTCCTATCTACGACGGCATGTATGATTAAGTTAGGAAACTCAACTAATCAATAAAATGAAGGCCATCTGCATAATTTAAATACATCATTTATATTGAAACTAATTACTTTTGAATTAAATTAAGAGGGTTGCACTCACTTCTGTATCACAACCATAATGATATAATTTAGACAATAAATTTTACACGGTAACATAGCTTTACTGGGCTACAAGAATTTGGTCCCCTTAAAAAGGGTGAGGTGATCATTCCGCAAGATAATCAATATAGGTCCCATTTGTTATCCACACTCTAGCATTCCAGGCCAATAAAATTTTGATTTGCCCCAGGAGGAGGCCCGCCATCCAAGAGAGGTATTGGCCTGAGCGGCTTGGGTTCTGCTTAACCAAACTCAGTGGTCCCGAAATTGTTACAATTATCGTGTAAGACTAGATCTTGCAAATCTTGCCACATCTTACAAGATACAAGTCATAGGTAAGAATCTTGCCGATCTTGCCAAGTCTTGCAAGGTAACCACCACAGGCAATAAACGATCAAGAAAATGCAACGTCCCTGACCGAGGAAGTTCGCCAATATTATGTAAGGTTGGTGGTAACTGCGTTGAATTTTTGTAAGATCTACGCTAAATTCAACTTAAAATTATGTATGATCTACGCTAATCTTACCGGAAAAACATGTAAGATTGGCGGTGAATGCGTTGGCTTTATCTAAGTTTTACGCTAAATTCAACGCCAAACTGTACGATCTACGCTAAATTCAGCGCAAAGTTTTGTAAGATCTAAGCTCAAAAACGCTAAATTATGTGTGATTGGCGGTGAATGCGTTGACCTTATTTGAGGTCTACGCCATTTTCAACGCAAAAATACGTAAGATCTACGCTAAATTAACCCAAAGATATGTAAAATTGGTTGTAAATGCGTTGAATATATGTATGATGTACGCTAAATTCAACGCAAAATTATGTGAGATCTACGATAAATTTAACGCAAATTAATGTACGATCTATGCTAAATTCAACGCAAAATTATGTAAGATCTAAGCTCAAAAACGCAACATTATGTGATATTGGTGGTGAATGCTTTGAATTTATGCAAAACTTTCGATTAATTCAACGCAAATTTACGTGAGATCGACGCTAAATTCAACGCGAAATTATGTAAGATCTACGCTAAACTTAACGAAAAACTATGTTAGATAAACGCTACAATAAACGCCAAAATATGTAAGATATCGGCTTAGAAATGCAAATTCATTTAAGATCTACGCTTAGAAACGCAAACTTCTGTAAGATCTACGCTAAATTCAACGCTTAATTATTTATGATCAACGATAAATTCAGAGCAAAATTAGGTAAGATTTACAGTAAACAACGCATTATTATGTAAGACCTACGCTCAAGCGTATATCGTACATAAATTCAACGCATTCGCCACCAATCTTTGATCATTTTGCATTTCTTAGCGTTGACACCTCGGCCCGGGGTGGCACAGAACGGCTGCTTATATTAGAAATTCTAACTCAGAGTGATTCTTTCTAGACAACGAGTTTTTTTCCCCGTACAATACTTTTATTTCTATGTAAAGTTGTCATTATTGTTAACATTAATCAAGACTAACAATTTTTTGTCGAAAAAATGTTCAATTTGTAAATTATGCCAGCTTGATGACAATTTGGCTGATGCTAGTAAAACTTTTCCATGAAAATATTTTTGGCATCCCGCGAGTCTTGACAAAAGTTTGCCACTTTAAACTGAATGTGCCTTTAAATAAATATTTGGATTCTCTTCGGGCGTTCGTTTTTTGGAAAATCCGAGCTTATGGGGTTCAGGAGTGCTGCTGTTTGTAAAATTTTGAGTTTCCAGCGTTTCCTTGAACTCTCTACGTTAATTGCGAGGCGCGCGTTGATTGATTAAATTAAAGTCCCGGCAAAGCTGCACATGACAGATTTTCTTTTTTTTTCAGTACAAGAACCATTTTTTGGAAGTTTATTCAATAAACAAAGATATCATTTTCCTTTCAAGTTTATGGTTTATTTACTCTTCTTTATTTGGCCGATGTTTTCGATTTGTTTAATTTCAGGATAACATCTGAATCTCTAAAACTCGACTCGCTGTTTAATGACGGATCACTTTAACTAACAACTAACAATTAACAGTTGTAATTAAATCTCCTGGATGTATACTTTTCTAAAAAATCATTCTAATCATTGCTGACATATCGATCTGCTTTAGTACATCTTCTGCTTTAAAGAGAGTGGATGTCAGTCATTAAGATCAACTCGGAACATTTGTATTATTTTCGCTGTCAACCTCAATTTAGTTATTTTGCAGCCGTGCAGGCCAGAGTTTTGTCAAATATTTACTTTCCACCTGGTCGAATTACCAGGCTCACTGTGTATTCGCTCTGGATGTCATAGTGAGAGAGGGTTCGATCATCCTCTAATTTCTGTTTATTGTAGATGAGCATTTGCTGTTCCCGTGGAATTCCCTCTTTTTCCTGAACCTTTGCCTTGACGTCGCCAATTGTATCTGATTGTTCAACTTCCAACATTATAGGTTTCCCATTGAGCATCTTCACAACAATCTGGATACCGCCTCTGAGACGTAGCACAAGATGAAGAGTGGATTCCCTCTGAATGTTGTATTCTGAGAGGATTCGCTCATCGTCAAGTTGTTTCCCCGCATATATCAACCTTTGATGCTCGGGAGGAATTCCCTCTTTATCTTGAATTTTAGCTTTGATGCTATCGATCCTGTCGGAAGCATCTACCTCCAAAGTGATAGTTTTGCCGGTGAGGGTTTGGACAAAGATTTGCATGGTTGGATTTGAGGCAACAAAGTGCTCAAGAGTTGCTAATTCAAATATTTGGCTGAATTGAGGTAAACAGTGGTTAATTGGACCAATAATTTAATCGATATACTTCGATATACTAATCCATATACTAATCGATTCTAGGTTCTTCTCATCGGTGACGAGTGGCGTCAATATAACGTCCCAAATTTGTATCTGTTTGTTATAGATGGTATGGACAAAATACGCCACTAGATTTATATTTGCTCTACCATTCTCTTCAAATGGTAGGCTGTCTTGCGACATTCAATAATGCTGAACAAAGTCAACTATATTCACACACTAGTTAGTAAATACTGCATTTGTAGGCCACATTTCCAAAATTTTAACCTTTAACAGGTAGAATTAAAGTACCATCTAATGAATCCCCTCTGAATGAAAGTTGGTTGAACAACAATCGAAAGTGTTAAAAATCGAGACCACTGCAGACAGGACTTGATACCCAGAAAAAATCAGTTCTGAACCACAGTTTTTCAATTCTGTATTTTTACTCTGAATAGTACTATGATAATAACATATTTTAAATTTTCACCGTAAAATACAGAACAAAAAATCTCTGATTTTACTCTGAAGCATAGTAAAAGTCAAGTCTGAAAATGCTCTGGGCATACAAAACTGTTTTGTGGGTTAATCATGCCATCACCCTGTATATTCTGTTTTTAGTACTGACGACTGACTGAACAGTGCACGTTCTGATCTGGTTGTGAAACAAACCGTGCGGGTACTGACTCGGTTCGGAAACTTTGTCAGTCTGTACTAACCAGATTAAAAACACTTCAGAAAGGTTGTTTCGAATTGAAAGATAGCGATTAGAATAACAGTCAAACTATGTTAAATAGTTTATTGAGTTTGATCACTTCTCTAGGTGTTGTGCTGATCATATTAAAACTTGTCAGTCCTGAAACATCAATTGTATATCGTCGGCCAGTACTGTATGTTTTCATTGAGCTAAAACTAAGACATTCACACAAAATTCCATCACAATCTGATAAAAATATCTGCAAAAATCTGCAAATTGGGCCAAAAATTTAACAATTTTTTAGGTTCCAGTCACTCGGCGTCTAGTTACTGGTTTTGGCGGGAATTTTTGCCAATATTAATACTTTATTTGCCATGTTTTAATATTGTAAGTCATCGTCATGCTCAAAAAGTGCATCGCCCAAAGTTTTTTGTTGCCGCAATTTTCAATTTTTTCATGACTTTCCAATGAACATTAGACGAGACAAAAAGTATAGATGCTCAGTCTGTTTCCAGAAAAAGGTACCTATCTGCCGATAATAATCATACTGCCAATTATGAGGATTCAAGAAAACATAATAAAAATAAGATACTCTTATGATACAATGATACAGTACTGGGCTGACGATGTACGGGTGGAAGACAATGTTTTGGGATTGATATGCCATAAAACTGGGGTCAGGGGGTGCCTTTCTATATAAAAGGCAAGATTTTACAATATAATTTTTCTATGTAGGAAGCAAGATTTTAGAATTTGCAAAGTTCGACTTTCAAATAAGATTGCACGACTCTACTAAAGTCAATTCGAAATTCTGTCTTATATCTAGAGGCGCTACGCTGCTGTCGACGAATGCAATATCTTTCCATTTCACTTAATTAGAGTCAGCGATCCTTTTACAAACCACATCATGAACTTCAGCACAACCGAGATGAAATATGACGTAATCTTTTCCGTTAATAGCTACCCCCCAGCACGTTCTTCACCCCAAATACAGAGCCCCAGCTTTTTTTAGTCAAACATTTTTATAAAATTTTTGCCCGTTTGAAGGGGTCGCAAACAATATGCAGACACTAAGCTGGAGGGCAGAAACAAAAGGGACCCCAATCTTTTTTGTTCTGCAATATTGTTTTATGTTATGGAACCAAGTTGGTGTATACTTATTTTCATTTGCCCAGCTTAGATCGTGCCCAGCTACAAAATCTCATTCACAAGTCGCTTATAACCTCCTAATGAAAGTTTGACTTTGATGTTCCTATGTTATTTATTGTTTGGAAATTCTTGTGTTTTAAAGCACAATTTGTATCCTGATAGTTGTGCAGATATTTCTGCGTAAATATCCTGTTACACAGGCGGTCGCCCAATTGATCATGTGATGGTTTCAAAGAAACATCAAGAAACTTGTTTTCTGTTACGAAGTTTCAAAGAAGTAGTCGATAGCATTAATTTTTTGGGATACTCCATTTCAAAGAATGGAATAGCACCAGATCCCAAACTTGTTGAAATAATAAAAAAGCAAAAACACCAACTAACAAAAAACAACTCGAATCGTTTTTCGGACTGGCAAACTTTTATGGAAGAATGATTCCTGATTTTGCAACAAAAATGCTACCCTCAAATAACATGAGAAATAGCGATTTATCATGGGGCAAATTGCAAAAAAACCTTTGAAGACATAAATTGAGTTATGTGCTAATCCAAATGTACAGCCCTATAGTTTACAAAAGAAGCAACAGTTACTACAGACGGCTCTGAAAAAACTATTGGCTGGGTTCTGTCGCCAGAAGGACATCCAGTTATATGTATCAAAAAAGTTGACTCAAGCGGGGCAAAACTACTCAAACGTAGAGCGTGAAGCACTGGGAATTGAATTTGTGGTCACAAAATTGAAACAATTTCTTCTTGGAAGACAACTCACCATACAGATAGACCACAAGCCCCTCAAATATCTCTTTGCACCAGGCAAGGAGATCCCGAAAACTGCATCAGCTAGAATTAGAAGATGGGCAATAACTCTAATGGGTTTTGAACTTGAATTGAAGTATATACCAAAAGAGCAGATAACCCATGCAGATGCATTGAGCAAAACGAATATTGACGAAAACGAATCCGACAACGATCGAGTGTGCTTCGCAATCAATAACCTCTACTTCGCTCAGAGTGATTTGGTGACCCAATTAGAAATCAACACTAAGTTGGAACAAACAGATTCTTTCAACACATGAAGAAACGAATCAAAAATGACAATTGGCAACAATTTTCAGCAGCGGGAATGGGATTCTAACAACAGAAAGATGCACTGACTATACATAATGAAAAATTCTTCAGAGTTGTTGTTCTTCTCATTCTACCCAAACTAGGAATCTTGGTTTTGGCAAAACCGCATAAGACACATCTTGGGAAGAATTGAACAGAGGCATCAGTCATATGATGACCTGGCATTACCCAAGACGTTCAACTTTTTGTTAGTAAATGTATAAATTGTCAAATGAACAAGCCTAGCCTGAGAAAAATTTCTGTTTATTGTAGATGAGCTTTTGCTGTTCCTGTGGATTTCCCTCTTTTTGCTAAACCTTTGTCTTGACGTCGCCAATTGTATCTGATTGTTCAACTTCCAACATTATAGGTTTCCCATTGAGCATCTTCACAACAATCTGGATACCGCCTCTGAGACGTAGCACAAGATGAAGAGTGGATTCCCTCTGAATGTTGTATTCTGAGAGGATTCGCTCATCGTCAAGTTGTTTCCCCGCATATATCAACCTCTGATGCTCGGAGGAATTCCCTCTTTATCTTGAATTTTAGCTTTGATGCTATCGATCCTGTCGGAAGCATCTACCTCCAAAGTGATAGTTTTGCCGGTGAGGGTTTGGACAAAGATTTGCATGGTTGGATTTGAGGCAAAAAAGTGCTCAAGAGTTGCTAATTCAAATATTTGGCTGAATTGAGATAATCAGTGGTTAATTGGACAATAATTTAATCGATATACTTCGATATACTAATTCATATTCTAACCGATTCTAGGTTCTTCTCATCAGTGACGAGTGGCGTCAATATAACGTCCCAAATTTGTATCTGTTTGTTATAGATGGTATGGACAAAATACGCCACTAGATTTATATTTGCTCTACCATTCTCTTCAAATGGTAGGCTGTCTTGCGACATTCAATAATGCTGAACAAAGTTAACTATATTCACACACTAGTTAGTAAATACTGCATTTGTAGGCCACATTTCCAAAATTTTAACCTTTAACAGGTAGAATTAAAGTACCATCTAATGAATCCCCTCTGAATGAAAGTTGGTTGAACAACAATCGAAAGTGTCAAAAATCGAGACCACTGCAGACCGGACTTGATACCCAGAAAAAATCAGTTCTGAACCACAGTTTTTCAATTCTGTATTTTTACTCTGAATAGTACTATGATAATAACATATTTTAAATTTTCACCGTAAAATACAGAATAAAAAATCTCTGATTTTACTCTGAAGCATAGTAAAAGTCAAGTCTGAAAATGCTCTGGGCATACAAAACTGTTTTGTGGGTTAATCATGCCATCACCCTGTATATTCTGTTTTTAGTACTGACGACTGACTGAACAGTGCTTGTTCTGATCTGGTTGTGAAACAAACCGTGCGGGTACTGACTCGGTTCGGAAACTTTGTCAGTCTGTACTAACCAGATTAAAAACACTTCAGAAAGGTTGTTTCGTATTGAAAGATAGCAATTAGAATAACAGTCAAACTATGTTAAATATTTTATTGAGTTTGATCACTTCTCTAATTGTTGTGCTGATCATATTAAAACTTGTCAGTCCTGAAACATCAATTGTATATCGTCGGCCAGTACTGTATGTTTTCATTGAGCTAAAACTAAGACATTCACACAAAATTCCATCACGATCTGATAAAAATATCTGCAAAAATCTGCAAATTGGGCCAAAAATTTAACAATTTTCTAGGTTCCAGTCACTCGGCGTGTAGTTACTGGTTTTGGAACTTAATTTTTGCCAATATTAATACTTTATTTGCCATGTTTTAATATTGTAAGTCATCGTCATGCTCAAAAAGTGCATCGCCCAAAGTTTTTTGTTGCCGCAATTTTCAATTTTTTCATGACTTTCCAATGAACATTAGACGAGACAAAAAGTATAGATGCTCAGTCTGTTTCCAGAAAAAGGTACCTATCTGCCGATAATAATCATACTGCCAATTATGAGGATTCAAGAAAACATAATAAAAATAAGATACTCTTATGATACAATGATACAGTACTGGGCTGACGATGTACGGGTGGAAGACAATGTTTTGGGATTGATATGCCATAAAACTGGGGTCAGGGGGTGCCTTTCTATATAAAAGGCAAGATTTTACAATATAATTTTTCTATGTAGGAAGCAAGACTTTAGAATTTGCAAAGTTCGACTTTCAAATAAGATTGCACGACTCTACTAAAGTCAATTCGAAATTCTGTCTTATATCTAGAGGCGCTACGCTGCTGTCGACGAATGCAATATCTTTCCATTTCACTTAATTAGAGTCAGCAATCCTTTTACAAACCACATCATGAACTTCAGCTCAACCGAGATGAAATATTACGTAATCTTTTCCGTTAATAGCTACCCCCCAGCACGTTCTTCACCCCAAATACAGAGCCCCAGCTTTTTTTATAAAATCATTTTTATAAAATTTTTGCCCGTTTGAAGGGGTCGCAAACAATATGCAGACACTAAGCTGGAGGGCAGAAACAAAAGGGACCCCAATCTTTTTTGTTCTGCAATATTGTTTTATGTTATGGAACCAAGTTGGTGTATACTTATTTTCATTTGCCCAGCTTAGATCGTGCCCAGCTACAAAATCTCATTCACAAGTCGCTTATAACCTCCTAATGAAAGTTTGACTTTGATGTTCCTATGTTATTTATTGTTTGGAAATTCTTGTGTTTTAAAGCACAATTTGTATCCTGATAGTTGTGCAGATATTTCTGCGTAAATATCCTGTTACACAGGCGGTCGCCCAATTGGTCATGTGATGGTTTCAAAGATACATCAAGAAACTTGTTTTCTGTTACGAAGTTTCAAAGAAGTAGTCGATAGCATTAGTTTTTTGGGATACTCCATTTCAAAGAATGGAATAGCACCAGATCCCAAACTTGTTGAAATAATAAAAAAGCAAAAACACCAACTAACAAAAAACAACTCGAATCGTTTTTCGGACTGGCAAACTTTTATGGAAGAATGATTCCTGATTTTGCAACAAAAATGCTACTCTTAAATAACATGAGAAATAGCGATTTATCATGGGGCAAATTGCAAAAAAACCTTTGAAGACATAAATTGAGTTATGTGCTAATCCAAATGTACAGCCCTATAGTTTACAAAAGAAGCAACAGTTACTACAGACGGCTCTGAAAAAACTATTGGCTGGGTTCTGTCGCCAGAAGGACATCCAGTTATATGTATCAAAAAAGTTGACTCAAGCGGGGCAAAACTACTCAAACGTAGAGCGTGAAGCACTGGGAATTGAATTTGTGGTCACAAAATTGAAACAATTTCTTCTTGCAAGACAACTCACCATACAGATAGACCACAAGCCCCTCAAATATCTCTTTGCACCAGGCAAGGAGATCCCGAAAACTGCATCAGCTAGAATTAGAAGATGGGCAATAACTCTAATGGGTTTTGAATTTGAATTGAAGTATATACCAAAAGAGCAGATAACCCATGCAGATGCATTGAGCAAAACGAATTTTGACGAAAACGAATCCGACAACGATCGAGTGTGCTTCGCAATCAATAACCTCTACTTCGCTCAGAGTGATTTGGTGACCCAATTAGAAATCAACACTAAGTTGGAACAAACAGATTCTTTCAACACATGAAGAAACGAATCAAAAATGACAATTGGCAACAATTTTCAGCAACGGGAATGGGATTCTAACAACAGAAAGATTCACTGACTATACATAATGAAGTAATCTTCAGAGTTGTTGTTCCTCTCATTCTACCCAAACTAGGAATCTTGGTTTTGGCAAAACCGCATAAGACACATCTTGGGAAGAATTCAACAGAAGCATCAGTCATATGATGACCTGGCATTACCCAAGACGTTCAACATTTTGTTAGTAAATGTATAAATTGTCAAATGAACAAGCCTAGCCTGAGAAAAATAGTCTCTACGTGGCCAGAAGCCGTTGTTTTAATACGGCTGTGAATCGACTGGGGCTATGTTAAGGATCAAGTCAACATCTCAGTAATTGTTGACGCGGTTTCTGTCTGAATAGAAGCTTTCCCTGCGGAAATTGGAAAATCAGAAACTGTTAAAACATATTTTAGTCAAATCTTTGCAAAATTCGGAATACTAGGGGTTTTAGTATCAGATAATGGTCCCGATTCTGTAAGTGGGTACCTTAAATTGTGACGTGAATCACTGGGAGTTAAGAAAATAGAATCACCCGTCTATCAACCAATAGCTAATGGACTAGCTGAAAGAGCATGTCAGACAGTGAAGAGGGCACTTCAAGCATTGAGTCCCAATCTGAATGTATCATTTGGAGCATTTCTCAAATGGACACTGGTGACACGTCTCAACACTTCAAAGACGAGGGGAAAAACTCCAGTTGAACTTCTATTGGGACGCATGGTGAGACTACCAACAAACGCAGATTTGGATTTGTGCGAAGCCATTCTACTAAACGTCAATGAAAATACAAAGACAGTTCCTTCTACCTTCATCATCAGGAAGTGTTTGTACACATCATTCATACAGCCCGAAAACTCAACACAGACTATTTGAGTGAGTGGCGACCAAATTGCGTGACTATACGAGAACAATATGAAAATGAACCACCAGCGGAGGAGACCATTTCTCAATCAGAACCACAACTTCAGAACACAGATGTGGGACCTTTACATCGAGATGAAGCTTCTGCAGCCACATCAGCTGCAGAGCACCAACAACCCGAACCATCACAAACATCCACAAGAAATAGAAAACAACCCTACAGATATTGAGAACCTAAACCCACAAACTTGCTTAAAAAAGGAGGCGGATGTGATAGTTTCGAAGAAACATCAAGAAAATTAGAAGTTTTCTTCATTAAACTTTCAAGGAACGAAAGAAAATTTTACCTGACGAACTTTGTCGCTATGTTGATAAGTAATGGCCACAAACCTAAACTCGATTCTAATTTTGTTTTGGCGCTATCATTATCTTATTGACCTATCAATCAGATATCAGAATTAATTTTTCCCACCCATCAAAACCTGGTTCTAACATTCACCGACCTCTTACTAATGAACTTGATTGTATCTAGGCCGTATATGATTCTCATGAAATGTTGATGAAAATAGAAAATCGCCTCCGGGACTCGGAACTAATATTTATTTGCATGCCAGTCAAGTGAAATAATTTTAGTTAATCTAAACTTTTTCTGTATTTTTTTGCATAGATAACTACTATAAATACGAGCTAAATTTTCATACAGCCCGAAAATTTAACACAGACTATTTGAGTGAGTAACGACTTAATTGCGTGACTATACGAGAACAATATGAAAATGAACCACCAGCGGAGGAGACCATTTCTCAATCAGAACCACAACTTCAGAACACAGATGTGGGACCTTTACATCGAGATGAAGCTTCTGCAGCCACATCAGCTGCAGAGCACCAACAACCCGAACCATCACAAACATCCACAAGAAATAGAAAACAACCCTACAGATATGGAGAACCTAAACCCACAAACTTGCTTAAAAAAGGAGGCGGATGTGATAGTTTCGAAGAAACATCAAGAAAATTAGAAGTTTTCTTCATTAAACTTTCAAGGAACGAAAGAAAATTTTACCTGACGAACTTTGTCGCTATGTTGATAAGTAATGGCCACAAACCTAAACTCAATTCTAATTTTGTTTTGGCGCTATCATTATCTTATTGACCTATCAATCAGATATCAGAATTAATTTTTCCCACCCATCAAAACCTGGTTCTAACATTCACCGACCTCTTACTAATGAACTTGATTGTATCTAGGCCGTATATGATTCTCATGAAATGTTGATGAAAATAGAAAATCGCCTCCGGGATTCGGAACTAATATTTATTTGCATGCCAGTCAAGTGAAATAATTTTAGTTAATCTAAACTTTTTCTGTATTTTTTTGCATAGATAACTACTATAAATACGAGCTAAATTTTCATACAGCCCGAAAATTTAACACAGACTATTTGAGTGAGTAACGACTTAATTGCGTGACTATACGAGAACAATATGAAAATGAACCACCAGCGGAGGAGACCATTTCTCAATCAGAACCACAACTTCAGAACACAGATGTGGGACCTTTACATCGAGATGAAGCTTCTGCAGCCACATCAGCTGCAGAGCACCAACAACCCGAACCATCACAAACATCCACAAGAAATAGAAAACAACCCTACAGATATGGAGAACCTAAACCCACAAACTTGCTTAAAAAAGGAGGCGGATGTGATAGTTTCAAAGAAACATCAAGAAAATTAGAAAATTTCTTCATTAAACTTTCAAGGAACGAAAGAAAATTTTACCTGACCTACGTTGTTGCTATGTTGATAAGTAATCGCCACAAACCTAAACTCGTTTCTAATTTTGTTTTGGCGCTATCATTATCTTATTGACTTATCAATCAGATATAAGAATTAATTTTTCCCACCCATCAAAACCTGGTTCTAACATTTACCGACCTCTTACTAATGAACTTGATTGTATCTAGGCCGTATATGATTCTCATGAAATGTTGATGAAAATAGAAAATCGCCTCCGGGATTCAGAACTAATATTTATTTGCATGCCAGTCAAGTGAAATAATTTTAGATAATCTAAACTTTTTCTGTATTTTTTTGCATAGATAACTACTATAAACACGAGCTAAGTTTTCATACAGCCCGAAAACTTAACACAGACTATTTGAGGGAGTAACGACCAAATTGCGTGACTATACGAGAACAATATGAAAATGAACCACCAGCGGAGGAGACCATTTCTCAATCAGAACCACAACTTCAGAACACAGATGTGGGACCTTTACATCGAGATGAAGCTTCTGCAGCCACATCAGCTGCAGAGCAACAACAACCCGATCCATCACAAACATCCACAAGAAATAAAGACAACCCTACAGATATGGAGAATCTAAACCCACAAACTTGCTTAAAAAAGGAGGCGAATGTGATAGTTTCAAAGAAACATCAAAAAAATTAGAAGTTTTCTTCATTAAACTTTCAAGGAACGAAAGAAAATGTTACCTGACGAATTTTGTCGCTATGTTGATAAGTAATGGCCACAAACCTAAACTCGATTCTAATTTTGTTTTGGCGCTATCATTATCTTATTGACCTATCAATCAGATATCAGAATTAATTTTTCCCACCCATCAAAACCTGGTTCTAACATTCACCAACCTCTTACTAAGGAACTTGATTGTATCTAGGCCGTATATGATTCTCATGAAATGTTGATGAAAATAGAAAATCGCCTCCGGGATTCGGAACTAATATTTATTTGCATGCCAGTCAAGTGAAATAATTTTAGTTAATCTAAACTTTTTCTGTATTTTTTTGCATAGATAACTACTATAAATACGAGCTAAATTTTCATACAGCCCGAAAATTTAACACAGACTATTTGAGTGAGTAACGACCAAATTGAGTGACTATACGAGAACAATATGAAAATGAACCACCAGCGGAGGAGACCATTTCTCAATCAGAACCACAACTTCAGAACACAGATGTGAGAGCTTTACATCGAGATGAAGCTTCTGCAGCCACATCAGCTGCAGAGCACCAACAACCCGAACCATCACAAACATGCACAAGAAATAGAAAACAACCTTACAGATATGGAGAACCTAAACCCACAAACTTGCTTAAAAAAGGAGGCGGATGTGATAGTTTCGAAGAAACATCAAGAAAATTAGAAGTTTTCTTCATTAAACTTTCAAGGAACGAAAAAAAAATTTCCTGACGAACTTTGTCCCTATGTTGATAAGTAATGGCCAAAAACCTAAACTCGATTCTAATTTTGTTTTGGCGCTATAATTATCTTATTGACCTATCAATCAGATATCAGAAATAATTTTTCCCAACCATCAAAACCTGGTTCTAACATTCACCGACCTCTTACTAATGAACTTGATTGTATCTAGGCCGTATATTATTCTCATGAAATGTTGATTAAAGTAGAAAATCGCCTCCGGGATTCGGAACTAATATTTATTTGCATGCCAGTCAAGTGAAATAATTTTAGTTAATCTAAACTTTTTCTGTATTTTTTTGCATAAATAACTACTATAAATACGAGCTAAATTTTCATACAGCCCGAAAACTTAACACAGACTATTTGAGTGAGTGACGACCAAATTGCGTGACTATACGAGAACAATATGAAAATGAACCACCAGCGGAGGAGACCATTTCTCAATCAGAACCACAACTTCAGAACACAGATGTGTGGACTTTTACGTCGAGATGAAGCTTCTGCAGCCACATCAGCTGCAGAGCACCAACAACCCGAACCATCACAAACATGCACAAGAAATAGAAAACAACCTTACAGATATGGAGAACCTAAACCCACAAACTTGCTTAAAAAAGGAGGCGGATGTGATAGTTTCGAAGAAACATCAAGAAAATTAGAAGTTTTCTTCATTAAACTTTCAAGGAACGAAAAAAAATTTTCCTGACGAACTTTGTCCCTATGTTGATAAGTAAAGGCCACAAACCTAAACTCGTTTCTAATTTTGTTTTGGCGCTATCATTATCTTATTGACCTATCAATCAGATATCAGAATTAATTTTTCCCACCCATCAAAACCTGGTTCTAACATTCACCGACATTTTACTAATGAACTTGATTGTATCTAGGCCGTATATAATTCTCATGAAATGTTGATGAAAATAGAAAATCGCCTCCGGGATTCGGAACTAATATTTATTTGCATGCCAGTCAAGTGAAACAATTTTAGTTAATCTACACTTTTTCTGTTGTTTTTGCATGGTTAACTACTATAAATGCGAGCTAAATTTTGTATACTTTCTGTAACAATTTTATTTTAAAATTCAACCTATTGAATTCTTTTGACCACGACAGGCCGAAAAGGCGTTTTGTCAACAACGAAAAGTCACTTTTCACTTTTTTAGTGCAGTAATAGTACAGTTTTTCGAGCGCATTAAATGATAACAATGTTGTATCTTTCCTTTCAAGATTCTGCCAAAACTTCAAAACTGCAAAAAATATCAACTCAAATCGGGAGAAAAGTCAATATAGAACAAAAAGCTATTATGTGAAGAAGCGGTTCAGTTAATTTTTTGATTCACGTTCACATTAAAGTTTCTAAGAACTTTCTTTTGCTGGTGGACAGCAGCCCTAAACCACCGGTAAGAGATTGTGTAGATTAATTTAGCTGCTTTTGATTTTTCATTTTATGCTCCGTTGCCTGCACGGATAATGGGAGATCTACTTTAGGAATCAGAGCTCAGTTAGATATTATTTGACATTCTTTTAGAGGATATATAGCAAAAGTTGTCGCTAGAGATATCGATAGCCGTCAATGAGAAAGTAGAAAATTTTGCCGACAGCTCAATTCTGATCGGCCGGCAAATCTGATTCACCAAAATATCTGCAGTTTGTCCAACCACTGCATTTGTGGTGGAGTGTCAAAATAGTTAATTCAACACGTCTTTTTGTTGCAAATACTATTGCTTCGGAATATATTCAATGAAACCTGATGAGCTGTCCAAATATTTGAGACAACTGGGCATCTTCGCATTAAAATTATTTAATGTTGCTGAATGATAGAATTTGAACTACATCTACGCAAAAGCCAAAATTCTCCACCGGCTAGAGAAAACGGTCATCGGGCAATAGATCGAAAGGAAGGACAATAGGTTGGAAACAGTTTTCACTTTTGTAATAAACACTATTTAATAGCTTAAACATGGTTTATTTCAGTCTCCTCAGCGGCTCAGGAAATTTGATCTGAAGCTATTCTGACCTTAAATATTACAGCTAATGAACATTCTTCTATACGCTGCATTATATGTGAGTTTTTAAAACTGATTAGCTTTATATTAACATTAGCTCTATATTCAACTTCAAGAATTTCATGTTTGATCTATTATCCCAATTTTTGCCTTCGTCTCCTGCATTTTGATCCATCTGTACTGAAGTAATGTTTATGTTGAATACTTAGCTTAACTAAGCTAAGTATTCAAATTACATCATTCTAAAAATAGAATGATGTAATTAGCTGAACCATTCATATTGCACAAAATGTCCGTCCAGCCAAACGGACATTTTGCCATCCAGCAGGACGGGAACTATCCCGTTCTGAGAACTATATATAGCAAAGAAAGAATCACAACTTTGAGAAATTAAGAATTAATAACTCAGAGAAACTGAGAATTTAATATCTCCAAATCGAGAAAGTAATCTCAAAACGAAAGTATTTCCAAAGTGAAATTACTAAACCAATCTTCTCAACTATATCGAATAACGAATAGTTAGAGATAATTTTCAAGTCAGGACTTTATTCAAAAGGGAATAATAAGTTACTGATAACAGTTCGAGTTAGTAAAGTTTTTACTAACTTTCCCGACCTTGTCCTCTTTCTAACTTTCATAACTTCTAACTTTTATAACTTTATGTTTTAACTCTTATAACCTCATCACTTTAGCTGTAAATTTATCTATGTTAGATTTCTATAAAGATTATATAAAACTTATAACTAGATCAATTAGTCAAATTTACTTACTTAGATCATTAAATACTTTTATGAGACTTATCAGGCTTAGAAAGATAGCATATACTAGGAGTACGACCATCGAGTCAGAAGTTCGAACCTTCGCACCCCCTACCCTCTAGTATAAACTGGTGCGACCAGTGAGGCTCGTATAAATATTCTATCTTCTAAGTACTTTTAAAAATTAACCAAGTTAATGGCCTCAGGCGGAGGAACTGGAAGTGGCACCGGTACTGGTGGCACTGGTACTGGAACAACTGGTACCGCTACATTAGTAAGAACACTTACTGATACACCTCTCTCCCATCCGAATATGTCACTTGTTACATTCTCGGGAAATGACCCCAGACAAAACGCAAATGAATTTTGGAGTTCTGTAGAACAAAAAATAAACTTCTCTTTGGGCACAACGTTACCTACAGATGCTGCCGCTTTAGCAAATCACCAAAATAGACGCAAAGCGCTATTTGGATCCTTACTGACAGAAACCGCATTAGAGTGGTTCAATACTATTGACCCCACAAGAACTCTAGATCAAATAAAAGGAGATTTCATAAACCGGTTCACAGATAGTCGTGACCAATTCAAATATCGACTTGAAGTTGAGGGAGCAACCAGACAGGAAGGGGAATTAATTAAAAATTATTTCCACCGAATTAAGCATGCTGTTGATAGAGGATGGCCTGAAAAAATACCCGCAAGATTAACTGATCCTGGCCAAATCGCTACTGAACGAACAATACAGCAGCGACAAAGAGAGCAAAAGTATATTGACTTTGCTATTAGAGGCCTGCAACCCCCATCTTTAAAGCGCAAAGCTCATGAATACAGAATAGAAAATCCGGATAAAACATGGGACGAAATACAAAATCACTTAATAACAAAGGACTTAACATTTACTGTTAGCACTGACGGCACAGTAAAACAAACAAATGATAAAATCAGTAGCCTTGAAGCACAAATTAAAGAGCTTACTAGCCTAATGAGAAATAACGAAGTCAGCGCTATTAACTCAGGTTCTTTTAAAGACCCCAATGTAAAAGGACGACCAAATAACACACGCTTTTGCAATTATTGCCGTAATCATGGGCATTCCATTTCTAACTGCTCTAAGCACAGGATTGATGAAAGATTTAAAAAGATGAAAAGAGAACTCACTGAGGAAAAGGAGAAAAAGACATCCTTCAGTACTGACTACAAAAAGCAGACTAACAATAAGCCGTATTTTAATAACCAGAATCGCCCAAATAATACTAACAGCGGATATGACAACCGCAGATACGGAAATAAACACTATAATAATAATAATAACAAATCCTATGAACAAAAATTTCCCCAACACAACCAATTTAGTCCCATTGAAACTGAAGCTAGGCAATATTACGAACGTGAGAATCAAAATTTTCAACGTTCTTATCCCCCCACGTGCATAATAATCAATTTCAAGCATCAAGCAGTAGATATTATGACCAACAACCCCGCTCGTCCCACTCTGTTCACTGGGTAGAGGATCAAAACCAACAAACAGAATATTACGATCAGAACAATTACACCGATGCTATCACAGATTTCTTCCCTTTAAACTTCTAAAGTCTCCGAAAGTTAATACAAATAGTAATCCAAAATCCAGGATTTACCTAAACATGTATTATTTCACCGCCGGAGACATAAATAAAAATAGTGGACTTGAGATTGAGTATCTGATTGACCCAGGCTCGACATGTACGATAATAAATTACCCCACATTTCTAGAAATGCAAAAGTTGAACCCTAGCATGAGAATCTTCTCAGCTATCAATATCACAAAATCCTATAATGGATCACAAATTCGTATGTTAGGCCATACTACAGTAACATCATACTTTGACACTGACGGAAAGTATGAAGCAAACTATAAAGTATGGGTTACACAAGAAGGAACGTCTAACCTGATTGGTGTTGATTTCTGCCATATTTTCTTTAAAGCTCTGTATTTCGATATTCCTGCTGTAGAGTTAAAAGAACACACAGGAGTAATCAGTTATGGAACACTGAATAACGAAAAACAGTATCCACAAGTATCAGAGATAGAAGCAATAATCTTGTCTCAGCCACTTTATATACAGGCAAGATCAACCTACTTGTACAAACACCAAAACACTGATTTATGTTACCCCAAAGGCACTTCGTTTCTACCGCACAAAAATACAGTAAAAACAGAACTAGTATTTATTAACACAGTCTGTACACAAAGAGAGAAAACACTACCTATACTAATAGAAAACCACAAAAATCACCCTATTACACTTAATAAAAGTATTATTGGGTACGCTGTATGTGATCTAGTATTGAGTCGTGATACGCGCAAATTCAACATGCGCGATTGTAGTGAGTTCGCATACTCAATACTAAATAAGTATGAAGAATTGGATAATTGTTTCATGCTTAGTACAGTTGTTAACTCAGTACAAGAGGCTGAGTCGAACGAATCCGATAGTTGCATAAACTATATTAACCACGAAGAACAGTCAATATTCAATAGTAGTATGGCTATTGTGCACACAATTTCTAAGGACTGCGCTATGAGCAAAGGCTTTGCACTCATGCTGTGTAAAAGGTTCCCCGACTTGAGAGAACATTGTAAGTGGCAAGTAGAAGTGAACGATCGTGACGGAAATACAATAAACCAAAATGTATTACAATACATTGCTCCTAGTCTCGGACACCAAATCTTTAGTCTAATAACTAAAGAAAAATACAATAGTAAACCGACTATTGAAAGTATTACAACTGCACTATTCGAACTTCGCAATATACTTCTAATGCAAAACATTAGATGCATAGCTATGCCAAAAATCGCATGTGGATTAGACAAAATGAACTGGTCTGAGATATCTGCCTTGCTATACAATGTATTTAATTCTTCGGGAATTAAAATATATGTTTATGTGAGTAAAGCCGAAATTAATCAAATGCCGTCCTCTACGCAATACACAGATGAAAGCATCGAAGAGATATTTGGAATTGTAGGCGATGAAATTGTAAACAAATGCAAAAATGATGCTGAAATAGCAACTGATTTCTCAAGTGATGCAAAAACCTTATGCAAGCCCAATAATACTGAACAATTCCCCAAGTTCAGAACAACTGAACAAAACCACTTCATTATTCATGAAGTTGTACAAGAAGGACTCGATACACGACCAAAAGATGCAAGTAAAAACTATGCACACTATATCGAGTACCTAAAAAAGTTTGACTTCACGCAGAGTGACTTAACGGACGATGAATTCAGAGCACTTCTAGAAGTTCTTCTAGATGATGAGGACGTATACTCCCATCACAAGTATGATATCGGCCGCACGAAACAGAAATTTCACATACCCCTAAAAAAGGACTGCGAATTTAAAAAGCAACGTCCCAGCAAAATTCCCCTACATTTGCGTGACAAGTTAGAGGCATTAATGGACGAATTAATACAAGCCGGAATAATACGCGAGCTAAATGAGCACGACGATTTAAATAGCTGGTTTGTAAATCCAATTATTATACTGCCTAAGAACGACTATGTAAAGCTTGTAATTGACGCTCGCTACCTAAACTCAATTACAGATACAAGTAACTCAAGTTGGCCACTCGAGCCACTACAAGTTCTAATGACACGAGTAAATGGAGCATATTTTACAAGTAGTGATTTGTCGTGCGCTTATCATCAAGTGCCCCTTACAGAAGAAACTCAGAAATTAACTAGTTTTATTGTAGGTGGACGTCAATATACCTATCAAGTCGGATTTTATGGCTTAAAGCCCCTTCCGAACTTCTTTAGTAAACTTATGCGTTATGCATTTGGACCGCTAATAAAGAAAAAGCAAGCCATCACTTATATTGACGATACACTGCTACAAGCACAAGATAAACAGGAAATGTTCACAGTAATACGTGAATATCATGCACTACTGCGTAAAGCTAACTTAAAAGCTGCGCCGGATAAAACAAAATTCTTCTTACGAAAAGTGAAATTCCTCGGGCATGTAATATCGAAAGGGACACTTAGCCCAATCACTTCGCGCATTGCAGATATACAAAACTTAAAAACGCCAGAATCGAAAACCGATGTCCTCAGCGTATTAGGGGCGATGGGATTTTATGCAAATTATGTTATAAACTATCATATAGACGCAAAACCGCTATATGATTTAGTTAAGAATGAAACGAATTTCGAATGGCTGGATAGCCACCAGCAGGTATTCGATAAGTTGAAAGCAAAATTTGCACACGATATTTCCGTCGCTATCCCCAACCCAAAATACCCCTTTCATATACATGCTGACTCTTCCAACTTAGGAACTGGTAGTATACTAATTCAACAGTTCCCCGAAGGGAAAAGAATTGTTTCTGCAAACTCCCGTGTATTCGATAAAGCAGAACAGAAAATGTCCCCACAGCATAGAGAACTATGCGGAATAATATCAGCATTACAAACGTACGAGTTCTACATTATAGGCTCCCCCTATCCAATATATCTATTCTGCGATCACAGACCTATACTATTCCTCTGGTCTCGCCGCGGACAATTATCACATAGATTCTTTAAGTATCAAGTCGTGCTTACTAAATTTCAGAATCTAAAGATAATATACACTGAAGGTAAAAACCTTGCTTTCCCCGACTTACTTAGTAGACAAGTCCCGCAAGAAGAAGCGAAAAAGTTCCAAATTGAACACAAAACAGTCCCAAAGGACATTCGCTTCTACACATCGGATTATAAACCGATAAACTATTCAACACTACATTGTGACGAAAAGAAAGCACCCCCAAATACTAGCTATCCGGTAATTGCACATATACCCGGTCAGAAAAAGAAAATACTAAATATAACCGACGAAGATTTTAGTATTAACGACGCAAGCGACGATATAGAGCAGACATGTAGTGCAATATACAATATTGCCGACTCGTTCAGATATGGACGACAAATAAATCAGATCAGAAAGTGACGAGTGGCGTCAATATAACGTCCCAAATTTGTATCTGTTTGTTATAGATGGTATGGACAAAATACGCCACTAGATTTATATTTGCTCTACCATTCTCTTCAAATGGTAGGCTGTCTTGCGACATTCAATAATGCTGAACAAAGTTAACTATATTCACACACTAGTTAGTAAATACTGCATTTGTAGGCCACATTTCCAAAATTTTAACCTTTAACAGGTAGAATTAAAGTACCATCTAATGAATCCCCTCTGAATGAAAGTTGGTTGAACAACAATCGAAAGTGTCAAAAATCGAGACCACTGCAGACCGGACTTGATACCCAGAAAAAATCAGTTCTGAACCACAGTTTTTCAATTCTGTATTTTTACTCTGAATAGTACTATGATAATAACATATTTTAAATTTTCACCGTAAAATACAGAATAAAAAATCTCTGATTTTACTCTGAAGCATAGTAAAAGTCAAGTCTGAAAATGCTCTGGGCATACAAAACTGTTTTGTGGGTTAATCATGCCATCACCCTGTATATTCTGTTTTTAGTACTGACGACTGACTGAACAGTGCTTGTTCTGATCTGGTTGTGAAACAAACCGTGCGGGTACTGACTCGGTTCGGAAACTTTGTCAGTCTGTACTAACCAGATTAAAAACACTTCAGAAAGGTTGTTTCGTATTGAAAGATAGCAATTAGAATAACAGTCAAACTATGTTAAATATTTTATTGAGTTTGATCACTTCTCTAATTGTTGTGCTGATCATATTAAAACTTGTCAGTCCTGAAACATCAATTGTATATCGTCGGCCAGTACTGTATGTTTTCATTGAGCTAAAACTAAGACATTCACACAAAATTCCATCACGATCTGATAAAAATATCTGCAAAAATCTGCAAATTGGGCCAAAAATTTAACAATTTTCTAGGTTCCAGTCACTCGGCGTGTAGTTACTGGTTTTGGAACTTAATTTTTGCCAATATTAATACTTTATTTGCCATGTTTTAATATTGTAAGTCATCGTCATGCTCAAAAAGTGCATCGCCCAAAGTTTTTTGTTGCCGCAATTTTCAATTTTTTCATGACTTTCCAATGAACATTAGACGAGACAAAAAGTATAGATGCTCAGTCTGTTTCCAGAAAAAGGTACCTATCTGCCGATAATAATCATACTGCCAATTATGAGGATTCAAGAAAACATAATAAAAATAAGATACTCTTATGATACAATGATACAGTACTGGGCTGACGATGTACGGGTGGAAGACAATGTTTTGGGATTGATATGCCATAAAACTGGGGTCAGGGGGTGCCTTTCTATATAAAAGGCAAGATTTTACAATATAATTTTTCTATGTAGGAAGCAAGACTTTAGAATTTGCAAAGTTCGACTTTCAAATAAGATTGCACGACTCTACTAAAGTCAATTCGAAATTCTGTCTTATATCTAGAGGCGCTACGCTGCTGTCGACGAATGCAATATCTTTCCATTTCACTTAATTAGAGTCAGCAATCCTTTTACAAACCACATCATGAACTTCAGCACAACCGAGATGAAATATTACGTAATCTTTTCCGTTAATAGCTACCCCCCAGCACGTTCTTCACCCCAAATACAGAGCCCCAGCTTTTTTTATAAAATCATTTTTATAAAATTTTTGCCCGTTTGAAGGGGTCGCAAACAATATGCAGACACTAAGCTGGAGGGCAGAAACAAAAGGGACCCCAATCTTTTTTGTTCTGCAATATTGTTTTATGTTATGGAACCAAGTTGGTGTATACTTATTTTCATTTGCCCAGCTTAGATCGTGCCCAGCTACAAAATCTCATTCACAAGTCGCTTATAACCTCCTAATGAAAGTTTGACTTTGATGTTCCTATGTTATTTATTGTTTGGAAATTCTTGTGTTTTAAAGCACAATTTGTATCCTGATAGTTGTGCAGATATTTCTGCGTAAATATCCTGTTACACAGGCGGTCGCCCAATTGGTCATGTGATGGTTTCAAAGATACATCAAGAAACTTGTTTTCTGTTACGAAGTTTCAAAGAAGTAGTCGATAGCATTAGTTTTTTGGGATACTCCATTTCAAAGAATGGAATAGCACCAGATCCCAAACTTGTTGAAATAATAAAAAAGCAAAAACACCAACTAACAAAAAACAACTCGAATCGTTTTTCGGACTGGCAAACTTTTATGGAAGAATGATTCCTGATTTTGCAACAAAAATGCTACTCTTAAATAACATGAGAAATAGCGATTTATCATGGGGCAAATTGCAAAAAAACCTTTGAAGACATAAATTGAGTTATGTGCTAATCCAAATGTACAGCCCTATAGTTTACAAAAGAAGCAACAGTTACTACAGACGGCTCTGAAAAAACTATTGGCTGGGTTCTGTCGCCAGAAGGACATCCAGTTATATGTATCAAAAAAGTTGACTCAAGCGGGGCAAAACTACTCAAACGTAGAGCGTGAAGCACTGGGAATTGAATTTGTGGTCACAAAATTGAAACAATTTCTTCTTGCAAGACAACTCACCATACAGATAGACCACAAGCCCCTCAAATATCTCTTTGCACCAGGCAAGGAGATCCCGAAAACTGCATCAGCTAGAATTAGAAGATGGGCAATAACTCTAATGGGTTTTGAATTTGAATTGAAGTATATACCAAAAGAGCAGATAACCCATGCAGATGCATTGAGCAAAACGAATTTTGACGAAAACGAATCCGACAACGATCGAGTGTGCTTCGCAATCAATAACCTCTACTTCGCTCAGAGTGATTTGGTGACCCAATTAGAAATCAACACTAAGTTGGAACAAACAGATTCTTTCAACACATGAAGAAACGAATCAAAAATGACAATTGGCAACAATTTTCAGCAACGGGAATGGGATTCTAACAACAGAAAGATTCACTGACTATACATAATGAAGTAATCTTCAGAGTTGTTGTTCCTCTCATTCTACCCAAACTAGGAATCTTGGTTTTGGCAAAACCGCATAAGACACATCTTGGGAAGAATTCAACAGAAGCATCAGTCATATGATGACCTGGCATTACCCAAGACGTTCAACATTTTGTTAGTAAATGTATAAATTGTCAAATGAACAAGCCTAGCCTGAGAAAAATAGTCTCTACGTGGCCAGAAGCCGTTGTTTTAATACGGCTGTGAATCGACTGGGGCTATGTTAAGGATCAAGTCAACATCTCAGTAATTGTTGACGCGGTTTCTGTCTGAATAGAAGCTTTCCCTGCGGAAATTGGAAAATCAGAAACTGTTAAAACATATTTTAGTCAAATCTTTGCAAAATTCGGAATACTAGGGGTTTTAGTATCAGATAATGGTCCCGATTCTGTAAGTGGGTACCTTAAATTGTGACGTGAATCACTGGGAGTTAAGAAAATAGAATCACCCGTCTATCAACCAATAGCTAATGGACTAGCTGAAAGAGCATGTCAGACAGTGAAGAGGGCACTTCAAGCATTGAGTCCCAATCTGAATGTATCATTTGGAGCATTTCTCAAATGGACACTGGTGACACGTCTCAACACTTCAAAGACGAGGGGAAAAACTCCAGTTGAACTTCTATTGGGACGCATGGTGAGACTACCAACAAACGCAGATTTGGATTTGTGCGAAGCCATTCTACTAAACGTCAATGAAAATACAAAGACAGTTCCTTCTACCTTCATCATCAGGAAGTGTTTGTACACATCATTCATACAGCCCGAAAACTCAACACAGACTATTTGAGTGAGTGGCGACCAAATTGCGTGACTATACGAGAACAATATGAAAATGAACCACCAGCGGAGGAGACCATTTCTCAATCAGAACCACAACTTCAGAACACAGATGTGGGACCTTTACATCGAGATGAAGCTTCTGCAGCCACATCAGCTGCAGAGCACCAACAACCCGAACCATCACAAACATCCACAAGAAATAGAAAACAACCCTACAGATATGGAGAACCTAAACCCACAAACTTGCTTAAAAAAGGAGGCGGATGTGATAGTTTCGAAGAAACATCAAGAAAATTAGAAGTTTTCTTCATTAAACTTTCAAGGAACGAAAGAAAATTTTACCTGACGAACTTTGTCGCTATGTTGATAAGTAATGGCCACAAACCTAAACTCGATTCTAATTTTGTTTTGGCGCTATCATTATCTTATTGACCTATCAATCAGATATCAGAATTAATTTTTCCCACCCATCAAAACCTGGTTCTAACATTCACCGACCTCTTACTAATGAACTTGATTGTATCTAGGCCGTATATGATTCTCATGAAATGTTGATGAAAATAGAAAATCGCCTCCGGGATTCGGAACTAATATTTATTTGCATGCCAGTCAAGTGAAATAATTTTAGTTAATCTAAACTTTTTCTGTATTTTTTTGCATAGATAACTACTATAAATACGAGCTAAATTTTCATACAGCCCGAAAATTTAACACAGACTATTTGAGTGAGTAACGACTTAATTGCGTGACTATACGAGAACAATATGAAAATGAACCACCAGCGGAGGAGACCATTTCTCAATCAGAACCACAACTTCAGAACACAGATGTGGGACCTTTACATCGAGATGAAGCTTCTGCAGCCACATCAGCTGCAGAGCACCAACAACCCGAACCATCACAAACATCCACAAGAAATAGAAAACAACCCTACAGATATGGAGAACCTAAACCCACAAACTTGCTTAAAAAAGGAGGCGGATGTGATAGTTTCGAAGAAACATCAAGAAAATTAGAAGTTTTCTTCATTAAACTTTCAAGGAACGAAAGAAAATTTTACCTGACGAACTTTGTCGCTATGTTGATAAGTAATGGCCACAAACCTAAACTCAATTCTAATTTTGTTTTGGCGCTATCATTATCTTATTGACCTATCAATCAGATATCAGAATTAATTTTTCCCACCCATCAAAACCAGGTTCTAACATTCACCGACCTCTTACTAATGAACTTGATTGTATCTAGGCCGTATATGATTCTCATGAAATGTTGAAGAAAATAGAAAATCGCCTCCGGGATTCGGAACTAATATTTATTTGCATGCCAGTCAAGTGAAATAATTTTAGTTAATCTAAACTTTTTCTGTATTTTTTTGCATAGATAACTACTATAAATACGAGCTAAATTTTCATACAGCCCGAAAATTTAACACAGACTATTTGAGTGAGTAACGACTTAATTGCGTGACTATACGAGAACAATATGAAAATGAACCACCAGCGGAGGAGACCATTTCTCAATCAGAACCACAACTTCAGAACACAGATGTGGGACCTTTACATCGAGATGAAGCTTCTGCAGCCACATCAGCTGCAGAGCACCAACAACCCGAACCATCACAAACATCCACAAGAAATAGAAAACAACCCTACAGATATGGAGAACCTAAACCCACAAACTTGCTTAAAAAAGGAGGCGGATGTGATAGTTTCAAAGAAACATCAAGAAAATTAGAAAATTTCTTCATTAAACTTTCAAGGAACGAAAGAAAATTTTACCTGACCTACGTTGTTGCTATGTTGATAAGTAATCGCCACAAACCTAAACTCGTTTCTAATTTTGTTTTGGCGCTATCATTATCTTATTGACTTATCAATCAGATATAAGAATTAATTTTTCCCACCCATCAAAACCTGGTTCTAACATTTACCGACCTCTTACTAATGAACTTGATTGTATCTAGGCCGTATATGATTCTCATGAAATGTTGATGAAAATAGAAAATCGCCTCCGGGATTCAGAACTAATATTTATTTGCATGCCAGTCAAGTGAAATAATTTTAGATAATCTAAACTTTTTCTGTATTTTTTTGCATAGATAACTACTATAAACACGAGCTAAGTTTTCATACAGCCCGAAAACTTAACACAGACTATTTGAGGGAGTAACGACCAAATTGCGTGACTATACGAGAACAATATGAAAATGAACCACCAGCGGAGGAGACCATTTCTCAATCAGAACCACAACTTCAGAACACAGATGTGGGACCTTTACATCGAGATGAAGCTTCTGCAGCCACATCAGCTGCAGAGCACCAACAACCCGATCCATCACAAACATCCACAAGAAATAAAGACAACCCTACAGATATGGAGAATCTAAACCCACAAACTTGCTTAAAAAAGGAGGCGAATGTGATAGTTTCAAAGAAACATCAAAAAAAATAGAAGTTTTCTTCATTAAACTTTCAAGGAACGAAAGAAAATGTTACCTGACGAATTTTGTCGCTATGTTGATAAGTAATGGCCACAAACCTAAACTCGATTCTAATTTTGTTTTGGCGCTATCATTATCTTATTGACCTATCAATCAGATATCAGAATTAATTTTTCCCACCCATCAAAACCTGGTTCTAACATTCACCAACCTCTTACTAATGAACTTGATTGTATCTAGGCCGTATATGATTCTCATGAAATGTTGATGAAAATAGAAAATCGCCTCCGGGATTCGGAACTAATATTTATTTGCATGCCAGTCAAGTGAAATAATTTTAGTTAATCTAAACTTTTTCTGTATTTTTTTGCATAGATAACTACTATAAATACGAGCTAAATTTTCATACAGCCCGAAAATTTAACACAGACTATTTGAGTGAGTAACGACTTAATTGCGTGACTATACGAGAACAATATGAAAATGAACCACCAGCGGAGGAGACCATTTCTCAATCAGAACCACAACTTCAGAACACAGATGTGTGGACTTTTACGTCGAGATGAAGCTTCTGCAGCCACATCAGCTGCAGAGCACCAACAACCCGAACCATCACAAACATGCACAAGAAATAGAAAACAACCTTACAGATATGGAGAACCTAAACCCACAAACTTGCTTAAAAAAGGAGGCGGATGTGATAGTTTCGAAGAAACATCAAGAAAATTAGAAGTTTTCTTCATTAAACTTTCAAGGAACGAAAAAAAATTTTCCTGACGAACTTTGTCCCTATGTTGATAAGTAAAGGCCACAAACCTAAACTCGTTTCTAATTTTGTTTTGGCGCTATCATTATCTTATTGACCTATCAATCAGATATCAGAATTAATTTTTCCCACCCATCAAAACCTGGTTCTAACATTCACCGACATTTTACTAATGAACTTGATTGTATCTAGGCCGTATATAATTCTCATGAAATGTTGATGAAAATAGAAAATCGCCTCCGGGATTCGGAACTAATATTTATTTGCATGCCAGTCAAGTGAAACAATTTTAGTTAATCTACACTTTTTCTGTTGTTTTTGCATGGTTAACTACTATAAATGCGAGCTAAATTTTGTATACTTTCTGTAACAATTTTATTTTAAAATTCAACCTATTGAATTCTTTTGACCACGACAGGCCGAAAAGGCGTTTTGTCAACAACGAAAAGTCACTTTTCACTTTTTTAGTGCAGTAATAGTACAGTTTTTCGAGCGCATTAAATGATAACAATGTTGTATCTTTCCTTTCAAGATTCTGCCAAAACTTCAAAACTGCAAAAAATATCAACTCAAATCGGGAGAAAAGTCAATATAGAACAAAAAGCTATTATGTGAAGAAGCGGTTCAGTTAATTTTTTGATTCACGTTCACATTAAAGTTTCTAAGAACTTTCTTTTGCTGGTGGACAGCAGCCCTAAACCACCGGTAAGAGATTGTGTAGATTAATTTAGCTGCTTTTGATTTTTCATTTTATGCTCCGTTGCCTGCACGGATAATGGGAGATCTACTTTAGGAATCAGAGCTCAGTTAGATATTATTTGACATTCTTTTAGAGGATATATAGCAAAAGTTGTCGCTAGAGATATCGATAGCCGTCAATGAGAAAGTAGAAAATTTTGCCGACAGCTCAATTCTGATCGGCCGGCAAATCTGATTCACCAAAATATCTGCAGTTTGTCCAACCACTGCATTTGTGGTGGAGTGTCAAAATAGTTAATTCAACACGTCTTTTTGTTGCAAATACTATTGCTTCGGAATATATTCAATGAAACCTGATGAGCTGTCCAAATATTTGAGACAACTGGGCATCTTCGCATTAAAATTATTTAATGTTGCTGAATGATAGAATTTGAACTACATCTACGCAAAAGCCAAAATTCTCCACCGGCTAGAGAAAACGGTCATCGGGCAATAGATCGAAAGGAAGGACAATAGGTTGGAAACAGTTTTCACTTTTGTAATAAACACTATTTAATAGCTTAAACATGGTTTATTTCAGTCTCCTCAGCGGCTCAGGAAATTTGATCTGAAACTATTCTGACCTTAAATATTACAGCTAATGAACATTCTTCTATACGCTGCATTATATGTGAGTTTTTAAAACTGATTAGCTTTATATTAACATTAGCTCTATATTCAACTTCAAGAATTTCATGTTTGATCTATTATCCCAATTTTTGCCTTCGTCTCCTGCATTTTGATCCATCTGTACTGAAGTAATGTTTATGTTGAATACTTAGCTTAACTAAGCTAAGTATTCAAATTACATCATTCTAAAAATAGAATGATGTAATTAGCTGAACCATTCATATTGCACAAAATGTCCGTCCAGCCAAACGGACATTTTGCCATCCAGCAGGACGGGAACTATCCCGTTCTGAGAACTATATATAGCAAAGAAAGAATCACAACTTTGAGAAATTAAGAATTAATAACTCAGAGAAACTGAGAATTTAATATCTCCAAATCGAGAAAGTAATCTCAAAACGAAAGTATTTCCAAAGTGAAATTACTAAACCAATCTTCTCAACTATATCGAATAACGAATAGTTAGAGATAATTTTCAAGTCAGGACTTTATTCAAAAGGGAATAATAAGTTACTGATAACAGTTCGAGTTAGTAAAGTTTTTACTAACTTTCCCGACCTTGTCCTCTTTCTAACTTTCATAACTTCTAACTTTTATAACTTTATGTTTTAACTCTTATAACCTCATCACTTTAGCTGTAAATTTATCTATGTTAGATTTCTATAAAGATTATATAAAACTTATAACTAGATCAATTAGTCAAATTTACTTACTTAGATCATTAAATACTTTTATGAGACTTATCAGGCTTAGAAAGATAGCATATACTAGGAGTACGACCATCGAGTCAGAAGTTTGAACCTTCGCACCCCCTACCCTCTAGTATAAACTGGTGCGACCAGTGAGGCTCGTATAAATATTCTATCTTCTAAGTACTTTTAAAAATTAACCAAGTTAATGGCCTCAGGCGGAGGAACTGGAAGTGGCACCGGTACTGGTGGCACTGGTACTGGAACAACTGGTACCGCTACATTAGTAAGAACACTTACTGATACACCTCTCTCCCATCCGAATATGTCACTTGTTACATTCTCGGGAAATGACCCCAGACAAAACGCAAATGAATTTTGGAGTTCTGTAGAACAAAAAATAAACTTCTCTTTGGGCACAACGTTACCTACAGATGCTGCCGCTTTAGCAAATCACCAAAATAGACGCAAAGCGCTATTTGGATCCTTACTGACAGAAACCGCATTAGAGTGGTTCAATACTATTGACCCCACAAGAACTCTAGATCAAATAAAAGGAGATTTCATAAACCGGTTCACAGATAGTCGTGACCAATTCAAATATCGACTTGAAGTTGAGGGAGCAACCAGACAGGAAGGGGAATTAATTAAAAATTATTTCCACCGAATTAAGCATGCTGTTGATAGAGGATGGCCTGAAAAAATACCCGCAAGATTAACTGATCCTGGCCAAATCGCTACTGAACGAACAATACAGCAGCGACAAAGAGAGCAAAAGTATATTGACTTTGCTATTAGAGGCCTGCAACCCCCATCTTTAAAGCGCAAAGCTCATGAATACAGAATAGAAAATCCGGATAAAACATGGGACGAAATACAAAATCACTTAATAACAAAGGACTTAACATTTACTGTTAGCACTGACGGCACAGTAAAACAAACAAATGATAAAATCAGTAGCCTTGAAGCACAAATTAAAGAGCTTACTAGCCTAATGAGAAATAACGAAGTCAGCGCTATTAACTCAGGTTCTTTTAAAGACCCCAATGTAAAAGGACGACCAAATAACACACGCTTTTGCAATTATTGCCGTAATCATGGGCATTCCATTTCTAACTGCTCTAAGCACAGGATTGATGAAAGATTTAAAAAGATGAAAAGAGAACTCACTGAGGAAAAGGAGAAAAAGACATCCTTCAGTACTGACTACAAAAAGCAGACTAACAATAAGCCGTATTTTAATAACCAGAATCGCCCAAATAATACTAACAGCGGATATGACAACCGCAGATACGGAAATAAACACTATAATAATAATAATAACAAATCCTATGAACAAAAATTTCCCCAACACAACCAATTTAGTCCCATTGAAACTGAAGCTAGGCAATATTACGAACGTGAGAATCAAAATTTTCAACGTTCTTATCCCCCCCACGTGCATAATAATCAATTTCAAGCATCAAGCAGTAGATATTATGACCAACAACCCCGCTCGTCCCACTCTGTTCACTGGGTAGAGGATCAAAACCAACAAACAGAATATTACGATCAGAATAATTACACCGATGCTATCACAGATTTCTTCCCTTTAAACTTCTAAAGTCTCCGAAAGTTAATACAAATAGTAATCCAAAATCCAGGATTTACCTAAACATGTATTATTTCACCGCCGGAGACATAAATAAAAATAGTGGACTTGAGATTGAGTATCTGATTGACCCAGGCTCGACATGTACGATAATAAATTACCCCACATTTCTAGAAATGCAAAAGTTGAACCCTAGCATGAGAATCTTCTCAGCTATCAATATCACAAAATCCTATAATGGATCACAAATTCGTATGTTAGGCCATACTACAGTAACATCATACTTTGACACTGACGGAAAGTATGAAGCAAACTATAAAGTATGGGTTACACAAGAAGGAACGTCTAACCTGATTGGTGTTGATTTCTGCCATATTTTCTTTAAAGCTCTGTATTTCGATATTCCTGCTGTAGAGTTAAAAGAACACACAGGAGTAATCAGTTATGGAACACTGAATAACGAAAAACAGTATCCACAAGTATCAGAGATAGAAGCAATAATCTTGTCTCAGCCACTTTATATACAGGCAAGATCAACCTACTTGTACAAACACCAAAACACTGATTTATGTTACCCCAAAGGCACTTCGTTTCTACCGCACAAAAATACAGTAAAAACAGAACTAGTATTTATTAACACAGTCTGTACACAAAGAGAGAAAACACTACCTATACTAATAGAAAACCACAAAAATCACCCTATTACACTTAATAAAAGTATTATTGGGTACGCTGTATGTGATCTAGTATTGAGTCGTGATACGCGCAAATTCAACATGCGCGATTGTAGTGAGTTCGCATACTCAATACTAAATAAGTATGAAGAATTGGATAATTGTTTCATGCTTAGTACAGTTGTTAACTCAGTACAAGAGGCTGAGTCGAACGAATCCGATAGTTGCATAAACTATATTAACCACGAAGAACAGTCAATATTCAATAGTAGTATGGCTATTGTGCACACAATTTCTAAGGACTGCGCTATGAGCAAAGGCTTTGCACTCATGCTGTGTAAAAGGTTCCCCGACTTGAGAGAACATTGTAAGTGGCAAGTAGAAGTGAACGATCGTGACGGAAATACAATAAACCAAAATGTATTACAATACATTGCTCCTAGTCTCGGACACCAAATCTTTAGTCTAATAACTAAAGAAAAATACAATAGTAAACCGACTATTGAAAGTATTACAACTGCACTATTCGAACTTCGCAATATACTTCTAATGCAAAACATTAGATGCATAGCTATGCCAAAAATCGCATGTGGATTAGACAAAATGAACTGGTCTGAGATATCTGCCTTGCTATACAATGTATTTAATTCTTCGGGAATTAAAATATATGTTTATGTGAGTAAAGCCGAAATTAATCAAATGCCGTCCTCTACGCAATACACAGATGAAAGCATCGAAGAGATATTTGGAATTGTAGGCGATGAAATTGTAAACAAATGCAAAAATGATGCTGAAATAGCAACTGATTTCTCAAGTGATGCAAAAACCTTATGCAAGCCCAATAATACTGAACAATTCCCCAAGTTCAGAACAACTGAACAAAACCACTTCATTATTCATGAAGTTGTACAAGAAGGACTCGATACACGACCAAAAGATGCAAGTAAAAACTATGCACACTATATCGAGTACCTAAAAAAGTTTGACTTCACGCAGAGTGACTTAACGGACGATGAATTCAGAGCACTTCTAGAAGTTCTTCTAGATGATGAGGACGTATACTCCCATCACAAGTATGATATCGGCCGCACGAAACAGAAATTTCACATACCCCTAAAAAAGGACTGCGAATTTAAAAAGCAACGTCCCAGCAAAATTCCCCTACATTTGCGTGACAAGTTAGAGGCATTAATGGACGAATTAATACAAGCCGGAATAATACGCGAGCTAAATGAGCACGACGATTTAAATAGCTGGTTTGTAAATCCAATTATTATACTGCCTAAGAACGACTATGTAAAGCTTGTAATTGACGCTCGCTACCTAAACTCAATTACAGATACAAGTAACTCAAGTTGGCCACTCGAGCCACTACAAGTTCTAATGACACGAGTAAATGGAGCATATTTTACAAGTAGTGATTTGTCGTGCGCTTATCATCAAGTGCCCCTTACAGAAGAAACTCAGAAATTAACTAGTTTTATTGTAGGTGGACGTCAATATACCTATCAAGTCGGATTTTATGGCTTAAAGCCCCTTCCGAACTTCTTTAGTAAACTTATGCGTTATGCATTTGGACCGCTAATAAAGAAAAAGCAAGCCATCACTTATATTGACGATACACTGCTACAAGCACAAGATAAACAGGAAATGTTCACAGTAATACGTGAATATCATGCACTACTGCGTAAAGCTAACTTAAAAGCTGCGCCGGATAAAACAAAATTCTTCTTACGAAAAGTGAAATTCCTCGGGCATGTAATATCGAAAGGGACACTTAGCCCAATCACTTCGCGCATTGCAGATATACAAAACTTAAAAACGCCAGAATCGAAAACCGATGTCCTCAGCGTATTAGGGGCGATGGGATTTTATGCAAATTATGTTATAAACTATCATATAGACGCAAAACCGCTATATGATTTAGTTAAGAATGAAACGAATTTCGAATGGCTGGATAGCCACCAGCAGGTATTCGATAAGTTGAAAGCAAAATTTGCACACGATATTTCCGTCGCTATCCCCAACCCAAAATACCCCTTTCATATACATGCTGACTCTTCCAACTTAGGAACTGGTAGTATACTAATTCAACAGTTCCCCGAAGGGAAAAGAATTGTTTCTGCAAACTCCCGTGTATTCGATAAAGCAGAACAGAAAATGTCCCCACAGCATAGAGAACTATGCGGAATAATATCAGCATTACAAACGTACGAGTTCTACATTATAGGCTCCCCCTATCCAATATATCTATTCTGCGATCACAGACCTATACTATTCCTCTGGTCTCGCCGCGGACAATTATCACATAGATTCTTTAAGTATCAAGTCGTGCTTACTAAATTTCAGAATCTAAAGATAATATACACTGAAGGTAAAAACCTTGCTTTCCCCGACTTACTTAGTAGACAAGTCCCGCAAGAAGAAGCGAAAAAGTTCCAAATTGAACACAAAACAGTCCCAAAGGACATTCGCTTCTACACATCGGATTATAAACCGATAAACTATTCAATACTACATTGTGACGAAAAGAAAGCACCCCCAAATACTAGCTATCCGGTAATTGCACATATACCCGGTCAGAAAAAGAAGATACTAAATATAACCGACGAAGATTTTAGTATTAACGACGCAAGCGACGATATAGAGCAGACATGTAGTGCAATATACAATATTGCCGACTCGTTCAGATATGGACGACAAATAAATCAGATCAGAAAGATGTCTTCGGAAAATGTATCTACAGAATGCCTTAATGACCACACATACGAAGAAATAACCGAAGAGGTACATGCAGTAGATGACGGTCTTGATGATGAAGACTGGTTAGAACTGCAAAAGGGGAATGTAGATATATCGTTAATACAAGAACTAGAACAAGCGAAGGAGGAATACAAACAACGCACACACAAGTGTGATATTGTAGAACCGAAGACTCTACATACAGAAGTAGTAAAAGTATCTTGTAAGGACTTACTACTAAAATTAACAGAGTTCACCAAACAAGCTCAACTAGACACAGATACAATTCTGCGCGAACAAATAAATGATCCGGTTTTACAAACCGTTCGCCAGTGGCTAAAGGCAGGCAAAGAACCGCCGAGCACAAGTACAATTAAGCATTGTAAAGGATTACGTGCATACAAAAATATATTTAACCTTCTACTACTCGAGGAACAATATGACTTACTATGCTACAATAAACCAGACGAGAACGGTTTATACGATACCAAAATATGTGTTCCACTATCGCTATTTATGAAGTGTTTTGAGTTAGCACATAATAATCCGCTAAGTGGGCATCGTGGAGACGCATGTACATTTAACAACATTAGTAGATTCTTTTACTGGCCCGGAATGTACAAATGGGTTACAATGCTAATACATGATTGCCTAGATTGTCAGAAGAATAAACCACAAAGACATGATCTAAACGAAGCACCCTTAGAACAGTGGGGAGAACTAGAAACCACCCCATTTCATACTATACACATAGACCACAAGGGCCCATTTAGGCCTTGTAGTAACCAAAAGAAATTTTGTCTAGTTATAGTAGATAGTTTCTCTCGCTTTATACAAGTTTATCCATCAAAAACAGCCGATGCACCAGAAACTGTTAAATTAATAGAAAAATATATTACCCGATTCGGAATCCCCCAGCAAATAGTACATGACAACGGTACTGCATTTTTGAGTAATGATTTTGTGCACTGGACGCATGAATTCGGAATTACCTTAAAACCACGAACCTCATACTCACCTTGGACAAATGGCAAGGTTGAAGTACAAAATAAAAACTTAGCAAATTATTTGCGCAGTTTTATTAACGACACCGGATCGAATTGGGCCAGCCTTACTAATAAGTTTGCCTTTGCGCATAATACTGCAATAAATTACAGTACAGGATATACTCCGTACGAGATAGTATTCGGCATTAAACCGCAAATTCCAATTTCCCTTAAGCTAGGCTTACTACGGGATAATAGACGGAATTGTATTTCAGAGTATTGTAAAGACCTTCCCTTACATACTCACTGTGAAAATTCTTGTAAAAACGAGAAAGTAGACAAACTATTACAGAATAGATTGTCTAGTACTATACTACAACGCGAAAATGAATTTAAAAATATATATAGTAAAACGTATACTCGCTGTCGGCAAATTACAAACAAAGCACACGAGTATAGGAATAGATTTAAATTGGGTAGACCAATCAAAATCGGTCGTAAAGTTCTACTAGAGAATCACGCTAAAGGATTATTGAAATCCAAAAAACCACTAGAGTTACGCTCTGGACCATATACTGTTACTAAACAAATTACTAACACTACGTATGAAATTGTTCACGACACAACTGAACAAAAGAAAGTAGTGCATAGAAATCACTTAGCAGAATACTTTCCTAAAGAACAGGAAATAGACAAGTTAGTACAGGACTATAGTACTAACTATGATGATTCACAGGCCTACTATGATAGGTTCAACCAGTACTCAATAAATAGATTCAATCACCAAACAATTGATAACCCGGAATATATGCCGTGGCCTATTATTAACAACGCAAATAATCAGGCTGAGCAAATAACATCACCGCAACCAGTTGAGTACTCAACTACTGTTAACACGTGCCGGAGTGCGCCTAACAGCCCATACAAAACAAATAGAAATGATAGCACACTACATATCAGAAATTTGTTTAGCCCCCAAAGTAGTTCACAAAGTACTACGTCCAATTCCCATACATTTAGCCCTATCATTAGTTCAACCCCCCACCCAGTAAAAATAAAACCTAATCCTAACCCAATTCATTCTGATGTCAGACCGCAGAGAACACGGACTGAACCTAAACGCTATGGAAATACAATTCCATCAGATTTAATTCCAAAAGTCCAAAAGAAATAATTCTTTCGTACAAAGTTGTTATTAAAATATACGAAATTATAAAAATAAAATATACAAATTATAAAAATATTTAAAGCAAAAAAATTGCAAAAATTATAACAGTCGAGATCTAGCAAGTTTAATTAGTTTAATATATTCGCGGGCAATAGTACAGTCTCGAAAGAGAAGCCCGCACCCCAGAACAACAGCCAACCCATACAGTTGCTGAGCAGCTCTTGCTGTCTCAGGGGTCCACCACACTCGCCAAAGCTCGAACACAAAATTCATAAATTCTTCATGGCACTCGGGGTTGGGTGCTGTTAATTTTCGCTCGAACTAAAAAATTCAAAAATTTCATAATCTACCCCAATATATCCCAGAAAAATATTTGTAACTTCAAAAATTTACCTCTTCCCCCAACCAACATTTGAGGTACTGCACTGTAGCAGGACATATCTTCGCGTATTTCAATAAATTCCTATCCTTATTATTTACACAATACTCCTGCGCAACCCGCAGCGAATAAAACTCCTCTTCAGAGAGGACAATTTGAGTTGATATATACTGCTCAGAGAGGAAAAATTTCATCTCTCTGGCATCCAACTCCAAATCTAAGTGTTCGAAGGCAGAATAATTTGCCTCTTTAAACAACTTTAAAATAGTTCTGTTCATTATTCCTCAAAGTTAGACTAGAATTACATTCAGCGAATTTCTCTATATATACAGGAATAGAAATATACCCCAACCAGTTAAATTTCTTATTAACTCTGTCTTCACGGACAACCCTCAATCAACCAATCAGAATTCAGTATTCTGCCAGTTGCGCGGATAGAAATCCGCTCTCAATAATTTATGTAAATATACAAATTGATAAAATACAGTTGGAACAGTTAGCCAATCAGGGCTCACTATTTTGCCATCCGCACGGACGGCCAAATTGCCATTGAGAAAACTATAAATTCTCAATTTAACTGAATAGATTCATTCTTCTGAATCTCTCGCTTAAAAACTACAACCACACTCTCGTTGACAAATCCTACAAAATTCATTTTTAAAAATGAATCCCGAAATCGAATCTCTGTTCCCCGAGGAGGGAGAGATTATCGAAACTGAAAACCCCAGAAGAAACTTCACTGAGGTAAATCTTTTGCTTATTCTTTTTCTGTTTCGTATATTTCTATTTTGCAAAAACAGATACATAGAAAATGTCACAAAATTATTTGTGACTGCAACCTTAATTTTATCTAATTTCACAAATTGTGAAAATCCAGACTCTGAAATTTTCACAGATTTAAAAACTGCTCACCATCACTTATACGCAAAAACTGCAACATCACTAAAAGTCGCTCACTACGATTGTTCACTTATGGACTCTAATAAAATGTACTCACTAAACAAAGTCGCTCCTTGTAAAATTGAACCACAAAATGTTGAAATTTCAAAAGTCAAAGGACAAATTTTCAACCGTTTCTTTAGAGGAAAATTAGAAGCTACTATGTGTAGAGCAAGCCACCAAAGCATTAGGTGGTATTGCGGCCTTTTCGACGCTAGTGGAATTGATGCAAAACGTAGCACAATTACCACAGACGTAGATTTAACTCCAGAACAGTGTAGGCAGGCTAGATTAACTAATAAGTTAAGTATTAACGGAAAAGAAATTCCGATTAAATTAAATGTAAGAACAACTTATATAAAAAATTCCGGTCCAAATATTGGAGAAAATCCAAACGAATGTGACGATTCTGGCTGGATAATTCACGATACATTTGAAACTTATATGCAGGATACAACTTTAAATGTTAACCTGCGGGGAGGATCAGTAAATAACTGGCAAAATATTCCCCTGCCTTGCACATTATCAGAAGGCGGTTGTCAAAGCACGTCAACCGACCCCCATGCTTATAGCTGGGAGAAACAAGATAATTGCTTGTTCGCTTTAAGAGAACAATTTGAAGGCAAAATGATAAAAATAGGAGATAATTACTATATCTCTAAAGAATCAGAGAAAGAACAAAGCTTTCTATTTCAAGTGTACAATAAGCCTCAATCGCTATGCAATAGCAATAATATAGTTTATCCGTCACCATACGACACAATATATGTTGAATTTACAGGCGGATTTAATATGAATACAGGAGAGGCACTCGAACCTCTACCTAATATAAATAGAATTACTAGACTTCCGAACAATTCACTAAGTTCGCTTAATATCTCCCGAACAGAGATAGATTACGAGGCACATTTGAATACTAAATTCGACTACTATCAGTACACTAATTTCCGAAGGCTACAACTCTCTGAAATAAATACTATACAACAATTTTGTGAACTAGAACGTTCACTTAAAAATACACAACTTGCATATTCGCGTCTCAGCCCTAAGCTGGCTGGTTTTCTGTTAACTAATAACAGATCTATGTTTTTAGAGACAAACGGCAATATAGCCTGGCTCTATCACTGTCCAAAATTTTATTCGCCTTTACAAGTAATGGATACTTGTTACGATCGAATACCGGTGTTATATAAAAATAAAGTTCGCTTTATCGATCCAGTTAGCAGACAAACTTTCACTACTGCTAAACAACAACCATGTAACAACAAACAAAAGAATCTTTTTCAACTAGATATTGAAAATGATAACTCTTGGATCGAGCTAACTCCAAGTATAACACAAGTCACCGGGCCAGCATTATTTGCCCCCAGCAATCAGAAACACAAAATGGTTTCGATGAAATTTAAAAACGGACAGGAAGTTTCTTTTCATGTTAAAGAAGACATGATTGCATTTTGGAATGATGTAACTTTAAATTCTGAAATGAAAGACGCAGCGCAAGAGTTTTCTCGTGAATTAGTTGAGATTCAACATAATAAAAGCCAGCCTAGTGGTTATAGCAACTACTACACTACAAAAACAATATATTTAGATTCTCTAATCTCGTCACAATTCTTACACAACCGGTATATAAAAACCTTCGGCCGAATACACTATTATTTGGAACAATGCGGAATTACTTTCGCTGTATTCCTTTTTGTGAAATTTATAATCGACATTGTAGTTTGCATCATTCGAGCACTACAAATACACAAAATTACTGGAGCCTCAGTGAGTTTTGGGAAAGTAATACTATCAGCTACTTTTAATATACTTTTTCAGTCTATAGTAACTTCAGTATTTCGTCCTACTGAAGAAAGAGATGACTCAGAACACTTAGTACAAGCACCAACTTATAAAGAGCCGACTATAAACATATACCCTCCAATACAAAGTGAGCTACAATCAATTAGACAAGAGAGGGAAAATCACTCTAGCAATGATGATTTCCCAACCTCTCCAGTGTAATTAAATCTAATTAATTACAACTATAAATAACCCTTTTGTATAAAAATTTTTTAGAACATCACCCTCGACGACAATGACTTTCTGCTGCCAGCATTCGAGGAATTACTAGACGATGCCCCTCCATCAGAACTTCCCATCGACATTGTCACACAATATCTAACAACAACCGAGGAGCCCCAATCATATGAGCAACAAGATACCCAACAACTGTTAGAACAGCCTCAACAACCACAACCAGGACCATCACAACTCCAACCACCAGTGGCAGCAGTCATGCCAAAGACACTTACTGTGCAGGACAAAATCAACCGCCAAATCAAAACTGAACAACTAGTGTGCAACCCAAGCTTCAAGGGGCACCCGAAATATGATATGAGCTTGAACTATAAATTGCAAAACCACGCTAACCTATACAAACTGATCTCTTATAACCCGAAAGCAAAAACTTACAGAGCTAAGAATTTAGGCATCGATAAACAAATCATCTCTGTCCCATTTCATTTCCTAACCGCAAACCTTGACAGCTCAGAAGACAACTACATTCGAAACCTCGAGCAAAGTTTCCTCAAGGAACGTTACAAGAATTTCCAGCTCCAGCAGCGCAATGAAAGCCTGCTGAGAGAACTAAGAGACTATCGCCATGGAGACTTTCGAGGTAACGACAATTTTTCGAATCTCTGAGCCGGGGAGAAGGCACAAAAACTTTTTTTTACATAATCTGTAAACCTTAAAATTTATAACTTGTCTTTTTTTATCTGTAAACTTTAAAAATTTATATGTGTACCTTTTATTGATGCTATGATTTTCATTTTACCCCCACTAAGGACCGGGTCGGGATGTACTGAAGTAATGTTTATGTTGAATACTTAGCTTAACTAAGCTAAGTATTCAAATTACATCATTCTAAAAATAGAATGATGTAATTAGCTGAACCATTCATATTGCACAAAATGTCCGTCCAGCCAAACGGACATTTTGCCATCCAGCAGGACGGGAACTATCCCGTTCTGAGAACTATATATAGCAAAGAAAGAATCACAACTTTGAGAAATTAAGAATTAATAACTCAGAGAAACTGAGAATTTAATATCTCCAAATCGAGAAAGTAATCTCAAAACGAAAGTATTTCCAAAGTGAAATTACTAAACCAATGTTCTCAACTATATCGAATAACGAATAGTTAGAGATAATTTTCAAGTCAGGACTTTATTCAAAAGGGAATAATAAGTTACTGATAACAGTTCGAGTTAGTAAAGTTTTTACTAACTTTCCCGACCTTGTCCTCTTTCTAACTTTCATAACTTCTAACTTTTATAACTTTATGTTTTAACTCTTATAACCTCATCACTTTAGCTGTAAATTTATCTATGTTAGATTTCTATAAAGATTATATAAAACTTATAACTAGATCAATTAGTCAAATTTACTTACTTAGATCATTAAATACTTTTATGAGACTTATCAGGCTTAGAAAGATAGCATATACTAGGAGTACGACCATCGAGTCAGAAGTTTGAACCTTCGCACCCCCTACCCTCTAGTATACATCACAGACTTGCACCCCTACCAAATGGTACATGAACTATATTAACTGTATTTCCAGACTAACTATATTTCCAGATTTCCAAGCATCACATTCGTAGCCATATTTCTCAATTCAAGCCAATTTTCTGTGTTTTAAGATATATTTTGTGGAAAACGATGGGTGAAATGGACCGAATGCTTCGTTCCAGTTTGATAGGGGTGCTAAACTGTATGTCTATTGTACTAGCAACCAAAAATTGGGCTTAAGAACTTTATTAATCTCTCGTCAGTCACTAAGTCACCGTCTCTGTCAGATTTGTAATAAAATTACAGGAGGATAAAACAACAAAAACCTATGAACAATTCTATTTGCTTTTCAAGAGGAAAAATGAAAGATTAAAACAGGTTGAGTTCCCCGTTCAAAATGACTCGTGAAAATAGTCATTTGCTTATTATGAATTCACCATAAATCCAGACTTTGACTTGTTCAAAATTTTGGTGGCTTGTGTGCTCGTTCAATAATCCTTTTGAAAACCCGGCCATACCAAAATGCGATACATACGATCCGAACTTTGACTCGATCAAGTTATGAAGAGATTCAAGCAGACCATAATGTTGTTTTGTTGTGCTTTTGTGATGTGTTTTGAATCTTGGCTTATCCAGGATTCCATTTGAGGAAGTGTCATATAAAAAACATCGGTTTTTTCTTGGGCTGCAAGAAAATTTCCTAAACAATTTTTTGTGGTTTTGACAGCAAAGAGAGCTGATGAAATAATATTAAGTAGCTTAGACGCTCAAATGGATCAATATATTGCACTCTATTATATGTCTTGTTTACCTCCGGTTTGTGTGGAGGAGGATTGTGGTGCAAACAAATGTTTAAAAAAGGTATAAGGCAGATTTTAGTGGGCCTATGATCAAGTTTCTGGCTCGTCTGCCTGAAAGAACGTGGCTCGCTTATGTGGCAGAGTTGGTGCCTATAGTGCAGACATTGGAGAAGTAATGGTGCGTTTATGAAGCTGGTATACAAAAATTCCTCGAGTGTGTAGGTTTAAACGCACCGTACCCCCTGTGTGCGTTCAAAAAGTGTCTGCGTCATAGACAAAAAGAATCTCAAACCTTGGGTAACAGCTCAACAAGCTGAATACTTTCTCAACCTGACATTCCATTATATTTTCGGTGAATAACTGCCTTCTTCCTCCATCATTGACAGAAACCACAAAAATGATGGTGTTTGATTTCATTTTGAAATTCCGGTGATGATTCCCTTTTCTTCAAATTGCATTCAGTTACTAGTATGCTTTTTAGTTTTGATGGAACAACTAATTTCCACTTTTTTCACGCCCCATGTTTATTGCTTACGTCTGATTTTCTCTTTATTGTGTACAATTACCGTGGAGATTTAGGAAAACGTAAAAAGTTTGAGTAGCAAAGATTTACGGCGTTGGTACACAGAATACGTAGAGCTCGTTTGTGGAAAAGCATTCGGGTAAAATTTGAGGGGTGAACTGATTTACGGAAGAAATGATATGGCTTTCAAATTAGCCACGTTAAACGAATTGGGATGCATTTTTTTTCTTATAATGCTCTTCAACCGTTGTTGCTCCCCACTACACTATCTATAATGTAGTTAGGTAAATAAATGGTTAAGGGAAATAGAAGAAATGGACAGATGATCACTATGGGCAACAGTGATCATCTGTCCATTGCCATACTGCTCTAGCTCTCTAGAGTAAAATGCAGACACAACTGCAATGCACGCGTAACGCACACTAGCCAACTGTCAACTAGAACGCCTGTCAACTGGAAAAATAACATGGGAAATTTTTGAGATTTTACATGTGTAGTTATTATATTCTCCCGTAATAGGTGCTCCATTTGATACTTTCAATCTGTTCAGACACTTTAGTGTCCACTGAGCATTAAGATCGGGGCAACCTCTACCTGATTTTTAAAATTGTAATTTCGATACAGCGAGCAGAGAATTCAAGTTCTTTTTTCAACTCATCTTCGGGAAATTGATTCATTATATATTTATAATAAATCAATTTCCCTTTTTTTCCTCCTCGCTGTATTGAAATCACATTTTTAAAAAAGTCTGAAATTTTCTCCGAATAGGACTCAAAATAATTAAAAGTCTTTCAAAAATATCAAGATAGAGCACGAGGTTACAAACTGCATCCAAATTCACATCACTGAAGAATTAGTTCATTAAAAGACAACATTATATTTACAAAAACAAAACGAGTTCAAAAGTGTGAAATGGGCAGCATAAGTAATTGGACATATTTTGGGTGCCATATAAGAGTAAATATCTCTTCTGGGGTTGCCAGTGACTTTGAACGATTTGAATTCTGATCCAGTGAGATGGAGAACGTGGCTGCATCTAATGTACTCGTCGAAGTAGGACCCATTCACATCTGTCTTCAAATTGATCACTAGAGAAGGAGGAGGCACAGCGTGGGAGGGGAAGAGACGAAGCTTGAATGATGGTAATATCGTCAAGTTAGGGGCTGAAAACGTTTTCGCAAAACATCGTTATTAGTTGGAAAAAACTTTCATCGGGTTGATACGATTATGAACAATGTGATCCAGTAAAAAGTTGGCCGTGATTCAGGAGACAAAAGTGGGAAAAAGGCTAAGCATGATTATAAATTGTGCAGATTTGGGCTAAATTGAACATAATTGTACACCTCAAGGTACCCTGATTCAACAGATGAGACGGTGCAAAATGTCTACCTATAAATTGACAAAGCAGACATAAAGAAGCAGTGTTTTTTCAAAGTCAATACCGCGCCGAATTGAATGATTATTATCAGACAAATAATAAATCATCTTGAAACTGTTCCCTTTATTGCTAAATTAGTCTTGTCATGTCATATTTTCCACAAATAAATCCTCAAAAATTGTTAACTAATCATACTGTCATGGAAACTCCCAAAAGCTTATGAAAAAATCAGAAGCACGATTACAAAGAGTCAAATTTGTTCACACAAGCTCGAAAGTTGCAACTTAAGGTGTTAAGTTAACAGGAATAACCTTCTCAATTACTCACAGATTTGGCTTTTTCAGAACAGTGATGCATTTCGATTTAGCAAATGATTTTATGATTCAAATAGGGTTGCGGAAAAAACACCAGTGAAAAAGCCCCACATCAATTTAGATAGGAAACAAGGAGGCTCGGTAATGTGCGTACGCACATAATGTTCCGGCCCCGCTCATCCACATTCTTGACTTACTTGACTACCAAATGCTGAAGCGATAGAAAACTTTCAAAAACATACACATCGTTCAATAAACAACCAATGAAATACGGTAATGCCACGCTAGAGGTCAGATAAAAGTTTTTGATAATAGGACTACTAAAAAGGACAATAAAAAAATCAAACAACAAACTTTATTTACGACCACAACTCGACGTCTATAATAAAAAAAAACAATAAAATCAAACTCGCATCAGATAAAAACCAAAACAAAACAGGTTAACCTGTACGTCATCAGAAAAGATACGGGACCTGTCCCCAATGCGACTGGTTTACAGGTCGACAAAGAAGAGCAAAAAGTTGTGAAGCTCAAAAATACTTTACCATTTTTGAAAACAAATAAATTTACAGTTAATAATGTCATTAGATATCAACTGAAACCACTAAGATGTTTATTTATATATACATAGGAAGCAACGTTCGATTGCGTAAAATATGAAAACCAATGGGATCAACGATTATTGTTATAATTTAAAAACAAACCAAAAATCCGTTGAAATGAACAAACAAGAAACAAATCTTTGAAGCTAAAACCGTTATAAAGATTAATTTAAAGCTCATTGGAAAAATATTCTGACCTGTATTTACAGAGACTGCGCTACAAATTGACCGAAAAACTACTTAAAAAAGACGAAGCTTACAAACCCAATTTTTTTTTAAATTCAAATATTCAAAGGTCATAGGAGACTTAGGGTTACAACAAAAAAGCGATGAATTAAATTTCAACACATCAAGAAGCCAATGTTACTAATGAAACTAAATCACGAACCCACAAAAAAACAAATATATAAAGAAGCCAAATATCAAATATTTTTACGATATAACACTGTTCAAGGCAGGCACTTTAACTGTAAAATGATACATGCAAGAACTGTAAATTGTCACTTTTTTCAAATAAAATAAAATTGTGGCAAACTTCAAGAAATCGACGATATTTTCTCAAAATAAATATATTAAAAGTCATAATAGACAGTAGATAACAATTGATAAAAATTTCCAGGTTCTTTTAAACCTTGTGAAAGCAAACTGGATCTATGATTGGGGACAATATGTCATTGGGCATCAAAAATTATAAGAAATGAAAGCAAAATGCAAAAGGTCCACAAAATTTTTACAAAAACAATTGGTCAGAGACATAAAAACCATGAGCTTAGCTCTGAAAACATGATGAAACTCGTTGGGTCTCGTTTACTCTAAATAGTATTTGACATTAATTGAGCCCTGATTTGAAATTGGTGTCCGTAATTTACATATAAGTATTTACGTAGAGTGAATATTTTGAAAAAAGTTCGCGCGCCATTAAAATTAAAACAATTTTTATCACAAGGATCCATGGTGAGATCAAGATCAACCCTGGTTCTACTGCGCGTCCAACAGAACAATTTATTGGTGATTTTTTTGCGAAGTAGATCAATTATACACAGAATTTTTCAGTTTGTCAAAAACAAAAAAAATAATACATTTTGTATAACAATCCACTTTAAATTTGAGGAAACTTGGCAAAATTATAATTCCAGAAGACCCATAAAATCAGCGGAAGTACAAATAGCTCTGTTTTAAGCTTAGAAAGAATATGGCCGCAGTTTCAAGGTATATACTTTCAGCCAATTTAAAGCAAGCGTGCTAAAAAAGCCATTTTTGGACGAATTTTAAAATTTTTTGACGAATGAAAATTTTAGCAGAAACTCTAACAAAAAAACTCGAATCGAACAATTCAGCAACCATCCTCTATCTGTAGAGATAAAATCAATAACGCTACAGTTAACATTTTTAACATTTTTTAAAGCAAAATTGAAAAAAATTTTTTCAAAATGGATGAAAATTTGATCAAAAATGTGAATAAAACAGCTGAATTACGTCTAATATTCAAAAAATTGTAAACCTCGATAAGTCCATTTAAAAAGCAAACATCGAAAAAATCTTTTTAATTCCATATTTTACGCTGGACGGGCTTCCTAATGATACCACTCACAACTCTCTACAATTGTTGTATCGATCGGCCAAAATTGTCTGAACAAAAAACCCATTTGAGTATATAGTTCCTCCCCCCTCAAAAGGAGTCGGAACAAAAAACCCACAGGAATAAACCCCCACTTTACTATCAAAGACCTCCGCATTTAGCGCGTTTGGCTATGCCTCGCGGGCCATGGCCATGCCCTAGCTGCCCGTGGGACTTGATATGAAACTATCACAGCCGAACAAATTATAACGACAGTAATTCAATTTAAAAAAGGGTTTTTTTCCGTGGGGGTTTGTTTCCTCTCTAAAATTAAGTTGTTTTTTTTTCGATGGGTTTTTTGTAGACTTTTCAAATAGTATATGTGTGATTCGGTTAGCTTGAATGCATAGGAATTGTGATTAAAAGTACATAGTTTTTGGTTCTTTTAAACTGGGTTCATGATTTTGAGGACCGGGTGTCAAGGTTAAGAAAAAATAGGACAATTTACAGCCGCTAATTTTATAATAACTCACATTAACTATAACCAAGTAAAAGTATAACAACCTTTTTAGATGGGAATCATGGTTTGCCATAACAAATTTTAACTAATAGTGTCTTTTTTAGGAGGTTTGCATTATTTAATAGGAATCATTGAATGCACTAGCGTTGTTGGGCTGTTCAGCAAATTAAGCAGCTAAAAGGAGAAAATTATCGAATATTGAGCTCGATAGAAGTACTTTTTGCCCCCCTGTTTTTGCGTCCAGGATTATTTATTTGTGGATTGCACGTGGAATCTATTCGTGGCTATTGGGGCTAGAAGAAGATCCTGATATCAGTTCTCCGGTGAGATCGATCCTTTTCTAATACCTTTTACGTATTGGTTGCGGCAGTTGCCATAGACTTCATTCGTCAGGAGTCACGACTTTTGTCCAATCCCTACCCCCCAAGTAAGCTTCCTGTGGCGGCTGTCCCCCCAAATTTTCTGGGGCGGTTCGCCTGTGAAAACAGTTGCCTAATTATTCCCCGAATCATGTTCTTCATTCACAAGTCGGAAGAAGAAAAACAAAAAGATATCAAAAAAGTAAGTTTTGCTTGCGGCTCTTGCAATTTAAACTGCAGAGATTATGGTTTCACGATCTAATTGAGATAAATCTAATCGAGATAAGTGTTCGTTCATTTATCTCGAGACACTAATCGAGATAAATGAACGAGCACCCAATCAAGTTTGATTGAAACCGGAAACCGCTTATTTATTCACTGTTTTTCCGTCCAATTATTGTTTACCATATACAACACACTTAGTTCTGAGCCAGCTAATCAGCTCGATAAAACAGAAGAGATCACGACAGGTTTTGAATCCGCCGAGCTCAGTGATAGCGAAAACCAAGAAATACACGATGTGTATTTTGTCCATAAGAACACTGAAATCAGGATTGCTGGCCACGATAAAAACAAATACAAAGCAAAAGTTATTGGCCACAAAAACAATCGACCAAGAGTCCATTATGTGAGTTGGAATGAACATATGACACCACTTTTGACTCTTATTCAGTTTGGATTTATCTGCAATTGGAAATCCCGCGCAATTTAGATTTGACTCTTCTTTTAGTGGTTTAAGACAATATTTAGCGAGGCTTAATCTACGTGACAATAATCATGCAGATAAATTTTTATCAGATGCAGAGAAAGAATCTTCGATGAAAGAAATTTTTCTACTCAAAAACACAAATTACATTGTGCCTCATGAGAACGAAGTGCTTTGGGAAGATAGATGGAATACTGTTAGCACACGCAGATGCAAATGTTACAGATTGCCGACGGGAAAAATTGGGAAACAGTATGTCGAGATGCTAAATTGCGAACTTGAAATGTTTCTGAAATCAAATATTCAATCAGAGCAACTTCTGTTTTTTTTCGGCTCTAATACATCACAGAGACAACAAAGTGAGACACTCCAAAGATGTAAAAAATAACAATTGAAAATAGGATGAAGGAGTGGTTGGTGAAAAAGTCTCAATCTCTTGTTCAGTCTTATAAGAGGAGAAACTCCGAACGTTTGCGAAAATGGTTCAAGATTGAACATCAACAATGCAACAAGGTTCCTTGTAGAAAAAATGAAACGAGTGTTCTTAAGCCTTACGATTTAATAGATGGAAAAACACCCGAAAGCCTCATCATTATTTGAGGAGACATTCAACATATCAGAAATTACTCCTCTATAAAAATTGAATACAACAAGTAGTACAGTTGAAAAACAAGCCCTGAAACTTTACGGTAGTTCAGGACCCTCTGAATTGGACGCCAACCACTGGTTTGATGCGTTAATTATGTTTGGCCTCGAAAGCTCCAGATTGAGACACATAGTTTTTCAGCTAGGTAATTTGATTGCAAACGAAATCTAAGCCTCGTTCTCATGTCGACTTATTGCATTAGATAAACAGCCAGGAGTCAGACTAATCAGCATTGCTGAAACTTTGCAAAGATTACTCGATAAAGCAGTAGCTGACTTAACTGCTGATGACTCGGCGTATGCTTTTGGATCAGAACAACTTGCGGGTGGAGTGTCATATAGAATTGAGTGATTGAATCATGGACTTCGAGAGTTGTTTGAGCAAAAGTCCTCCAATAGTTTTGGTCTGTTGCTGCTTGATGCAAAAAATGCATTCAATTCTTTAAACAGAAGTTCCACACTTCTAAACGCTAGAACCGTTTGGTCCAGAGCTTCTACTTTTCTTTACAATAGTTACCCCAGGAAAGCTCTAAACTTGTGCTGAGCAATACTGACGTCTTTATCCGCAGCGGAGAAGGGACAACTCAAGGCGACCCTCTTTCAATGCTGTTTGGTGGTGTTTATCTATTGCCTTTAACCAAAAAATTGCACAACCCGACGAAACATAAGCAAAAGTTTTTTTTGCACATGATGTGGAAGGTTCCGTGACTCAAAACAGCGGCTGCAACAAGTAGTTGATGAGGAGCCGAAGCATGGATACTACTCTGAGCCAAAAAAGAGCTTCCTTTTTGTTCATCCAGACCATGCTGATGAAACGAAGCGTTGCTTTGTGCAAACCGGTTTGAAATTCGTAACTGGAAAACGTTATCTTGGAAGCTTCATTGGCGATGAAACTACAATGAAAGAATCTGTTCAAGAAAAAACCAAAAATTGGCAGGTTAAGAGTCAACTTTTGAGCCTTGCAGCCAATTTCTACCCTCATGAGAGTTTCTCGGTGTTAACTAAATCAGTCCAGGCCAAAAGGAATTCTCTGATGAGAGTTGTCCCATGTTGCGATAAATTTTTGAAACCACTAGAAGATTCAATAAAACACCAGTTCAAATCAAATATAGCTAACATTTATAACATGAGTAATCCCCAACGTAGCCTGTTCAGTTTGTCTGCTAAATATGAAGGATTGGGTGTTCCAGACCCAGTGGTAAAAGCGAGTGAGCAGTTTGAAATATCCAAAAAAACATCTTCACTGATTTCGGGCTCTATTTTGAACGGAACGACATTGGACGTCGACGCACACAAAACTCACGTTCGCAGCAGCAAACAAAGTTTTCAGCTAGAAAATGAGTCCCAGCAGAGTAACAAATATAAGAGTTTGTAAGAACAAGCATGCACATAAGAGAGAAAAAGAGTGGAGCGGAATTTCAAAACGGGAAACTCTTGTTGGTTAACAGCAAAAGTGACAGAGAAAGACAATTTTGTTTTGTCGAAGAACGAATTCCAGGTTTCCCCGGCGCCAAGATACGGTTTACCCCTAACAAACCTCCCTGTGAAATGTGACGGCTCTGGTGAAGATTTCCATGTTCAGCACCCCCTAATTTGCAAAAAGAGGCCCGATTATGCAAAGGCATAATGAAATTAGAGATTTACTGGGAGAATTATCGTGC